>NC_091620.1:60088858-60399796 GCF_027580195.1 Bos mutus | reverse complement strand
CAAAGTAATATCTCTACTTTTGAATATGACATCTAGGTTGGTCATAACTTTCCTTCCAAGGAGTAAGTGTCTGTTAATTTCATGGCTGCAGTCACCATCTGCAGTGATTTTGGAGCCCAAAAAATAAAGTCTGACACTGTTTCCACTGTTTCCCCATCTATTTCCCATGAAGTAATGGGACAAGATGCCATGATCTTCGTTTTCTGAATGTTGAGCTTTAGGCCAACTTTTTCACTTCCACTTTCACTTTCATCAAGAGGCTTTTTAGTTCCTCTTCAATTTCTGCCATAATGGTGGTGTCATCTGCATATCTGAGGTTATTGATATTTCTCCCGGCAATCTTGATTCCAGCTTGCGTTTCTTCCAGTCCAGCGTTTCTCATGATGTACTCTGCATATAAGTTAAATAAGCAGGATGACAATATACAGCCTTGACATACACCTTTTCCTATTTGGAACCAGTCTGTTGTTCCATGTCCAGTTCTAACTGTTGCTTCCTGACCTGCACACAGATTTCTCAAGAGGCAGGTCAGGTGGTCTGGTATTCCCATCTCTTTCAGAATTTCCCATAGTTTATTGTGATCCACACAGTCAAAGGCTTTGGCATAGTCAATAAAGCAGAAATAGGTGTTTTTCTGGAACTCTCTTGCTTTTTCCATGATCCATAGGTGTTGGCAATTTGATCTCTGGTTCCTCTGCCTTTTCTAAAACCAGCTTGAACATCAGGAAGTTCACGGTTCACATATTGCTAAAGCCTGGCTTGGAGAATTTTCAGCATTACTTTACCAGCATTTGAGATGAGTGCAATTGTGCGGTAGTTTGAGCATTCTTTGGTATTGCCTTTCTTTGGGATTGGAATGAAAACTGACCTTTTCCAGTCCTGTGGCCACTGCTCAGTTTTCCAAATTTGTTGGCATATTGAGTGCAGCACTTTCACAGCATCATCTTTCAGGATTTGGAATAGCTCAACTGGAATTCCATCACCTCCACTAGCTTTGTTCGTAGTGATGCTTTCTAAGGCCCACTTGACTTCACATTCCAGGATGTCTGGCTCTAGGTCAGTGATCACACCATCATGATTATCTGGGTCGTGAAGATCTTTTTTGTACAGTTCTTCTGTGTATTCTTGCCACCTCTTTTTAATATCTTCTGCTTCTGTTAGGTCCATACCATTTCTGTCCTTTATTGAGCCCATCTTTGCATAAAATGTCCCCTTGGTATCTCTAATTTTCTTGAGGAGACCTCTAGTCTTTCCCATTTTGTTGTTTTCCTCTATTTCTTTGCATTGATCACTGAGGAAGGCTTTCTCATCTCTTCTTGCTATTCTTTGGAACTCTGCATTCAGATCCTTATATCTTTCCTTTTCTCCTTTGCTTTTCACTTCTCTTGTTTTCACAGCTATTTGTAAGGCCTCCCCGGACAGCCATTTTGCTTTTTTGCATTTGTTTTCCATGGGGATGGTCTTAATCCCTGTCTCCTGTACAATGTCATGAACCTCATTCCATAGCTCATCAGGCACTCTATCAGATCTAGTCCCTTAAATCTATTTCTCACTTCCACTGTATAATCATAAGGGATTTTATTTAGGTCATACCTGAATGGTCTAGTGGTTTTCCCTACTTTCTTCAATTTAAGTCTGAATTTGGCAATAAGGAATTCATGGTCTGAGCCACAGTCAGCTCCTGGTCTTGTTTTTGCTGACTGTATAGAGCTTCTCCATCTTTGGCTGCAAAGAATATAATCAATCTGATTTCGGTGTTGACCATCTGGTGATGTCCATGTATAGAGTCTTCTCTTGTATTGTTGGAAGAGGGTGTTTGCTCTGACCAGTGCATTTTCTTGGCAAAACTCTATTAGTCTTTGCCCTGCTTCATTCCATATTCCAAGGCCAAATTTGTCCATTACTCCAGGTGTTTCTTGACTTCTTACTTTTGCATTCCAGTCCCCTATAATGAAAAGGACATCTTTTTTGGGTGTTAGTTCTAAAAGGTCTTGGAGGTCTTCATAGAACCGTTCAACTTCAGCTTCTTCAGCGTTACTGGTTGGGGCATAGACTTGGATTACTGTGATATTGAATGGTTTGCCTTGGAAACGAACAGAGATCATTCTGTCGTTTTTGAGATTGCATCCAAGTACTGCATTTTGGGCTCTTTTGTTGACTATGATGGCCACTCCATTTCTTCTGTGGGATTCCTGCCTGCAGTAGTAGATATAATGGTCATCTGAGTTAAATTCACCCATTCCAGTCCATTGTAATTCACTGATTCTTAGAATGCCTACATTTACTCTTGCCATCTCTTCTTTGACCACTTCCAATTTGCCTTGATTCATGGACCTGACATTCCAGGTTCCTATGCAGTATTGCTCTTTACAGCATCGGACCTTACTTCTATCACCAGTCACATCCACAGCTGGGTATAATATTTTCTTTGGCTCCATCCCTTCATTCTTTCTGGAGTTATTTCTCCACTGATCTCCAGTGGCATATTGGGCCCCTAGTGACCTGAGGAGTTCCTCTTTCAGTATCCTATCATTTTGCCTTTTCATACTGTTCATGGGATTCTCAAGGCAAGAATACTGAAGTGGTTTGCCATTCCCTTCTCCAGTGGACCACATTCTGTCAGATCTCTCCACCATGACCCGCCTGTCTTGGGTTGCCCCACGGGCATGGCTTAGTTTCATTGATTTAGACAAGGCTGTGGTCCTAATGTGATTAGATTGACTAGTTTTCTGTGAGTATGGTTTCAGTGTGTCTGCCCTCTGATGCCCTCTTGCAACACTTATCATCTTACTTGATGGTATATATTGATATATTGATTAATAAAGTCTAAACAATGCATTTAATCTTAACTTTCAGTGACCGTTGACTACAAGTGCAGGCTAAATATACATCTTATGTAAAGTCAACTGACTTTTATGTGATACATCCTTATGCTGGTTTGGATTAACAAACTACTTTGATACCAGACTTTCTGTAATTCTAATGTTCCAAGTATTAACCAGAATTTTTTTCCCCTAAATATACATGCCTCCTGTTGAATGTCTCCATTGTTGGAAAAGGGTATTTCACAGTAGCTTGAAAACACAATGGAACTGATTAACTGATTATAAAAGACAGAACCCCTTTTAAACATTGATGATGAAGACTCTTTATTCACCATTTTCACTAAACTTTGAGGAAATATTTTGAAAAACATAAGTTAGTGTTTTCCCATTTTGCATTTATCTCACTTCATTCTATTGAAATTTTACTAAACACATTCATTCCAAGTCACTCTCATGCTTAGAGTTCAATACACTTCTCTGTAGCTTGATGAAGAGGGTATAAAGCTTTCACCTGTTCCTTTTATTTTGAGCAACTTAATAAAAAGCTAGAGGTGTCTCCTTTGTGTTGGTTTCTTTGAGTTTTTTTAATGTTCACCCAGTTGATTGTTTCTTTACATCAACATTCAGAAAACGAAGACCATGGCATCCGGTCCCATCACTTCATGGGAAATAGATGGGGAAACAGTGGAAACAGTGTCAGACTTTATTTTTTTTGGGCTCCAAAATCACTGCAGATGGTGACTGCAGCCATGAAATTAAAAGACGCTTACTCCTTGGAAGGAAAGTTATGACCAACCTAGATAGCTTATTCAAAAGCAGAGATATTACTTTGCCAATAAACGTCCATCTAGTCAAGGCCATGGTTTTTCCAGTGGCCAGGTATGGATATGAGAGTTCAACTGTGAAGAAGGCTGAGTGATGAAGAACTGATGCTTTTGAACTGTGGTGTTGGAGAAGACTCTTGAGAGTCCCTTGGACTGCAAGGGGATCCAACCAGTCCATTCTGAAGGAGATCAGCCCTGGGATTTCTTTGGAAGGACTGATGCTGAAGCTGAAACTCCAGTACTTTGGCCACCTCATGCGAAGAGTTGACTCATTGGAAAAGACTCCAATGCTGGAAGGGATTGGGGGCAGCAGGAGAAGGGGACGACAGAGGATGAGATGGCTGGATGGCATCACTGACTCGATGGACGTGAGTCTGAGTGAACTCCGGGAGTTGGTGATGGACAGGGAGGCCTGGCGTGCTGCAATTCATGGGGTCACAAAGAGTCGGACACGACTGAGCAACTGAACTGAACTGAACTGACTTGAACGTGGTTTATAAATGAGCACAGAATAGAAAGGAAATAGAGATGGCCCACAAAGAAGGCAATGGAACCCCACTCCAGTACTCTTGCCTGGAAAATCCCATGGACGGAGGAGCCTGGTGGGCTGCAGTCCATGGGGTCACGAAGAGTCGGACACGACTGAGCGAATTCACTTTCACTTTTCACTTTCATGCATTGGAGAAGGAAATGGCAATCCATTCCAGTGTTCTTGCCTGGAGAATCCCAGGGACTGGGGAGCCTAATGGGCTGCCGTCTAAGGGGTCACACAGAGTCGGACACGACTGAAGCAACTTAGCAGCAGCAGCAGCAGAGAGCCAGAATACTAACCATGTATAGGATCCAAAATCCCTGTTCGTCATCTGGGAAGCTTTTCTCCAGAAACCTCCGCCAAGAATCTGCCCAGTTAGAAGTGACAAAAATAGCATCAATCTAACAAAGTGACAAAAATAATCAGACAGGTGTTACATTTGTTGCCCCACGTGATACAGGTGCGACTGCTCAGTTGCTCAGTCATGTCTGACTCTTTGGCACTGTTCCTGGAGTTTTCCAATCAAGAGTACTAGAGTGGGTTGCCATTTCCTACTCCAGTGGATCTTTCCAATCCAGGGATCGAACCCACATCTCTTGCATCTTCTGCATTGGCAGGTGGATTCTTTACCACTGAACCACCTGAGAAGCTTCAAGTGATACATTATCTAGAGAATTAAACAACCAGATCAATCACTTATCTTCCTTTCACTAAGGTCACTATTATCCTACTCTGAATATTTCATATAGGAAATAGAGGCACAAAATTCCTGTTTTCAATTTATACTCTTTTTCTTAACACCAAAAAAATGAAGGGTGATAGAAGGTTGACTTAACCTAGCTTCTGTGCATGTTTTTACATTTCCTTTATGCTGCTGTGTACTTAGGTTCAGGAAATATTAGTCAAGATCATAATTGTCATCAATATAAATAACATATAAAAATTCACTGTCTTTCAAAGGAATAATTTTTTGGAATTTAAGAATAAATTTTGAGTTTAAGAAACAGACTTCTGGAGTAATTAGAATTGTAAAACATACCTTCCTCACTTAGAAACTTGAAATCTCTTCAGGGAGATCCTGTTAGGCTAAAAGTGTAAATAGCAAATAACATAATGGGAAACTCTTTAAGAGTGACTACATCTTTTTGCATTTCCACCACTAGTGTTTGAGAGTTGCAGTTGTTCTGTGTTCTTGCCAAAAATTGGCCTTATTATAGTTTTAACCATTTTTTAAATTTAAACTTTAATTCTCCCATCCTAATAAGTATGTAGTGGTATCTCTTAGTGGTACTGATTTGAACTTTTTAATTAATGATGACAAACATATTTTCATGTATTTATTTTTGATCCAAGTAATCTCTTTCATTCTTTTCTATGGCCAAATAATATATACCATATATATTTATAATTATGGATCATGGTTTTCTGTCATGTCTAAGAAATCTCTGCCTATACTCAGGTCTTGCCTATATTTTCTTCTAAAATTTTAATAGTTTGTTTTACATTTAGACCTCTGCTCCATTTTGAGTTGTGTGTGTGTTAGTCACTCAGTCGTGTCCAGCTTTTTGCAACCCCATGGACTATAGCCCACCAGGCTCCTCTGTTCATGGGATTCTCTAGGCAAGAATACTGTAGTGGGTTGCCAGTTCCTTCTCCAGGGGATCTTCCAGACCCAGGGATCGAACCTAGGTCTCCTGCATTTCAGGCAGATTCTTTACCATCTGAACCACCAGGGAAGCCCTCATATAAATTGTAATGTTTAGATCCCCATTGTTCCCCCTCACCTTTTGTACTGAAATATAATTGAAAAATAACATTGTATAAGTTTAAGGTATACAATGTGTTGACTCGATACACTTATATACTGAAATATGATTACCACTGTAGCATTAGCTCACACCTCTGTTATGTCACATAATTGCCATTTCTTTTTTTTTTTAGTTTTTACTTTATATTGCAGTATAATTGACTTACAACATTGTGTTACTTTAAGGTGTAGAGCACAGTGATTCAGATATACATATGCATGTATTCAAATTCATTTCCTATCTGGGTTGTTGCTATTTCTTTTTTGTGCTAGAACAAAATATCTACTCTCTCATCAATTTTCAAGTGTAGAATACAGTACTGTCAATTGTAATTGCCAAGGTGTGCATTAAATTCCTCAGAACTTGTTCACTTTACCATTGTAAACATATTCTCAGTAGGTCAGGTTCTCCCCCTAGCCCCCTCCCCCTTACAGATGCCCAGTAGTTCCAACATCATTTAGTGAAAAAAACTATCCTTTCACCTTTCAATTGCTTTTGCACCTTTGCCAAAAATTGGCCATATTTTTATGGTTCTATTTCTGGACTCTCTTTTCTATTTAAATGATCTATGTGTTCATTGTTTTGCCCATACATATTGCCACAATTATTTTATTGTAACTGAAAAGTAAATCTTAAAATCAAACAGGATGCTTCCTCCAAGTTTATTTTTCTTTAATATTACAAATATGTCATTTCCTGTCTAAACTGATCTACAAAGCTAATATTAACTCCAGTAAAATATCAGATAATTTTGTTATTGTGGTTATTTGTTTTGTTTCTGTAGTTTTGGGGTTGGTGATATGGGTGTTAATGGCAATATAATTTAAAGTTACACTTTCACTTTTCACTTTCATGCATTGGAGAAGGAAATGGCAACCCACTCCAGTGTTCTTGCCTGAAGAATCCCAGGGACGGCAGAGCCTGGTGGGCTGCCATCTCTGGGGTCGCACAGAGTCGGACACGACTGAAGTGACTTCGCATAGAAGTTCTTGTGAAAAATAAACATGGGAGAACAATGAGCAACATTTTGACAAAGAAATGAAATAGGTGTAGAATAGAATTACAAGCCATTAAAATGTATAATAAAACAAGAGGGAGGGGATATGTGTATACTTATGGCTGACTGACATTGTACTGAAGAAACCAACACAACATTGTAAAACAATTATCCTCTAATTAAAAATAAATTTAAAAAAATTATATTAAAGAAAGTAGTTTGTTGCTGGAGCAGGTACAGGGCTATGACGTAAATACCAAAACACATGAGAATTTTGAATGTATCTCAAATCAGTAGGAAACAGAGATGGTTGAACAAATGGACACCTAGCTCATCATTTGGAAAAACAGTAATGCTATATGTGCTGGAGTTCATGGGTTCGCAGAGAGTTGGACACAACTTAGCAACTGAACAACAACAGCAACAGCAACCTCAGTAGCATCATCAAAATAAACCCAGGTAGGCAAGTGTTTGTATATAAAATACAAAACCATAAAGTTACTTGAAAAACTTTTACTTGCATATCAACATTGAATACAACTTTTAAATTATATTGTGGCAAAACCCAAACAAAAGGGGCCCCCAGCATCAGAAACAAGTACTAAAGAACAATGAGAAAAGCAATGGCACATATTGAGTGGCATGGGGCTAGCTCCCTGAATACTTTGTATTAGTATGTCATTACAATAGCTGTGAGAGAAGTGAATGGCAAAGGAGAAAAGGAAAGATATACCCATTTGAATGCAGAGTTCCAAAGAATAGCAAGGAGAGATAATAAAGCCTTCCTCAATGATCAATGCAAAGAAATAGAGGAAAGCAATACTAGAGACTACTTCAAGAAAAATAGAGATACCAAGGGAAAATTTCATGCAAAGATGGGCACAATAAAGGACAGAAATGGTATGGATGCAACAGAAGCAGAAGATATCAAGAAGAGGTGGCAAGAATACACAGAAGAAGTGTACAAAAAATATCTTCATGACCCAGATAATCAAGATGGTGTGATCACTTACCTAGAGCCAGACATCCTGGATTGTGAAGTCAAGTGGGCCTTAGGAAGCATCACTAGTGGAGGTGATGGAATTCCAGTTGAGGTATTTCAAATCCTAAAAGATGATGCTGTGAAAGTGCTGTACTCAATATGCCAACAAATTTGGACAACTCAGCAGTGGCCACAGGACTGGAAAAGGTCAGTTTTCACTACAATCCCAAAGAAAGGCAATGCCAAAGATTGCTCAGACAACTTCACAATTGCACTCATCTCACACGCTAACAAAGTGATGCTCAAAATTCTCCAAGCCAGGCTTCAGCAATATGTGAACCGTGAACTTCCAGATGTTCAAGCTGGATTTACAAAAGGCAGAGGAACCAGAGATCAAATTACCAACATCTTTTGGATTATCAAAAAAGCAAGAAATCCAGAAAAAAACATCTATTTCTGCTTTATTGACAACCAAAACCTTTGACTGTGTGTATCACAAAAAACTGTGGAAAATCCTTCAAGAGATGGTAATAAATTCCAGACCACCTGACCTGCCTCCTGAGAAATCTGTATGCAGGTGAAGAAGCAACAGTTAGAACTGGACATGGAACAACAGACTGGTTCCAAATTGGGAAAGGAGTACATCAAGGCTGTATACTGTCACCATGCTTATTTAACTTATACGCAGAGTACATCATGAGAAATGCTGCATTGGTTGAAGCACAAGCTGGAATCAAGGTTGCCAGGAGAAATATCAATACTCTCAGATATGAAGATGACACTACCCTTATGACAGAAAACGAGGAACTAAAGAGCCTCTTGATAAAAGTGAGAGGAGAGTGAAAAAGTTGGCTTAAAACTCAACATTCAGAAAATGAAGATCCTGGCACCTTGTCTCATCACTTCATGGCAAATAGATGGGGAAACAATGGTAACAGCGAGAGACTTTATTTTGTGGGGGGCTCCAGAATCAATGCAGATGGTGACTGCTGCCATGAAATTAAGACACTTGCTCCTTAGAAGAAATGCTATGACCAACCTAGACAGCATATTAAAAAGCAGAGGAGACATTATTTTGCCAAGAAAGGTCCGTCTAGCCAAGCTATGGTTTTTCCAGTAGTCATGTATGGATGTGACAGTTGGACCATAAAGAAAGCTGAGCACCAAAGAATTGATGCTTTTGAACTATGGTGTTAGAGAAGACTCTTGAGAGTCCCTTAGACTGCAAGGAGATCCAACCAGTCAATCATAGAAGAAATCAGTCCTGAATATTCATTTGATGGACTGATGCTGAAGCTGAAACTCCAGTGCTTTGGCCACCTGATGTGAAGAGCTAACTCATTTGAAAAGACCCTGATGCTGGGAAAGACTGAAGGTGGGAAGAGAAGGGAATGACAGAGGATGAGATGATTGGATGACATCACTGACTCAATAGACATAAACTCCAGGAGTTGGTGATAGACAGGGAGGCCTGGAGTGCTGCAGTCTCCGGGGTTGCAAAGAGTCGGACACGACTGATCAACTGAACTAAATCAAGTGTCTCATTGCTGTTGTAAGAGAATGCTACATAGTCAGTGGTTTAAGAGAAACAGAAATGATTTATCTTATAAAGACAGAGACACACAGAATGATAACATGTGATGATAGAGGCAGAAACTGAAATTATTCAGCTACAAGCCAAGAAATGCCAAATACGACCTGGAAAACACTAGAAGCTGAGAATAGGCAAGGAAGAATTCTACTGCAGATTTCATGGGGAGAATAGCCCTGAAGACAGCCTGATTTGGGACATTTAGCCTCCAGAACTGTGAGGGTAGACATTTCTGTTCTTTTCCACTACTCGGTTTGTGGTACTTTGTTATGGCAGTTCTAGGAAATGAATGCACTCATGTGAGTGTAAAGGGTTTCTTTCTAGGGTCTTTTTCAAATGGTTTGAGTGAAAAAAATCTATCCATTTGATTTGTAGTATAATAAAATATGGTAAACAAGAGCATGCTATTTAAATGTTTCTCAGGAAATTGCCTCTACCATTGAATGTAGTTTTGACATTGAAGCTCATAAACAAGCCCTACAGAGCAATTCTATACTAGCATGTAGAAGCATATGCTACTTATACGAATTGCCATTTATTTGCTGATGTTTACAGGGGAAAAAAGAAAACAAAAAAAATTCATAAGCAATTTATTTCCATGACATTTGTTCACATAAATTGGCATTATGAGTAAATTAAATTTCTCTGAACCTGTGAGCAGGAATCATTAATTCTAGCCTTTCTATTTCTAGATGAATATTATTCTTCCATTAGTTAAAAAAAAATTATGACACCTGGGTATTAAAACACTGATTTTACAGCTCTCTCTCTGCAGCTTGTGCTAATCTAAGTTGACTCAGACGGGTAAATATTTAATACAATGTCATGGTCTTACTAATACTAATGATAAATTCTGCATCTTGCAATTAAAGCCTATTTCTTGTTCTGTCCTTGATTATAGAGAAGAATATCCAGTCATCCCAGATCAGGCTTTGTACATAGTAGTCAAACAGCAAATATTTAGTAAATTGAAAACAGTGCATCCCATATTTGAGTATCATGTATACCTGTTTCAATATGTCAACATAATTTCAAATATTACACATCTTTTTTAAATAAAATAACACAAAGCAGCATTGCAAAAGAAAATAGAAAATTCATAACTGTACCAGTGATTTACATTTTTCATGTCACTTTTACAAAGAAAAGGCTACTCCTTAAGCTGATTATATTCAGTTTGGTAACAGAGATCTGCTCTCTTCCTTTTTCTGCCCTACTCAGAGTCTAGGTCACTGACCTCTGGCTGAATCACTGGACATCTTAGTGACTTATTTGCAATGTGATTTGGTCAATGGGAAGCAGTACCGCAGGACATCAAGAGGAAAGGGAGATTAAGAGTAGCATACACTCTGGCTGAGTCCCTTCACCCAAAACTAGCACAACATTGCTGTCTATACCCCAATCCAAAATAAAAAGCTTAAAGTTTGTGAAAAAAAAGTAGTACATACTCTACTTCCTCTTTGCTTTGACACCTTCCTTTGGTATCTGTTGAATTCCTGCTGCTGCTACTGCTAAGTCACTTCAGTCATGTCCAACTCTGTGTGACCCCATAGATGGCAGCCCACCAGGCTCTCCTGCCCCTGGGATTCTCCAGGCAAGAACAATGGAGTCGGTTGCCATTTCCTTGTCCAAAGCATGAAAGTGAAAAAGTGAAAGTGAAGTCGCTCAGTCGTGTCCGACTCTTAGCGACCCCATGGACTGCAGCCCACCAGGCTCTTCCATCCGTTGGATTTTCCAGGCAAGAGTACTGGAGTGGGGTGCAACGACTGTTAACTCCCATTGGGATACCCCTCCTCCAGGGTCTTCATGGTAACCATTTCTGATGGCTACTGTTGACTAGAACTGATTGAGACTTCTCATTTCTATAGTCATGCACTCAATAGTCCCCTCAAGCTTATTTTATTTGGATACACTATTAGTCTTGCCCTTATTTTAAGTATTCAGCTCTAATTTCCATAATGCAAACTCTCAAATTCCAGCACATATAATCAATCTTGATCTATTAAAGATAAGACCACCAAAATATGTTATGGTTTGGGGGGTCTTATATTTAAGACCCCCAAACCATAAAATATTCTAGAAAATATATAGAATATGTTTTTAGATATTAGATAATAGGTAACATCTATCAGATAATATATCTGTCTCATCACGCAAGGGCAACAAAAGCAAGAATAAACAAGTTGGACTGCATTAAGCTAAAAAGCTTGTGCACAGAGATGGAAACCATCAGCAAACCAAAACAACAACAACAACAACAAAAAAAAAAAAACAAACAACAACCTACCGAGTGGGAGGAGATATTTGAAAATGACATATCCAGTATGGGATTAATATCTAAAATACATAATGAACTCAAACAAGTCAATATAAAAATATGAATTAAAAATAGGCAGAGGACCTAAATAGACATTTTTTTTAAGGAAGACATACAAATGGGCAACAGACACATGAAAAGATGCTCAATATCACTAATAATCAGGGAAAGAAAGTGAAGTTGTTCAGTCGTGTCCGACTCTTAGCAACCCCATGGACTGTAGCCTACCAGGCTCCTGCGTCCATGGGATTCTCCAGGCAAGAATACTGGAGTGGGTTGCGGTTTCCTTCTCCAAGGGATCTTCCCAACCCAGGGATTGAACTGAGGTCTCCCGCCTTGTAGGCAGATACTTTACCCTCTGAGCCACCAGGGAATAATCAGGGAGATGCATATCAAAACTGCAATGAGATATCACCTCATATCTGTCAGAATCACTATTATCAAAAGATAACAAACAAGTGTTGCAGGGAATGTGGAGGAAAGGGAAGCTTTGTACACTGCTAGTGGGAATGTAACTGCTGGTGGTTCAACCACTGTGGAAATCAATTATGGTAGTTCCTAAAAAAATTAAAAGTCTAACTATAGTGAGACCTAGCAATTCCACTTCTGTGTATTAGCAAAAACTTTCCTCAGCAACCAATGCAAAGAAATAGAGGAAAACAACAGAATGGGAAAGACTAGAGATCTCTTCATGAAAATTAGAGATACCAAGGGAACATTTCATGCAAAGATGGGCTCGATAAAGGACAGAAATGGTATGGACCTAACAGAAGCAGTAGATATTAAGAAGAGGTGGCAGAAATACACAGAAGAACTGTACAAAAAAGATCTTCATGACCAAGATAATCACAATGGTGTGATCACTCACCTAGAGCCAGACATCCTGGAACGTGAAGTCAAATGGGCCTTTGCCCGGAGCCAGCACGGGAGATCCCACCCATAACAAGGTCATGCGAAAGAGACCTGACAGGCATGGTGGATCAGGACTCAAGGGACTCCCTGGACCTGCTTGAGCATCTACCCCAAAACCAAAATCTGTCTACTGTTTACTATATTATGCCTTTCAACAACTCTTCTGACACTAGTAGGGGGCTATCCCCGGCCACCTTTCTCTGAACAAAATCAACTTAGGGTTCTAATTAATAAGTCTCCTGGGCATTAAAGGAATATTTCAATTCAAACCCCTCTGTTGACATTTTAGCTTGCTAGACAGATTTATCCATATTCTTGCAATTAACACACATGATTGTTCACAACTCCTCAGCCTTAAAAGGCACGGGAAGCCAAAACATTCTAAAAGTCCTAATGAGCACAGAGTCCTTTAAGGGGTAAAAAATTATTAGAATAGTACTGGTAAAGGGCTTCATTATTGGGCCAATGCTTGCTGCCAAGTGCCCATATCCCTTATCAATTGTGTACCTGCGAGTGCATTAGTTAATGTAGTTGGAATGTAAGAAAAACAAGTAGTAGCCTTGGTATTAACCACATCAGACCTTTGAGCTAATAAGTTCTTTCTTTGTTGTGACCCACTGCACCTTTGCTTTGTGAGAATGTACTCTGTTTAGTACTTTCTGAGGCTGAAACAGATTAGAAATATAAAGAAAAAACACTTCAAGGGAAAACAAGTTTTCTGGTTGATCAACCTTTATCAGAAAAGAGTCATGAAATGTTAATGGGCCTCAGGGCCAGACATAACATAAGACCCTTGTTTATGGAAAGGCATGCAGAAAAAAATCCTGGTTTTGATAAGGGCAAAACTGCTGGAGTGTTTGGGCTGACTCTACATGACCTTGCATCTTTCATTTCCCTATATGTACAAGTAAGGGTATAAAAGCTCCTTTTGAAAATAAAGTTATGGGTTTCGCTCACTGAAGCTTGGCCTCCCCGTGTAATTCATTCTCCAACGCCATCCCTCCTGAGGGTACCCTAGGATACTGCTGTGGCTGGACCCTAGCAGGCCTTAAAAAGCATCACAACGAACAAAGCTAGTGGAAGTGATGGAATTCCAGTTGAGCTATTTCAAGCCTGAAAGATGATGCAGTGAAAGTGCTGCACTCAATATGCCAGCAAATTTGGAAAACTCAGCAGTAGCCACAGGACTGGAAAAGGTCAGTTTTCATTCCAATCCCAAAGAAAGGCAATGCCAAAGAATGCTCAAACTACCGCACAATTGCACTCATCTCACATGCTAGTAAAGTAATGCTCAAAATTCTCCAAGCCAGGCCTCAGCAATATGTGAACTGTGAACTTCCAGATGTTCAAGTTGGTTTTAGAAAAGGCAGAGGACCCAGAGACCAAATGGCCAACATTCGCTGGATCATGGAAAAAGCAAGAGAGTTCCAGAAAAACATCTATTTCTGTTCTATTGACTTTGCCAAAGCCTTTGACTGTGTGGATCACAATAAACTGTGGAAAATTCTGAAAGAGATAGGAATACCACACTGCCTGACCTGCCTTTTGAGAAATTTGTATGCAGGTCAGGAAGCAACAGTTAGAACCGGACATGGAACAACAGAGTGGTTCCAAATAGGAAAAGCAGTACGTCAAGGCTGTATATTGTCACCCTGCTTATTTAACTTGTATGCAGAGTACATCATGAGAAACGCTGGACTGGAGGAAGCACAAGCTGGAGTCAAGATTTCCAGGAGAAATATCAATAACCTCAGATATGCAGATGACACCACTCTTATGGCAGAAAGTGAAGAGGAACTAAAAAGCTTCTTAATGAAAGTGAAAGTGGAGAGTGAAAAAGTTGGCTTAAAGCTCAACATTCAGAAAACGAAGATCATGGCATCCAGTGTCATCACTTCATGGCAAATAGATGGGGAAACAGTGGAAACAGTGTCAGACTTTATTTTTCTGAGCTCCAAAATCACTGCAGATGGTGACTGCAGCCATGAAATTAAAAGATGCTTACTCCTTGGAAGAAAAATTATGACCGACATAGATAGCATATTGAAAAGCAGAGTCATTACTTTGCCAACAAAGGTCCATCTAGTCAAGGCTATGGTTTTTCCCGTGGTCATGTATGGATGTGAGAGTTGGGCTGTGAAGAAGGCTGAGCACCGAAGAATTGATGCTTTTGAACTGTGATGTTGGAGAAGACTCTTGAGAGTCCCTTGGACTGCAAGGAGATCCAACCAGTCCATTCTGAAGGAGATCAGCCTTGGGATTTTGTTAGAAGGAATGATGCTAAAGCTGAAATTCCAGTACTTTGGCCACCTGATGTGAAGAGTTGACTCATTGGAAAAGACTCTGATGCTGGGAGGGATTGGGGGCAGGACGATAAGGGAACGGGAGAGGATGAGATGGCTGGATGGCATCACTGGATCGATGGATGTGAGTCTGAGTGAACTCCGGGAGTTGGTGATGGACAGGGAGGCCTGGCGTGCTGCCATTCATGGAGTCGCAAAGACTCGGACACGACTGAGAGACTGAACAGAACTGAATTTGAAGATGTATGCACCCCTTGTCCATTGTACCACTATTTATAATTGCCAAGATGTGGAAGCAACCTAAGTGCCCATCAATAGATAAGACTGTATGCAATAAAGATACATACAATAGAATATTACCCAGCAACAACAACAACAAAAAGAATGAGCTCATCATTTTTAACAGTGTGGGTGAATCCAGAAGGTACTATGCTAACTGAAATAAGTCACCCAGAGGAAGAAAAATACTGGAATCATCTAACTTACAAACTACACAAACAGAAACAGACTCATAGATATAGAGAGCAATTTGGCGGAGGGTGACAGGGGTTGGTGCAGACTTCCAAGTATAACATAAGTCATGCAGATATAACGACCAGCTTAGGCAACATAGTCAATAATATTGTAATAACTTGATATGCTGACATACAGTTAGGAGACTTATCATACTGATCAGTTCAGTTCAGTCGCTCAGTCGTGTCCGACTCTTTGCAACCCCATGGACCGCCACATGCCAGGCCTCCCTGTCCATCACCAACTCCCAGAGTCCACCCAAACCCACGTCCATTGTGTCGGTGATGCCATCCAGCCATTTCATCCTCTGTTGTCCCCTTCTTAATTTGTGATATTTTATAAATGTTGAATGACTGTGTAGTGCCCTTAAAACTAATATAATGTATGTTAACTATCTGAATGCAGAGTTCCAAAGAATAGCAAGAAGAGATAAGAAAGCCTTCCTCAGTGATCAATGCAAAGAAATAGAGGACAACATCAGAATGGGAAAGACTAGAGATCTCTTCAAGAAAATTAGAGATACCAAGGGAACATTTCATGCAAAGATGGGCACAATCAAGGAAAGAAAATGGTCTGGACCTAAAAGATGCAGAAGATATTAAGAAAAGGTGGCAAGAATACATGGAAGAACTATACAAAAAAGATCTTCATAACCCAGATAATCACAATGGTGTGATCACTGACCTAGAGCCAGACATCCTGGAATGTGAAGTCAAGTGGGCCTTAGAAAGCATCACTATGAACAAAGCTAGTGGAGGTGATGGAATTCCAGTTGAGCTATTCCAAATCCTGAAAGAGGATGCTGTGAAAGTGCTGCACTCAATATGCCAGCAAATTTGGAAAACTCAGCAGTAGCCACAGGACTGGAAAAGGTCAGTTTTCATTCCAATCCCAAAGAAAGGCAATGCCAAAGAATGCTCAAACTACTGCACAATTGCACTCATCTCCCACGCTAGTAAAGTAATGCTCAAAATTCTCCAAGCCAGGCCTCAGCAATACGTGACCCGTGAACTTCCAGTTGTTCAAGCTGGTTTTAGAAAAGGCAGAGGAACCAGAGACCAAATGGCCAACATCTGCTGGATCATGGAAAAAGCAAGAGAGCTCCAGAAAAACATCTATTTCTGCTTTATTGACTATGCCTAAGCCTTTGACTGTGTGGATCTCAATAAACTGTGGGAAATTCTGAAAGAGATGGGAATACCAGACCACCTGACCTGCCTCTTGAGAAATTTGTATGCAGGTCAGGAAGCAACGATTAGAACCGGACATGGAACAACAGACTGGTTCCAAATAAGAAAAGGAGTACGTCAAGGCTGTATATTGTCATCCTGCTTATTTAACTTGTATGCAGAGTACATCATGAGAAATGCTGGGCTGGAAGAAGCACAAGCTGGAATCAAGATTGCCAGGAGAAATATCAATAACCTCAGATATGCAGATGATACCACCCTTATGGCAGACAGTGAAGAAGAACTAAAGAGCCTCTTGATAAAAGTGAAAGAGGAGAGTGAAAAAGTTTGCTTAAAACTCAACATTCAGAAAACTAAGATCATGGCATCTGGTCCCATCACTTCATGGGAAATAGATTGGGAATCAGTGGAAACAGTGTCAGACTATTTTTGGGGGCTCCAAAATCACTGCAGATGGTGACTGCGGCCATGAAATTAAAAGACGCTTACTCCTTGGAAGGTAACTTATGACCAACCTAGATAGCATATTGAAAAGCAGAGACATTACTTTGCTAACAAAGGTCCATCTAGTCAAGGCCATGGTTTTTCCAGTGGTCATGTATGGATGTGAGAGTTGGACTGTGAAGAAAGCTGAGCACCGAAGAATTGATGCTTTTGAACTGTGGTGTTGGAGAAGACTCTTGAGAGTCCCTTGGACTGCAAGGAGATCCAACCAGTCCATCCTGAAGATCAGCCCTGGGATTTCTTTGGAGGGAATGATGCTAAAGCTGAAACTCCAGTACTTTGGCCACCTCATGCAAAGAGTTGACTCATTGGAAAAGACTGATGCTGGGAAGGATTGAGGGCAGGAGGAGAAGGGGACAACAGAAGGTGAGATGGCTGGGTGGCATCACTGACTCAATGGACGTGAGTCTGAGTGAACTCCAGGAGTCGGTGATGGACAAGGAAGTCTGGCATGCTGCGATTCATGGGGTCGCAAAGAGTTGGACATGACTGAGTGACTGAACTGATTGAACTATACTTCAATTAAAAAAAAAACAGAGAGAGAGACACTATTTCTGGTTCTAAAGTTCAATATTTAGGGGAAATACTTTATATTTCTACTATTCCACATTCAGTTAAAAAATATATTGTTCTACTCAATACATACCTTAGTCTTCTGTGGATTGAGTTTACTTGTAGGAGGTTTTATGGGATGAAAGTTATTGTATTAATTGTATAATTATTTTTCATATTACTTTGGAAGAAGCAGTCTTGATTTGATATGTAGGTGGCAAGTATTTCTAATTGAATTAAATGGAAAATAAAACGTTTCTTCCATTTTCTAATTTAATTCCAGTTATTTCTCCTGACCGAAATATTTTGTCTTTTAATTTAGAGGGCATTTGTTTGGATAATATTTTACAAAAATGATCTTCACTATAGTTTCTGGTCAACTATGAGACATATTTTTGAAAACGCATTTCTCTTTTAATCTATGATGGGGTAGGCTATGGAGACTGATTGAAAAAAGGGCATGAGGGAACTTTCTAGAGTGATAAAATGTTCCATATTTTAATTGAGATGTTAGTTACACAGGTATATACATTTGTCAACCATCTACATTTGAGATTTCCATACTTTACTATAAGTAATTTTACTGCAATAAAATAGCAAAAATCATTTATTATTCTCTACAAACTGATAAATATCATATTTTTTAATGAAAATAATACCATCACTATTGCCAATAGTGTGGGCATTGTAGGAGTTATTTTACGTACAATCTCCAATTTAATTATCATTATTATTGGGTTATCCACCCTGCCTTCCTTAATAATATATCTGAGTATATTAAATTAAATAAAAAACAGAACTGTAGTATGAATACATATAACCAAGTGGGACATAAGTCAAAATAATGTGTCTTTAACATTGTGATCAGACTTTTGGGACAATTTCCTGTTTTGATGGCCATTCTCACAATAAATGACCATTAAATATCCCTATTTCTGGTTTACTATTGAATTAAAGTTGTAGCTCAGGTTTTATCACAGTACTTTTATGTAGTATTTATATTATATTTATATATTTTACATAAATGGAATAACAAATGGGATGAATTATGTAGTCCCGTGTAATGTTCATTTTAGCCCATTGCACCTTAGGAAGTTAAAAAAAAAAAATCAAGTAAGCATACAAAACATGCCTCTTAACTATTAGAGGAATCTGTGTAATATTTATGCAAAAGTGCTTTGTTTTATGAGTCCTGACATTTCATAAACATAAATGAAAGATATTAAAGTAATATGAATGGCATTAAATAATTATTTTTAGGCCTTTATTTTTAAGATACACAAATAACTAAATGCATTAATTTCAGAAAGCTACTTCAGGTGATTAGATATAATTATTTTTAATGTAAGTTCCTTGAGGGCAATAGTGATTTCTTATTCAATTTACTATTCCCTCTTCATAATATAGTATCTTAAAAAGAGTATGCAGTTGTAGTTGAAAGAAATAAAATTAAGAATAATTGTCATTTTCAGTACTTATTATTTATAAATAATATTTCACACTTACTTTCACAACACTTTTGCATAGATTATCTCATCATGCATCCATCAATTAATTCAAAAAATAATCATAGAATTGCAATTACAGAGTTAAAACAAGCTTAGAGTGCAGAGTAGAAGATGGACACATAGATTAGTATAATACTGCGTGATGTAGTCTGGGACACATGCAAGGAGATAGCATCAAGCCTCAGGACAAAGGACATCCTCCTGAATAAAGAGCCACTTGAAGGACGAATAGGAGTTAGCTTGGGAAAAAAGGAATAGGAAAGTGGAGGTGAACAAATGAACAAGAAGTGGCATATGCAAGGGCCTTTAACAAGATGAGCCACTCGTGGAATGGCAATAGGTTTTCTGAACTTAAGTGCCTTTATTTATAAAATGGGCAGAATAATTGTACTTTCTAATTATATTTTTAATTAGATTTAATTAAGTTTAGTTCTATTTTTAATTTTAATCCTCACTATCAAATGAGGATTAAAAGAGTTTATATACGGACCAGAGCTTCCTTTAAGTATTTGCTAAAATCAGTCAAGCAATCAATCAATGTATGCCTGGATTTTAGGAAATGAAAAGAGACAATTACAAGATAGTAAAGTAGTGAAGTCGCTCAGTCGAGTCTGACTCTTTGCGATCCCATGGACCGTAGCCAACCAGGCTCCTCCGTCCAAGGGATTTTCTAGGCAAGAATACTGGAGTGGGTTGCCATTTCCTTCTCCAGGGTATCTTCCCAACCCAGGGATCGAACCCGGGTCTCCCGCATAGTAGGCAGACGCTTTACCGTCTGAGCCATCAGGGAAGTCAGTTACAAGATAATCACTTGCCCAATAATAATAGAGTGATCTAGCAGAGCTATTATTGGTTAGAACTATGAGTGAGGGAATGGGATAGAAAGACAGCAATACATTTAATAGGCATTCAGGAGATAGAGATGATGAAGTTTGTTAATAGAATGCTTACATAAAGTAAGGGTTAGGGAGAAATGAGAATGACTTGCAAATTTTGACTTGGGCAATGCAAAAGAAAAAGGTAATCCTGAAGCCCTTCATGCCATTTCCTGTTCACCTCTTCAGATTTTTGTATGCTAGACTTTCTCTGACTTTTATCATATCAACTATAATGAAAAATTATAATATAAATTCCTAGAGAAGCTGGAGATTTCCCCCCTCTTTTAAGCTGTTACATATGTGGTTTCCTCTCCTTATATACTCTTTTGCTCTTTATTTATTATCTAATTTCAATTTACTTTTCACATCTCAGCCTATTTTTTACTTAAAGAGATGTGCCAGATTCACCTTTCTTTCAGTTACAGTCTCTTTTACAGGACTTTGTGTTGCTATTATCATTTATATGGGCTTCCCTGGTAGCTCAGCTGGTAAAGAATCTGCCTGCAATCCAGGAAACCCTGGCTCAATCCCTGGGTCAGGAAGATCCCCTGCAGAAGGCATAGGCTACCCACTCCAGTATTCTGTCTTTCCTGGTGGGTCAGACAGTAAAGAATCTGCCTGCCATGCAGGAGACCTGGGTTCAATCTCTGGATTGGGAAGATCCTCTGGAGACGGGAATGGCTACCCACTCTAGTATTCTGGCCTGGGGAATTCCATGTACAGAGAAGCCTGGTGAGCTACAAGACCGTGGTGTCACAAAGAGTCAGATGCGACTGAGTGTTTATTACATTGGGAGTCGCCATGCCTTCTAGATTGTAAAGTGCATGAAGGCAGGACACAAGTTGTTGAAACACTATCATCACTATATCACTGGTGTCTGGCACCTGGCAATAACACGTGCTAATATGCTTGTGTGAGTGTGTGTGCACGCACATGCTTTAATAATATGTTTACTGACTGATTACCTGTGATAGAGAAGATGGCAAGGGAGGGAGTATAGATGGAGGTTGAAAAATTCAGATTTAGATATACAAAGATTTAGAAGCCCTTGGGAAAGCTAGTGGAGATAATGGTAGAAAGTGATGTATTCAAGTTCAGGGCTGTGATAGACGTGGAGTATATAATTAACATAGGCAATCCTCTTTTTGTCTGATATTGTAGTAACTAAAACTAATGCATACAGGAAACATGTCCTTAAT
Source organism: Bos mutus (assembly GCF_027580195.1). NCBI lineage: Eukaryota > Metazoa > Chordata > Mammalia > Artiodactyla > Bovidae > Bos > Bos mutus. The sequence goes on along the minus strand of NC_091620.1, from coordinate 60,378,361 downwards.
TTGCTTGGTAACCATGCAAAATGCAGACATGGTTCCAGTACATACAAGTTTCAGCTAATACTGTACTGTAAAATTCAAAAATTACCTGTAGTTTATGTTGCAATAAAAGATATGGGTGTGGATAAGAATGTCTGAGGAGGATATAAAAAATTAAAGCTATCTAAGATGTCCTTTTCATTATAGGAGACTGGAATGCAAAAGTAGGAAGTCAAGAAACACCTGGAGTAACAGGCAAATTTGGCCTTGGAATACGGAATGAAGCAGGGCAAAGACTAATAGAGTTTTGCCAAAAAAATGCACTGGTCATAACAAACACCCTCTTCCAACAACACAAGAAAAGACTCTGTACATGGACATCACCAGATGGTCAACACCGAAATCAGATTGATTATATTCTTTGCAGCCAAAGATGGAGAAGCTCTATACAGTCAGCAAAAACAAGACCAGGAGCTGACTGTGGCTCAGACCATGAACTCCTTATTGCCAAATTCAGACTTAAATTGAAGAAAGTAGGGAAAACCACTAGACCATTCAGGTATGACCTAAATCAAATCCCTTGAAGTGAGAAATAGATTTAAGGACCTAGATCTGATAGATAGAGTGCCTGATGAACTATGGAATGAGGTTCGTGACACTGTACAGGAGACAGGGATCAAGACCATTCCCATAGAAAAGAAATGCAAAAAAGCAAAATGGCTGTCTGGGGAGGCCTTACAAATAGCTGTGAAAAGAAGAGAAGCGAAAAGCAATGGAGAAAAGGAAAGATATAAACATCTGAATGGAGAGTTCCAAAGAATAGCAAGAAGAGATAAGAAAGCCTTCTTCAGCGATCAATGCAAAGAAATAGAGGAAAACAACAGAATGGGAAAGACTAGGGATCTCTTCAAAAAAATCAGAGGTACCAAAGGAACATTTCATGCAAAGATGAGCTTGATAAAGGACAGAAATGGTATGGACCTAACAGAAGCAGAAGATATTAAGAAGAGGTGGCAAGAATACACAGAAGAACTGTACAAAAAAGATCTTCATAACCCAGATAATCACAATGGTGTGATCACTGACCTAGAGCCAGACATCCTGGAATGTGAAGTCAAGTGGGCCTTAGAAAGCATCACTATGAACAAAGCTAGTGGAGGTGATGGAATTCCAGTTGAGCTATTCCAAATCCTGAAAGAGGACGCTGTGAAAGTGCTGCACTCAATATGCCAGCAAATTTGGAAAACTCAGCAGTGGCCACAGGACTGGAAAAGGTCAGTTTTCATTCCAATCCCAAAGAAAGGCAATGCCAAAGAATGCTCAAACTACTGCACAATTGCACTCATCTCACACGCTAGTAAAGTAATGCTCAAAATTCTCCAAGCCAGGCTTCAGCAATATGTGAACTGTGAACTTCCTGATGTTCAAGCTGGTTTTAGAAAAGGCAGAGGAACCAGAGATCAAATTGCCAACATCTGCTGGATCATGAAAAAAGCAAGAGAGTTCCAGAAAAACATCTATTTCTACGTATTGACTATGCCTAAGCCTTTGACTGTGTGGATCACAATAAACTTTGGAAAATTCTGGAAGAGATGGGAATACCAGACCACCTGATCTGCCTCTTGAGAAATTTGTATGCAGGTCAGGAAGCAACAGTTAGAACTGGACATGGAAAAACAGACTGGTTCCAAATAGGAAAAGGAGTTCATCAAGGCTGTATATTGTCACCCTGTTTATTTAACTTCTATGCAGAGTACATCATGAGAAACGCTGGACTGGAAGAAACACAAGCTGGAATCAAGATTGCTGGGAGAAATATCAATAACCTCAGATATGCAGATGACACCACCCTTATGGCAGAAAGTGAAGAGAAACTAAGAAGGCTCTTAGTGAAAGTGAAAGTGGAGAGTGAAAAAGTCGGCTTAAAGCTCAACATTCAGAAAAGAAAGATCATGGCATCTGGTCCCACCACTTCATGGGAAATAGATGGGGAAACAGTGGAAACAGTGTCAGACTTTATTTTTTGGGCTCTAAAATCACTGAAGATGGTGACTGCAGCCATGAAATTAAAAGACGCTTACTCCTTGGAAGGAAAGTTATGACCAACCTAGATAGCATATTCAAAAGCAGAGACATTATTTTGCCAGCAAAGGTTCGTCTAGTCAAGGCTATGGTTTTTCCTGTGGTCATGTATGGATGTGAGAGTTGGACTGTGAAGAAGGCTGAGTGCCGAAGAATTGATGCTTTTGAACTGTGGTGTTGGAGAAGACTCTTGAGAGTCCCTTGGACTGCAAGGAGATTCAACCAGTCCGTCCTGAAGGAGATCAGCCCTGGGATTTCTTTGGAAGGAATGATGCTAAAGCTGAAACTCCAGTACTTTGGCCACCTCATGCAAAGAGTTGACTCATTGGAAAAGACTCTGATGCTGGGAGGGATTGGGGGCAGGAGGAGAAGGGGACGACAGAGGATGAGATGGCTGGATGGCATCACTGACTCGATGGACGTGAGTCTGAGTGAACTCTGGGAGTTGGTGATGGACAGGGAGGCCTGGCGTGCTGTGATTCATGGGGTCGCAAAGAGTCGGACATGACAAAGCGACTGATCTGATCTGATCTGATCTGGTCTATCTGTCTATCACCTTATTTAATAAGAAGGTCAAAGGGGAAGGGGAAGTAGATCAAAGCAAAAGGAGGAGGAGAGAGATCAGGAATTTTGTTTTAATTAAAGTAAAGGGTGAAAAAAGGTTTATTGGGTAATCTCAGTTTGGAAAGAATCTGGAAATATATATACATATGTGAAAATTAGACTTCATTGTGTGGGTGGGAAGTAAATTGAAGGAAAGCAAATACAAAGTGAGTAAAAAAGTACAGAAGCTGGGTTATTAGGAAAAAGAGAAGAAAAGATGATCTCTGAAGGACAAAGTTTTTGTAAGAATGTTTTGTGTGTTGGGTTGTTTGTGTTAAACATTGATGAGATCTGAAAGTACTTAAATGAGTATTCATTTGCCTAGGAAAAAATGAGATAGTGAAATTAAGAAGATTGTCCTAAAAAGAAATGTTCATTCAGGCCATCGAAAGAAATGAAAGCAACTTAAGTGCATATTACTACATGAAAGAAGCCAATCTAGAAAGCATACTACAAAATTCAAAATATATAGCATTCTGGAAAAGGTAAAAATTTTAGAGACAGTAAAGAGATTGGTGGTTGCCAGGGATTGAGGGAAGGGAGAGATGAAAAGCATAACATGGAGAGTTTTGAAGGCAGTGAAACTATTCTAAATAATAGTGGACACATACCATTATACATTTATCAAAGCACATAAAAATGCAACACCAAGAGTAAATCATAATGTAAACTATGAACTTTGGATGAGATTTATGTCAGTGTTCGTTCATTGATAATGAACTACTGTGGTGAACGATGTTAACAGTGGGGAGGCTGTCTGGATGTGGGCTGAATGCCACACATCTCAAATCTCAAAACCTAAGAGACGATTTCTGCCATTGGAGAAAAAGAAATGAGGATTGTATGTGCGTGTACACTAGGTCGCTTCAGTTGTGTCTAACTCTGTGCAACCCCATGGACCATAGCCTGTCAGGATTCTCCAGGCAAGAATACTGGAGTGGGTTGCCACCATCCAAAGTAAGATCAGAAGGCATATAGGAAATATAGCTGAACTTTTTGGGCTTCCCAGGTGGCCCAATGGTAAAGAATCCACCTGCCAAAACAGTAGACATGGGTTTGATCCCTGGGTTGGGAAGATCCACTGGAGGAGGGAATGGCAGCCCACTCTAATATTCTTGCCTGGGAAATCCCACGGTCACAGAAGCCTGGCGAGCTGCAGTCCATGGGGTTGCAAAAGAGTTGGGGACTTAGCAACTACATAACAACAACACCTATACACTTTGTACTTTTGGCTGAATTTTGCTGTGGGGGCAGGAGGAGAAGGGGACGACAGAGGATGAGGTGGCTGGATGGCATCACTGACTCAATGGACATAAGTCTGAGTGAACTCCGGGAGTTAGTGCTGGACAAGGAGGCCTAGCGTGCTGCGATTCATGGGGTCTCAAATAGTCGGACACGACTGAGTGACTAAACTGAACTGAACTGATACTCAGGATTGGGCCCTAAACCTTTCAGTTCTAGGCCCTAGACTTTCTGTTTTCCCCAGACTGAATCTCTGGTAACAGTTTATGAGCTCACACTTACCCACCATAAAGCACGTATGTTTCTCGTTCTTTTCTGGAGCCTTGTAGGTGTTGTTTTCATCTTTCAGATGATGACCTGTGAGCTGATAGTGATAACTTACTCTTTGCATGGTATGATGCTGTCCATTCAATTCCAGCAACATTTCCTTCATTCTTTAGGTGACAGTACGCATGCAGAATGTCACATTATTCTAAAGCATGAAATTTTCATGAAGAAGAGTTTAAAATGTTATGTAATTAGTTGCATCCCAAATTCCTAATTTCAAGTGTATCTCTATAAAGCCCTTAAATAAAGAACTCAGCATATGTGAAAAATATGCTTGAGGACTGATACCAAATGTGCTAGGAAACTATAAGAATAAAAGAAAGGTAGCATCAGGAGCTGACAGGAGGAAGGAGTGGGGACCAGTAAGGGGTAGGTGGTGTCCTTGAAGCTAGATCTGCACTGTTTGATTAGAGGAGGAAACCAAAAATTTCTAGTTGGTAAAATGGCTCAGTAAGGACTGCAGAATATATTCCATCACCTTAGGCTGCCCTGGAGATAGAATAAGGAAGTTCTCATTTTAATGTGGCAAAGTAGGTTAATCACTGATCTTATTACAGAGTTTAAAAGTTAAGGGGTACATGTAAAAATAGTGTTTCAGTTTAAGTCATTTATGGCCAAACTTCTTAAACTTTTCTTCAGAAAAATTCATTAGTTGCCCCACGGCCTGTAGGATCTTCATTCCTCGACCAGGAATCGAACCTATGTCCTCTGCATTGAGAAATGATTCTTAACCACTGGACCACCAGAGAAGTCTCTGACTCCTCAAATTTTAAAATTAAAACAAATGGGACCTAATTAAACTTAAAAGCTTCTGCACAACAAAGGAAACTATAAGCAAGGTGAAAAGACAGCCTTCAGAATGGGAGAAAATCATAGCAAATGAAGCAACAGACAAACAACTAATCTCAAAAATATACAAGCAACTCCTACAGCTCAACTCCAGAAAAATAAATGACCCAATCAAAAAATGTAAATAAGAACTAAATAGACATTTCTCCAAAGAAGACATACAGATAGCTAACAAACACATGAAAAGATGCTCAACATCACTCATTATCAGAGAAATGCAAATCAAAACCACTATGAGGTACCATTTCACACCAGTCAGAATGGCTGCAATCCAAAAGTCTACAAGCAATAAATGCTGGAGAGGGTGTGGAGAAAAGGGAACCCTCTTACACTGTTGGTGGGAATGCAAACTAGTATAGCCACTATGGAGAACAGTGTGGAGATTCCTTAAAAAACTGGAAATAGAACTGCCTTATGATCCAGCAATCCCACTGCTGGGCATACACACTGAGGAAACCAGAATTGAAAGAGACACGTGTACCCCAATATTCATCACAGCATTGTTTATAATAGCCAGGACATAGAAGCAACCTAGATGTCCATCAGCAGATGAATGGATAAGAAAGCTGTGGTACATATATACAATGGAGTATTACTCAGCCATTAAAAAGAATACATTTGAATCAGTTCTAATGAGGTGGATGAAAATGGAGCCTATTATACAGAGTGAAGTAAGCCAGAAAGAAAAACACCAATCCAGTATACTAACGCATATATATGGAATTTAGAAAGATGGTAACAATAACCCTGTATATGAGACAGCAAAAGAGACACTGATGTATAGAACAGTCTTTTGGACTCTGTGGGAGAGGGAGAGGGTGGGATGATTTGGGAGAATGGCATTGAAATATGTATAATATCATATATGAAACGAGTCGCCAGTCCAGGTTCGAAGCATGATACAGGATGCTTGGGGCTGGTGCACTGGGATGACCCAGAGGGATGGTATGGGGAGGGAGGAGGGAGGAGGGTTCAGGATGGGGAACACATGTATACCTGTGGCAGATTCATTTTGATATATGGCAAAACCAATACAATATTGTAAAGTTAAATAAACATAAATAAATAAATAAAAACCAAAAAAAATTAAAAAATAAAATTAATAATTAATTGCATGTAGAGATTATACTCTTGCTGTAGTTATTTGTATATTTTCAGACTTACAGGCCTTAACTAATTTTGAGAATAATGATAACCAAAGAGATCAAATTGTCTTACAAGATGGTATTTGCTAAGACTCAGCACAAAAGGCAGAACTCATAGTGATAGATATAAAAATTTACATTGCCAAAACTATTTAAAAATATTTATTAAAGATTATATGTTTCATAATTTGCTTTCATAAAATTGGTGTTAGATAATAGTCAAAAAATAACAAAGGGGCAACTATGATTTTTAATGCCTAGGTTGAGCTAGTGGTAAAGAATCTGCCTGGAAATGCAGGAGATGCAAGAAACGTGGGTTCAATCCCTGGGTCAGGAAGTTCCCCTAGAGGAGGGCATGACAATCCACTTCAGTATTCTTGGTTGGAGAATTCCATGGACAGAGTCTGGCAGGCTACATTCACGGGGTCACGACTGAGCAAATGAGCACAATAATTTGGAAAAACTGAATTAAATGGAATTAAGCAAGATAGTATACTAAAGGATTGCAAATTCTTTAGTGGTTGAATGTAACTTGTGATTTACCAAGACAGGAATATATTTTGACAGTATGTAATATTTCCCATACTTACTTTTGCATGTAATACATTTCCTCAAGGAACATCTCAGGGGACCAAGTCTCTGAGGAATATATTGTGAAAAATGCTACCAGCATACTCATTTTTTGCTCTTCTTGATAGAAATATCTTCTGTGCTTCTTGTTCAAATGAAGCTAAATTGGGTGTAATAGGAATATGAGACTGTACAAGACTTTAAAGGCAGCATTATCATAAATTTTGGCCAGTGTGCAGAGAGTTAGCAGCAGCAGCAGAAATTCAGGTCCCAAGATGATCTTTCTGAATATTCTAGTCACGTCCTGTTCCTGCCATGACTGAATTGAAGAGTCCACACTTGGTTGTTTTAGCATGTTGCTGTCTCTTAATTCCTTTCTTCAGATTCCATTGAAAAATTATCACCTCTTTTCCATTCCAGTTTCATCTCCCACAATTCTTCCTAAGTTCCTTACATTCTAAAAGCATTGTTGGTGGGAGTGATTAGAGGTAGAAGGGTAGTTTAATATTGCCCTAAAGTCACAACAGGCCTTATAAAGTAACATTTAAATGGAATCCTGAAGGCCGAAAACCAGAAGGTAGTTCCCAAAACAGAACATGCAAAAAGAATCAGACATACTAATGCATTGGACTTACAAATATGGTCAGTATAGTCAGTTGCTTACCTGTCTTTGGGCTTCTAGAGACAGATGGGGGAAAATTGACAAGAGATAAGCCTGGGACAATATACTGATAAAGAGCCCTTTATACCAACACAAGGTCTACAACTTATTCTGTGGCCATTTGGGAACCATTGGAGAGGAGGAGAGTATCAGTGAAAAATTAAGGAAATGAATAAATGTAGGCATACTTTGGAGATAACCGTGAGTTCAGTTCCAGACCACCACAGTAAAGCAAATATCACAAGTCACATAATTATTTTTGATTTCCCAGTACTTATAAAAGTTGGCTCTACACTATACCATAAATCTGTTAAGTATGCAATAGCATATGTCTTTAAAAATGTACTTACTTTAATTAGAAAACACTTTATTAATTAAAAAAAAATGCTAACCATCATTTGAACCTACAGGGAATAGCAGTGGTAACACAAAAGATCACTGATCAGAGATCTCCATAACAGATATAACAATAATAAAATATTTTGAGAATTATCAAAATGTAACATTAAGACACAAAATGAGCAAATGCTATTGGAAAAATTGAGCACTGATAAGATTTGTTTAACACAAACCTTCAATTCATAAAAAATGCAGCATCTGCAAAGTGAATAAAGTGAAGTACAAAAAATGAGTATGCCTTTAAACAAATTAAGTAAAGATGGATCTACATGGTAGTGAGTAAAATTAGAATATCTCTCTTTTTGTGACAACTTTAATTTGATAATTTTGTGAGCTAAACAAAAATTTTATTGAAATATTTCCTGAAACTCTTCCTTAAGCATCCATGAAAGTTTTCTTTACAGTATCAGGCCACATCACTTGATTTATCCATACGTCTCACAGAGTATATTCTCAATTCTTTTTCATTATACTGGAAAACTGTATCTTTACCACTAAAGTAAATACAATGTCATTCATTTGTTAATAATTTAACGCAAACGTTTTTCAGAAGTATGTGCATTATTTTACACAAGTCTGCTGCTGCTGCTGCTAAGTCACTTCAGTCGTGTCCAACTCTGTGTGACCCCATAGATGGCAGCCCACCAGGCTCCCCCGTCCCTAGGATTCTCCAGGCAAGAACACTGGAGTGGCTTGCCATTTCCTTCTCCAATGCATGAAGTGGAAAGTGAAAGTGAAGTCGCTCAGTCGTGTCCGACCCTAGGAGACCCCATGGACTGCAGCCCACCAGGCTCCTCCGTCCATGGGATTTTCCAGGTGTGATGAAATGAAGAGCACTGGGATTCTAAAATTTAACTCTCAAGTAGTGATATTTTCTGATTTCAAATTGAATACATTATTTTTCTGGCATTGTCTACCATGTTTAATAAGTTGCTTCAGTCATCTTACTTTTGTTATTATTATTATATAAAAAGCTATTTAAACCCTAGCTGAAATAATGTGAAATAATTCTTTGCTTTTTGCTTGAATGTTTTGCAAAACTGCTACTTGTGTTACAAATGAGGGGAATATTAAATGCAGCTAATTGAAAACAGCATGCACATTTGCATTTGAGTTACTATTTTTTTTTAATTTTCTTGCTCATTAGGAGAATATCCCAGGTTGTTCTTTTTTTTTGCACACCCATAACCAATGTCACAATAAAATAGTTTACAAATCATTTTCTTTCTGTGTGACATTTTCCAGGTCAAGGAAGTGTTTAAAGTATCCAACTACATATGTTCTTGGGAATGTTCACAGTACTCAGAGAATTGATTTATAGTCAGTGAAACCTGTTTATTTTTTATTAAAGAAGAGCTGAGATCTGGCTTCCAGAATGGTGTAGGGAGGACCTCTGAAAATTCACTCCTCCATAAAATCAATGATATGTGGCAAAAACTGTCAAAATAAATTTTTTAAAACTGAATAGTAATTAAAAAGTTACAATATTTGAAGGGTGTTTGTTCAAGAAAAGTCTTCTTTGGTGGCTCAGTGGTAAAGAAATCTACCTTCAAAGCAGGAACTGCAGGAGACACGGGTTCAATCCCTGAGTCAAGAAGACCCTCTGGAGGAGGGTATAGCAAGCCGCTCCAGTATTCTTGCCTGGAGAATCCCATGGACAGAGGAGCCTGGAAGACTATAGTCCATAGGGTCACAAAGAGAGGGACACAACTGAAGTGACTTAGCATGCGCACACACACACACACACACACATTCAAGAAAAACAGCTGAATCTCAATATGAGTTGTAAGCATGTGGCATTTTAACTTGCTTTGTTAGTTTCTGTGTTTCCGAGTCAAGATTCTGGTGATAGTGCTGTAGTGAGGGGGTGCTTACTATACCATTTCCTTCTTCTCTATCTATCTTTGTCTTATCTCAGTTTCACCAGCCAGGCATGCCTGTAACAAGAGTCTGTCATATACTTCCTCCAGTCAGTACATCCCAAAGGTATTCTTTTCATCTGTTTTATAATCAGAGAGTTCCACTCATTTTTTAGCTTTTGGAGTCTCAATTTTGGTCTCAATTTGTGACCCTTTAAAATCTTGTTCCATATTTTATTTTAATGAAAATCTGGAACAGATTCTCTGAATGATGCCATTTTGAACTGATAGTCTTTTCTGAGTTATAAAAGAAAAATTCATCATGGGCAGTGAAGGACATTCTAAAAAAGGTATAAGTAAAAATGTTTTGTAGCATTAGAGACTACAGCATGTCCAGGTAACTCTGTGAAATAGGATTTGACTTCCATCATCATGTGGATGTCAGTACATGGATAAGACATGACGGGAAATATGCAGGCCACCTGATGCTGCTTTGCAAATTTATGAAAGTATATTTTCCACTTGCAAATTTAACACGCTCTAGGTAGAAGTGCCAATCTTACCCTATTGGAAAACCACAGAGAATATTCCATAATTTCAGCCACAATAATTATAAGGTTCAGTTCAGTTCAGTTCAGTTCAGTCACTCAGTCATGTCCAACTCTTTGCAACCCCGTAAATCTCAGCACGCCAGGCCTCCCTGTCCATCACCAACTCCCGGAGTTCACTCAGACTCATGTCCATCGAGTCAGTGATGCCATCCAGCCATCTCATCCTCTGTTGTCCCCTTGTCCTCCTGCCCCCAATCCCTCCCAGCATTAGAGTCTTTTCCAATGAGTCAACTCTTCGCATCAGTTGGCCAAAGTACTGGAGTTTCAGCTTCAGCATCATTCCCTACAAAGAAATCCCAGGGCTGATCTCCTTCAGAATGGACTGGTTGGATCTCCTTGCAGTCCAAGGGACTCTCAAGAGTCTTCTCCAACATCACAGTTCAAAAGCATCAGTTCTTTGGCGCTCAGCCTTCTTCACAGTCCAACTCTCACATCCATACATGACCACAGGAAAACCATAGCCTTCACTAGACAGACCTTTGTTGGCAAAGTAATGTCTCTGCTTTTGAATATGGTATCTAGGTTGGTCATAACTTTCCTTCAAAGGAGTAAGTGTCTTTTAATTTCATGGCTGCAATCACCATCTTCAGTGATTTTGGAGCCCAAAAAATAAAGTCTGACACTGTTTCCACTGTTTCCCCATCTATTTCCCATGAAGTGGTGGGACTGGATGCCATGATCTTCATTTTCTGAATGTTAAGCTTTAAGCCAACTTTTTCACTCTCCACTTTCACTTTTATCAAGAGGCTTTTGAGTTCCTCTTCACTTTCTGCCATAAGGGTGGTGTCATCTGCATATCTGAGGTTATTGATATTTCTCCCGGCAATCTTGATTCCAGCTTGTGCTTCTTGCAGTCCAGCGTTTTTCATGATGTACTCTGCATATAAGTTAAATAAGCAGGGTGACAATATACAGCCTTGACGAACTCCTTTTCCTATTTGGAACCAGTCTGTTGTTCCATGTCCAGTTCTAACTGTTGCTTCCTGACCTGCATACAGATTTCTCAAAAGGCAGGTCAGGTGTTCTGGTATTCTCATCTCTTTCCGAATTTTCCACAGTTTATTGTGATCTACACAGTCAAAGGCTTTGGCATAGTCAATAAGGCAGAAATAGATGTTTTTCTGGAACTCTCTTGCTTTTTCCATGATCCAGCAGATGTTGGCAATTTGATCTCTGGTTCCTCTGCCTTTTCTAAAACCAGGTTGAACATCAGGAAGTTCACGGTTCATGTACTGCGAAGCCTGGCTTAGAGAATTTTGAGCATTAGTTTACTAGCATGTGAGATAAGTACAATTGTGCAGTAGTTTGAGCATTCTTTGGCATTGCCTTTCTTTGGGATTGGAATGAAAACTGACCTTTTCCAGTCCTGTGGCCACTGCTGAGTTGTCCAGATTTGCTGGCATGTTGAGTGCAGCACTTTCACAGCATCCTCTTTCAGGATTTGGAGTAGTTCAACTGGAATTCCATCACCTCCACTAGCTTTGTTCGTAGTGATGCTTTCTAAGGCCCACTTGACTTCACATTCCAGGATGTCTGGCTCTAGGTCAGTGATCACACCATTGTGATTATCTGGGTCGTGAAGATCTTTTTTGTACACTTCTTCTCTGTATTCTTGCCCCTTCTTCTTAATATCTTCTTCTTCTGTTAGGTCCATACCATTTCTGACCTTTATCGAGCCCATCTTTGCATGAAATGTTCCCTTGGTATCTCTAATTTTCTTGGAGAGATCTCTAGCCTTTCCCATTCTGTTGTTGTCCTCTCTTTCTTTGCATTGATCGCTGAGGAAGGCTTTCTTATCTCTTCTTGCTATTCTTTGGAACTCTGCATTCAGATGCTCATATCTTTCCTTTTGTCCTTTGCTTTTCACTTCTCTTCTTTTCACAGCTATTTGTAAGGCCTCCCCAGACAGCCATTTTGCTTTTTTGCATTTCTTTTCCATGGGGATGGTCTTGATCCCTGTCTCCTATACAATGTCACGAACCTCATTCCATAGTTCATCAGGCACTCTATTAGACCTAGGCCCTTAAATCTATTTCTCACTTCCACTGTATAATCATAAGGGATTTGATTTAGGTCATACCTGAATGGTCTAGTGGTTTTCCCTACTTTCTTCAATTTCAGTCTGAATTTGGCAATAAGGAGTTCATGATCTGAGCCAGTCAGCTCCCGGTCTTGTTTTGGTTGACTGTATAGAGCTTAGGGCTACCTAAATTTAAGCCATGATTGTATATTTTGGTGTGGGTAGGTTAAAACTAAAATTCTTCTACCTGAACAATTTCTAAGAATGTAGGTTTATCCTAGATTCTATTGATTTGAACTGGTGTGTAAATTGCTCTAACTAAACCAAGTCACTGAAGGTATAGTTCATAAAATATTGTATTATGTTCTTAGATTTGCTTGTAAAGAGCCTAATCCTGAATTTTGGATCTCTATGAGAAATAGGCAAGGTATAGCCATGCAAACACTGAACCATTTACCTTCAGAACACACTAGAATAAGTGCAAGGACAACCAGGTTCACCCTTTGCCACTGCCACTTGCTTTAGTTTGATTTCTTGGGTGGGGCATGAGAGGAATTGATTTCTCAAATTCTCCACTGTATCTCTAAGTGTTCTACTAACATGTTGCAGTGAGCATACCTTCCCAATTCATTTCTATCCAAAGGATGATCCCATAACATTTTCTGAGTCCTTACTGTGTATTCAGCAAAGAACGGCTAGTTTAAAAATACAATCCCTTTGCTTAAGAGCAACTAATGTTAAGCTAAGTAAGCCTAATTATTAAATGACTCAAACTCATACTTGAATAAATGTCATCTGAATGAAATGAAAAGAAGTACTGCTACAAGAGCATTCTCAAGATCATAGATCTCTTATCAGCTTGTCTAAAGAAACTTGAATAAGTAAAACATTTTGCAAGCAAAGACTGTGCTGGCTCTTTTTTTTAATTGATGTTTTAAGGAGACATCTCCACTCCCAAGTAAGCAACACATTAAATAAACTAACCTGATATATTTTGCCATCATAATAGCTTCTTCAGATAAGAGAACCATAATATAATATAATAACTTCAACTCTTTCCTTAATGTATAGATTCTTTAAAGTGTTTTTTCAAATATTAATTCATAAATCTTCTAAATATTACCAGAAATATCACAGAATCAGCATTATATACCAAGTAATTTGTTCAAAAGTTTATAGTAGGGCAAAACTGAAACCACTCTTAACTTCATATTCACTGCATTATACTATAAAACTTAATTATGATTTCATTCATGATTGAACTGTCAATATACATCCTGTTCATAGTTTTTTTTGTTTGTTTGTTTTACCATCATCTGTTGCAAATAATGAAAATCTGAATAATTTAGAAATCTTGATGCCTGGACCAAAGTCATTTGTAAGTGTTTCAACATGCAGTTTGTACAAAGTACTTATCATAACGTTCTAAGGTATTGTCTTTGAATTCATAGTACCCAGAGTATTAGTAGTGGAATGTGTTTCTGGCTTAGGATATCAGATCTAGGTATCACCTTTATCTACTTTTCTTTACTGTGACCCCCAGTAACACAGCTATTTTGTACCAGTTATCAGTGCCCTGAATTTTCTATTTCCTCACTAAATAAATACAGAGATAAAATAGTACAACCTCAGGTCTGTGGTAAGATTGAAAAAAGATAAATCAACTAAAGTGCTTATCAGACTTCCTGGCATATAGTGTTTAATAAACATTAGCTATTAAAATGGCAGAGGCATCTGATTAATAAATGTGAATGTAATCACATATCTTTGGTAATGTGGCTCCTTCCAGCAATAGCTTGGAATTAATATTGTCCAAATTATAAACCTCTGAACAAGGACCACTGAAACCCACTGTAGTTAACTTTGTCCCTAAGCAGGCATGTATTCCCAAATGAGCTGAAATGATTTTATCTTGAGAGGACAAAACATGAAATTTGCAATCCATCTTATAACTGTTTTCATTACCTTAATTAAATTTAGTTTGATTCAACAACTATTCCCTAGGCTTCTAAGATACCAAGTTGGGGTCTTTTAGATACACAGATAAAATCTATCCCTGCCCTTAAGGAACTTTACAATCTAGTGCTATAGAAACATTAATGGATAAATCAAGAATCGGTTGATTATAATACTTAATATAGTAGAAAGTTAAACAAAGGGATCCAGGAACAAAGGATAGATTATTTATGCAGATGGAGAAAAAAAGGAGTGTTCCTAGAATAGATGGCATTAGAGCCAGGCCATGCCATGAAGAAAACAGAAAAAAAGAGGATGGACATGTCTTTCCAGTTAGGAAAACATAAGGTTAAAAGCAGAGAGCCAAGCAGGAAGACTCAAGAGTACCTGCACATTGTATCAATCTATAGTGCATATAACAGTACTGTGTACACTGAGAGCACAGAATTTGATGTTCATATTTTACCTTAAGAGATGCCAAAAATAAAGCATATTTTCATCAGTAAAATATGCTTTCATTTAAAACAATTGCTTAACAAAATGAATTCAAAATTTTATATACTGTTTTGCTATAGCTCCTATGCTTTTTGAAACTATTTGTTATTTACAAATTATGTATAAAGGACTTTGCAGCCCTTTGAACTATAACTATTTGGACATAAGTATGATGTGACAAGTCCAGAGGCATCAAAGACCGTCATGCCACTTTTTAAATTTCAAGTTCCTAGTAGGAATTGTAGCTGTTTCCTATTTTGAGGCCTAGGGCCAAAAGTAATTTTATTAGTCAAATGAAGTTAACACATTTTCATTTTTAACTAAGGGCAATTTACTTCCTGCTGGTCATTTACAGTTTCCTCTCTTAATGACTGATTTAGCAAAATCTAAAGATTGCCCAAGGCTTCTTACTCAGCAGGTCATTAACAAGTTGTAAATGAGAGGGACATTTAGACCATCACTTCAATCATATGTGTGTATCTACATTAAAAAAAAAAACACTAAATTATATTAGATCATGAAAACTCTTGCCTGAATTACCTATTTCATTCCCAGTGGCATGATGTCCTAGAGTGAAGATAATGTGAAGGATATTTTAGTAAGGAGTGACACTTAGGATTGTATATTTTTTGGACTTCCCTGATAGTCCAGGGGTTGACCCCATGCTTCCACTGCAAGGGGCAAGTGTTTTATCCCTAGCTTGGGAGAACTAAGATCACACATGCTTCAGCCAAAAAGAAAAAACAAATGAGTGTTTTGTTTTGTTTTGATTTTCTTTATTCAATTCTTTATCACAAAGTGAATCCCATGTAATTATTACCAGTATCAAGAGAGCAAATAGCAAATGATATCCTCAGAAGCCCATTCTTCATCTTGTCCTGTCTAAACAACTAAACCCACTCTTCCTATCCTAAGATAAGCACTATTCTGAATTTTACTGAAGTGTTTCCTGTCCTCTCTTCTTCATAAAGTAGGTTGATTCATTATATAGCAACTATGTGCCTAACCACTTTAAAAACACAATTTGAAGATACAATTGGCTTTATTTAATGATTCATGAATTGAGCAGCATCCCATTTTAGCAAATACAAAGGAGCTTAAGGAGCTGCACAAAATGAAGGGTTTTTATTGATGGAAGAGATGGGAATAGCAGACCACCTGATCTGCCTCCTGAGAAATCTGTATGTAGTTCAAGAGGCAACAGTTAGAGCTGGACATGGAACAACAGACTGGTTCCAAATAGGAAAAGGAGTACATCAAGGCTGTATATTGTCACCCTGCTTATTTAACTTATATGCAGAGTACATCATGAGAAATGCTGGACTGGACGAAGCACAAGCTGGAATCAAGATTGCCGGGAGAAATATCAATAACCTCAGATATGCAGATGACACCACCCTTATGGCAGAAAGTGAAGAAGAACTAAAGAGCCTCTTGATGAAAGTGAAAGATGAGAGTGAAAAAGCTGGCTTAAAACTCAACATTCAGAAAACTAAGATCATGGCATCCATTCCCATCACTTACTTCATGGCAAATAGATGGGGAAACAGTGGAAACAGTGAAAGACTTCATTTTGGGGGGACTCCAAAAATCACTGCAAATGGTGACTGCAGCCATGAAATTAAAAGACATTTCCTCCCTGGAAGGAAAGTTACAACCAACCTAGACAGCTTATTAAAATGCCGAGACATTACTTTGCCAACAAAGGTCCGTCTGTCAAAGCTACGGTTTTTCTAGTAGTCATGTATGGATGTGAGAGTTGGATTATAAAGAAAGCTGAGCACCAAAGAATTGATGCTTTTGAACTGTGATGTTGGAGAAGACTCTTGAGAGTCCCTTGGACTGCAGGGAGATCCAACCAGTCCATCCTAAAGGAAATCAGTCCTGAATATTCATTGGAAGGACTGATGCTGAAACTGAAATTCCAATGCTTTGACCACCTGATGCGAAGGACCAACTCATTTGAAAAGATTCTGATGCTGGGAAAGTTTGAAGGTGGGAGGAGAAAGGGACGACAGGGGATGAATTGATTGGATGGCATTACCGACTCAATGGACGTGAGTTTGAGTAAACTCTGGGAGTTGGTGATGGACTGGGAAGTCCGACGTGCTGCAGTCCATGGGGTAGGTAAGAGTCAAACATGACTGAAAGACTGAACTGAACTGAACTATTGATGGAAATGGGTGGGAAAAAGAAACTTCTATCAATGAGTGGATTATTTCAGTCAAGGTCACCTTCCTTTGGGGGACAGCAGGGGTCTATAAGGCAGATTACTTCATTAGTGCTGGCCAGGTAATTCTAGACAGACTGGTTAAGACTACATTTCTGGGAGAGGCTGGAATTGCAATTAGGTTAAGTATTAAGTCTTTGTTTAGTGATATGTTCTTATTATAATTGACTCCCTTTGGACCTGTTCTCTCTTTTTAAACAACACAGTAGTTGAATATCTCTCCATTCTGAACATACACATAGAACCACATGTTATTCATATTTTGGTCTGGCTTCTTTTGTTTGACATGGATTTTATGAGACTTAACTATATTGTTCATGTTTGTTAATTTTCATTGTTGAATATTATTCCATTGTATTAAAAATCTGTTTATCCATTTTAATATTCATGGAAAATTCAGTTTATGCAGATTATGTATATTGCTTCCATGGGACAATTCTTAGTGCATATGTGCATGAATTGCTATGGGTTACATATCTAGGTATATAATTTTGGCTCTTAGAACATGTGCAGCTTCAAACATAGTAAACATGCCAAACTTTTCTTATATACTAGCAATTTAAGTGAGCTCCGAATGCTGTACATCCTTACCAACTTTTGGCTTTCTTTATACTTTTTCATTTTTTCCATTCTGGTGAGTACTGTAGGTGTATCTTACTGTAGTTTTAACTTTCATTTTCCTTCTTAGTAATGAGGTTGAGCATATTTTCACATCCTTAGTGACTATTTGGATATCCATTTTGTAAAGTACCCATCATGATTCTAACCCAATTTTTTATGTTTTATTATTTTTTTCTTAATGAAAATGTAGTAGTAGTTTATATCTGCAGGATTTAGTGTTATAAATATATTTTTCCATTTCTTGGCTTATTTCTCAATTCCTGCAGGAGATTTTTTAAATTTAGTTTTTAATTTCAATGTAGTCAAATTTATCCATTTTTTCATTTCTGAGAAGAGTTTCCTGTAATCTATTTAAGGAGTCCTATCTTATCCAGAGGTCCTGAAAATAATCTCCAATATTATTTTATAGAATTACAATAGCTTTGGCTTTGGCATTTAGATCATTTTATTTTTGTTTTCTTATTCCATAGAAGTCTGATTTTCTGGCACTGTATATGAAAAATAGTGTTCTTCCCCTGTGGTCTGCAGTAATACTTGTCACAAATCAATTGTCCATACATATTCAGGGCTGTATCACATTTCTCTATTCTTCTACATTTGTCTGTTTGTGAAACATACCGTTATTCTTTTATATACTTGAAGAGCATCTTTGCTGTGCTTGGCCACTGGAGTTTCTATGTGTATTTTAAAATTAGCTTTTCCTGTTACACACATGCTTGCACATAAAACTTGGAGAGACCTGTATTGGGATTATAGTATTGAATCTATAGAGACCAACATCTTCATAATACTATCTTGCAGTTCATGTATAAGGAATCTCCTTTCATAAGGGCAGTAATCTCATACATGAGGGCTCCACTTTCACATCCTCATCTAACCCTAATTACCTCCCAAATGCTTCACCTCCTAATATAAATTGATTGTTTTTCTTGAAATAATGGTGATTTGTAAATTTACTTATGAGATTTATTAGGTGATCTAAATTTAAACGTTTAAAATGCCCACTAATTCTAATGAATTTCCTTTACTCAATCATTAGTCTAAAGATTAATAACAGATTTTTGATGTCCATATACTAATAGAAATTTTCCCTTTTGAAATGTGGCATATTTACTTGCCATATACTTTTTTGAGTACTTTCTTATGATCTGTGTCAAAATATTGAAAAATGTGTAACAGATGTATCATTGAAACTTCTTTAAATAAAATACAAACAAATGCATTTAAATCACATCTAACTTTTTTATGATGCAATTGTGAATTAGGTCCTTCTTTTATTGGTAATTAGAATGTGGAGCAGATGGTGTAGACTTTGGCAAAAAGTGATAATCTCTCCAAACTAGCATGTTGTCAACTGATTATTCATAAAAATAAGGCTCTATTCTCTTGATCAAGAGTCTGTTTTTAAAGGTTAGGAATTAAGAAATATGCTTCAACAGCAAAGACATGGTATTTCATAAACAGAGAACAGGTTCTTGATGCTATTAATCTTTGGCACTTTCTGTTAGTTGCCATTCTTATAAGAACAGCCTCATTAAGTCCTTGACTTGATCATTTGAAGAAATTTCTCCATTATTGTCAGTGAATCATTGCAGCCATTTAACCAGTCGTTCTAACCAATTATTAGTAAGCACAGGAAGAAACTCTCTTGCCTTCATTGTTCATCCACTGCACTATTCTTTCTTTGAACTCTCCAGAAGTATCTTTGTAAAGATTCCCAGGGACTTTGGTGTCCCCAAAAAGCTGACCAGGAACCAGAACACCTCATATTGTCAGTGAACTTAACTTTGTTCCAGATGTAAAAATAGAAGAGAATTCAGGCAATCAGAACCCAAGGCCAGCTACCAGTGCAGATACCCAAGGCGATGCCCAGAACAGCATGGGTTGGAAAAAAAAATAAATGAATTATCAGGTAAAACGTTAAAGAAGGCAACTTGATTCGTTTACCAGGTCTGCTGATTCTTAGGACTGATCCCACAGACATCATAACCTAAGGCTTCCTAACTTTTATCTCATCACTCCCAAGACCATATCATGTTTCCTCCTGTGATAGATATACTCCTGGCTATTAGAAGACTAAATTACTATAATTTCATAGGTGTCTTGGTTGTTTCAACTCATACAGATCTCTCCACTGTACAGAAGATAAAGAGAGAATAAGGATGATGAGTAATGTATACACAAGTATATGGAAAGTGAATATATATGCAAGTTTATAAGCAAGTAGATGAGTATCAAATGGAGGGACTGAAGATGTATTAATTGACACACTCATAGTTGGCAATTTCTCTGAGGCAAAAAGCAGTCAGTTGTTCATACTCAAAGCAGCTAAACTCTAGAGACTTGGCAGAAAAATGGAAAGTTCTGATCTTTAAAAGATGAACATATTAAATGATGGGCAAAGGTACATTCAAGAAAAGAAATCCCCTTTTCCTTGGACAGCTGTTGCCTTACTGTGCTGATTTATCTAATGTCTGACAAGTGTTATAACTATTTTGAGTATACAAATGACACTGTAAATTTCAAGCTATTTAAAAGTTTTTCTTCAAATTTTACAGTCAAGGTGCTAGCTCACTAGTGTTGTTAACTTGATATCTCCTGTTTTTCATCAAAGTACCTATAGAAAATAGGAAAAATACAAAATTGTGCAGAGAAATTGAAATATTATTCAGCAATCTACTAGACATCAAGAGAAGTTTCCACTAATAAAATAGCAAATTAAATTCTATAGAAAAACACCAAGCCCAGTTAGAACTAATGGAATTTCATGCATAGCTAGTAAGCATTTCTAACTTAGAGATCTAGAATATTCACTGTTTAAGGGAGGGAAGCCATATCCCTAATGCATTGAAAGGTCTTCCTCAGAGGTGGTCAGGGAAATTTCACTTCATCTCACTTCCACCATGAAGATCTCTCTTCTCTAAGTTATTTGGGACATAGTAATTCTCAAAAATAGAATGTGACTTAGATTGGGATTGGTAGTTATTGGCACACTGAATCACTGAAAATGGAATGAATTGCTGGAAAATGGAGAAAAGTTCTTAGAAGCAGTGAATGTTAGATATTCTATACTTAATCCTTCTGCCATGATAAAATATATAGACTCTATTTACAAGCAAGTTAAATTCCAAAATTGTTTCCTAAATACCCTTGCTAATAATTATAGAGATCCAAAATGTTTTTATAAATATATTTATTAAAATTCTAAATTATAATAATTGCTATTGCCATTTGTTGATAATGAGAAGAGTTGACAACTCTTGTTCTTATCATGACTTGTATAGCATTATGTACATGTGGAGTTTGATGAAATATAGGGTCTTCATTTGACCTGATTAAATTATTTCATAATCAATCAGATTATCAGGTGCAGAAAGCAGTCCACCTTGAAAAAAAATAAGATTTATCTGTATCTAAATTTCCAAATTACATAAACTAAATAAGAGAACTGCTGTGGGGAAGATGACACAGACATGAAATTAAACTTATAACCTGTACGTCAGCTTACACATGAGATGTGGAGTAAGCACCTTTTTCATATCTCATAATCAAACAATGCATTTTGAACTTAAAGTGAAAGTGAAAGTGAAGTCGCTCAGTCGTGTCCAACTCTTTGCGACCCTGTGGACTGTAGCCCACCAGGCTCCTCTATCCATGGGATTCTCCGGGCAAGAATACTGGAGTGGGTTGTCATTTCCTTTTCCAGGGGATCTTCCCGACCAAGAGATCAAACCCAGATCTCCCACATTGCAGGCAGACGCTTTAACCTCTGAACCACCAGGGAGCACTCACTTGAACTTAAAGGTATTAATAATTACTGGTAAAAATGGAGACATTATTTCTTTAAAATTTAAAAAAGTTTATAAAATATACTTCATATTAGTTAAAAGAATAAAAAATAGAAAACTTAAAGTAGATGATAGACAACCAACACACTTATGACAACTGTTATAAATGGAGTTAATTTTCCTATTAAAATTCAAAGACTGAATGGATTAAGAATACAATCTAACATCATGTT
This sequence comes from Bos mutus, assembly GCF_027580195.1. Classification (NCBI taxonomy): domain Eukaryota; kingdom Metazoa; phylum Chordata; class Mammalia; order Artiodactyla; family Bovidae; genus Bos; species Bos mutus. Next base: position 60,356,694 of record NC_091620.1, on the reverse strand, counting down.
TTTTTAGAAATGGTAAAGCTAAAGTTGAGTAAGCAAAATGGATTTAAAAATATATATGTGTGTGTCTGTGTGTGTGTATAATGCCAAATTTAGAGCAGTTCAATATATGTATATTTAATTTTATATTGTACAAAGTCCACAACCTTTCAAGGTTCTATTATGTTTTTTAAGAATCAAAAAACATTCAGGATAGTATTATTAATAATTTGCTTAGTGCAAAAATCATTAGGCCCATGTGCCACAACACCAAAGTATAATTAGATATCTATTAATATTTATGATATTAATTGATACAAGGTCAAAATGTTGGACATGGCTAAACCCAACATGAGTTTACATGTTATAACAAGGGAGTAGATCAAATCAGAGCACAATATCCAATATGAGAGATCTGGCAAGAGAGCAGACATCCATTTTACCACATATCTGAAATAATTTTAGCAAAGTATTAAAAGAAAATATTCTATATTTTACCAGCATCCTGAATTTAGAAGAGTATAAAACTTAGTAACTTGCTTTACTTTACTCTTATAAGCTTTAAATAGTAATTGAATAAAAGGAGTAGATATTCTAAAAATAAAGTGTTAACTGTATGGTGGTTTACTGTAGGTAGTGTTGGTGTTTTCAAATAATAAGGATAAATAAAATTATTAAATCAAGATCAATTATTTTTAGAAGACCTTTAATTTATTAATTTACATAAGTATTTTCCACTTAGAATTAATTAGGTTTATTAGTATTATAAAATGAATGTCAAAAATTAATGCAATTTCAAATATAAATTTGTATTATTGTTAAACTAAAATTAAAACTTATTGCTATTTTAAAACATTTTAGAAAAATAATTTGAGTCATTTTTGAGACTACCTTCTGTATTAATAAATGAAAGTTTCTCAGTAACCTACTCTTGAACTGAAGTTGATTGTCCATTCACATTTGAAGCAGTCTTTCTTCAATAATGGGAGGAATGCCATTCATCTTCCTCTCTAAGATTGATATAAAACCTTTTTTTTTTTTTTTTTTTTTTTTTTTTTTTGCATTTTCTTTACTGTAACAGCTGTTCCTTCAGCTCAGCTAACCCTTGGGAATAGTTTTAGCATAACAACAAGCATTCTACTATGTTATGTTACTTTCATACACTAGTTAGGACACAAGCTGAAAGATCTACTTTGTCTCAAACTTTACAGGTCAAAAATAAGCTAGATTCAGAATAAACATTTTGCATTCTTATTATAAGGAAAAATGGTGGACTGAGTCATGGGAGCTGAAATAAAGAGTACTAGGAGAAGGTCTTTTGAAACTGTTATTCATTTCTAATACACAATGTTGCAGAGGACTTTAGGGGAGAAAAGTTTTGAAATAGACAAAGGGACACTTGGTTTTAGTTCTTCAGAGAGATTTAAATAAAGAACAGAGATGATGATGATAAAGCATAGTTTGTAAATATGTTTTCGAGTGTGGAACATCTTTGAAGTAACTGCATATTAATATGATAAAATTGTCTTAATATTTAAATTTTATGCAAATATGATACCAGAAATAATTTGCTTTTTTATAAAATGTCTTTATCTCCTTCAAATTACTGCCATCAATTCTTTTAAAAATATTTTACAATTTCTCCCACTTTATAATTCACAATAAATAATGTGATATTCATTCTACTAACTATCCTTTGTTTATGTCTAGGAAATAATGTTTATTGCTTCTGATTCATATCTTCACTATATTTATTGGAATTGTTCATTTTATATCTCTAGCTCTGCTTTGAAATGATCATTTTTCCCCTGATGAGAAATCTTCCCTGGGATTGCATATAAAAATATTTTTCATTTTTATTATTGGGACACTTTTCATATACTCATTAAATGATAATATTTCCATTAGTTTGTTGAAATTAGGCAGTGGAAGAGGATATGTTGTAAATCATGAATAGTCTTTTATTAAGGACAAGGTATAAAATAATATTTTCAGACTTTGATTCAGATTTAGTTGATTTTCATTATTTTTTCCGTGGATTTTATTTTATTCTATTTTTGGCTGCACCATGCAGCATGTGTGATCTTAATTGCCTCACCAGGGCTCAATGCACATTCTCCCTGCATTGGAAGCACAGAGTCTCAAGCACTGGACCACCAGAGAAGTCCCTGATACAGATTTAGAAATGATACAAATTATAATCAGCAGAAAGGACAAGATAATATAGTAAACTTGCATATTTAGATTATAAACCATTGTTCATTCTAGATAAACATAATTCACTGGTGGTATTTTCACACATAAGCACTAATACATTTGTGCATTCGTTTACATAGTAATTTATAAAATTTTCTGTTGTAGATTTCTAAGATAAAGAAAGCCTCTGAACATGAGTTAAGGAATAATATTAATACTATTTATTGTCCATGACATCTTGAAAATAGCTGTCTAAAAAACTTATGTATTAGTCCACTCCAAGAGAATATGCAGGGGAAAATAATAGGAATAATTATTTACACATATGAAAAGAAAATTTTATTGGCAAACACCATGAGATTTTATAAGAAGAATAAAACTCAGATTTGTGAATTCCATTAACCCATTTACCATCAGAAAGTATTGTAGATTTATGTTCTGTTCCATAATCTTTTTTTTGTCCTCTTTTCTTTGCTTTGTATCTTCAGAAGTCTTTTTGATGATTTTTCATATCACCCTGCTTCCTCTAAGTGCTAGTTACTCAGTCGTGTCCAACTCATTGCGACCCCAGGGACTGGCCCGCCAATCTCTTCTGGTCCATGGGATTTTCCAGGCAAGATATGGAGTGGATAGCCATTCCTTCTTCAGGGGCTCTTAGTGTGGAATAGGAGGAAGACTTTTTATTCATGCCTAGGTCTGGAAAGTAAAGGGAAGAATTAGCCCTTAGTCAAAGAAAGAGTCATGAGGATACTAAAGACCTGCTGGTGGAGACCTCTGTTCTGCCATGAATTCTTTTGGCCAGTTCCTTGAGAATATGTGAGGTGTGTGAATGAGAATACCCATGATTTCTTCCACTCCTTCCTGAGGATTTGGTGACTGATCTGGACTCTAATCTTAGGCATAATATGTACTAAATCCAGACACAGTTTTAATTTTGTTTAAATTCACAATTTCATTCTTACCTCAGAACTAATTGAAATATATATGACTCTAATTTTTCATATTAAAAGCTTTAGATTTCAGGGCATAAGTCATTTGTACAAAATAATAAAGCACACTGAGATCTGATCATCTTCAAGGCAATATGTTGGTCTATTACCAGTCATCACATTGATTGAAAAATGTCCTGCAGTTAATATTTAACTCCTACTGCTCTTTTAATTAAGCAATTTAAATAAATACATTTTTACTACACTCAAAATGCCTAGGAAAATAAATTTTAATATATGTGATGCAGATTAACTCTGTATGTAACCTTACAATTAACTGTGAGAATAATTTTAAGGATTAAATTTTAAATTAATGTCAAAGTAGCTCATCTATAAAGTATGTACCAGAATTTCCAGAGTATTTATTTCCAACAGAATTTATTATGTTTTGTAATTTAACCTAGAAAGTGTACTTGCCTACTCAGAATTCTTCTCAACAGTTCAGTGTGATTACTAGTCCTATTATTCTGAGAAAGGAATGGCAATACCACTCTGGTATTCTTGCCTGGAAAATCCCATGGATAAAAGAGCCTGGTGGAATACAATCCATAGGGTCTCAAAGAATTAGACATGACTGAATTTACTGAGCATGCACAATCCCATTATTTATTCCAAATAAATATTGCTTCTGACAATTTGGTCAATTATTTTAGAAAAATTTAAAGATTACACTTCTAAAAGTAAATAAAATTTCTGCATTAGTTTATAAATCATTCTGAAGAGTCTGATATTACCAGTTTAACCATTTATACACGACTAGAAATGTGCTTAATTTCATATTTATTTTATAGACTAATTGCTAAAAAAACAATGGGAAATTTGGAGTTTTGAGGACTAAAAGGAAATGTTTTGACACTTGACCTGGGATTGCAGTATATACATTGTTGAATGAAAAATTAAGGGATAGAGAGATTCATTTGTTCATCAAAGAAATATTTTTTTAGTATGGTTTATGAATAAGAATTTTTACTGGTCTTTGAGGATGTTCAGACAAACTACACAATGCCAGGCCTCAAGAAACTGGCAATGTAATGAATAGAAAATAGACCAATAATTAAAATGAGCTGTGACAATCAATTAAATTATGTAAATCCATGATTAACATAGAAAAACAACACCATAATTTAGGCAAACATTGTTGCCACAAAAACTCAAATAATTAGGTAAATATAAGATAAAATACACACCAGCCACAGGTCTTTAAAGGAAACAAAAAGAAAAATATGAATCTAGGTAGACTATGAAGTAAATCTACTAAATGAAGTTTTTATTATTTGAGAAACAAGTAATAATAAACCATGTGCTGTGCTAAGTCACTTCAGTCATGTCTGACTCTTTGAAACCCCGTGGACTGTAGCCCACCAGGCTCCTCTGTCCATGGGATTCTCCATGCAAGAATACTGGAATGGATTGCATTGTATGCATTGCATTGCTTTGTATGTCATTACACATATAAATAAATCATTGAACTCTTAGAAAAGATTAACAGTTTTAACATAACTTCCTTTTCTATTGAGTAGAAAAATAAATGAGATAACTGAATTAAGTAATTATTAAATATTATATGATGATTATATTTCCACATTTCCACCTTGCAATGAAAGAATAAAGTTTTGATTAGTGTCCATTAAACAGTTACAGTAAATTATATATGATTGACCTTTTGGAGAAATTCAGTAAACTCAGAAAATCAGAAACTGTGAAACAAAGCTTTTGGGAAACAAATGAAGATGGACAGTCAAATTAAATCCTGAAAATCATGAGTTATAAAAGCAGTAAAGCAGCAACATGGCTAAGTCATTCCAAGGGCCAGGTCTTTATAAAATATGAAGTTGTCAAATAATGCTTTTTGACTTTTGGTCAAAGGAAACGGAGATAACATGAGTGCATATAAGTTGAAGGCAGAATAGATATTAGATATTATAAGAAAATAGTGTAATTCTAAAACAAAATAATATCAGAACATTATGTCTCCATGAGAAAAAAAAAAAGGCTGAAAGAGTTACAAATAGGAAATACAGTTTATCTAGTACAACTGAAAGAAAACTTTAAAGCAATCACATCCAAATTCTATGAAAGAGCATCTTCTTTCCCACTGACGGTTTGCTCAACTGCTGAAACTCAGGACTCTTACTGCAACCAAAATAGAGCAATATGGTGACAAAGTTTCTCAAAAATTGGACTTGTGTTTCTGGAGTTTTGGAGGAAGTATGAATTTTGAGGCTGAAGACAATATCTTGTGTGAAATTTCTGAAGGTAGGGGCTTTTAATTGTAGCCAGCAAAATGTTGGAAAAGATTTTTGGGATAGTCTGCCTGAGATGAGGGAAGAAGACTCCCATGTCTAATCTCTGCAGTTTTTGAAGAATAAAAAGGGTCTCATAAAGGTGTATGGAGCCTAGGGTAGGCATAAGAGCTGTTGGTGCCCAGAGAGGCCATATCCCGTGCAGAAGAAACAGATGCTGATCAGGGGCAAAAATGAGATGAGTTGTTCTCACTCAGGTGTTTCTATGTGACTGGGAGTGAAGCTAAAATCTACCTCAAGAAATCATACACACTGTGAACTCAGAAATCACGCACCAGTGGAAGTCACTAGCAATGGAAAGATCCTGATAGAAATTGAACAAATCAGCATGAGCCCGGAGACGTCCCCCACCACTGGAGGTTAGTCCATATTCATAAGAAAACCACTGATCCCCACTTTTCCCCTTTCCTGTCCCATGCTCAAAGGGCTGTGGCCAGGGAGTGAAAGAGCAGACCACTGTCTCTTCTGCCTTTCAGTTTTAAATCCAATGACTGCTCCCTTCCCGCTAAAAAAAAAAAAAAAAAAAAAAATACAAATGAGAAATACTCAATGCTAGAGGGAGGAAAGTTGCTGAATGAAATAAGATACTGGAATCTTAAAATATACTGAATACTGAATTCAATTTTAATATACAAAAGTAGGGAACTTAAGGGAAGTAGTAATTGAAAGAGAAGAATTAAGCCCACTGAAGATAGAAGGCATAAAACTAAAAGTCATTATGTTAATTAATGAATGAATTGTGACTCCTCAATAAGCAGGTTACGTATAAGTAGGATAAATGTATAGCTATATGTTCATGGATGATATTCTGGCAAGTTATAAACTAAATTTTTAACTGTGGCTGGTTATCTCTAGGAAGTAAGATTTTAAAAGGGTGATATTATAAAAGGAAGTATATTTTCAGGTTGTAAGACTGTGTTTTAAAGAAAAATTTTATACAAAATATAATGTGTGTACACGCAATCACTCAGTCATGCCTGATTCTTTACAACTCCATGCACTGATGGACTGTAGCCTGCCAGGGCCCTCTGTCCATGGTACTTTTCAGGCAAGAATACTGGAGTGGGTTGCCATTTCCTCCTCTAGGGATCTTCCCAACCCTAGGATTGAACCCACATCTCCTGTATTGGCAGGCAAATCAAATATAATAAAATATATTAATTTTATAATTGTAGATTAATTGAAAACTTCATAAATTCAGTTTCATAACATTCAGAAAGAACATATGCCTGTGAAAGGAATGGAATAAGTTTTGTCCTGCTTTCCAGAAACAGTCAGGATTCTTTACATTTAAGTAAGCTCTCGAGTAGCAGAAGGGATAATTTCACAAATTAAAACTGGTAGAATATTAGCTAATGCTGCTAAGTCACTTCAGTCGTGTCCGACTCTGTGCGACCCCATAGACGGCAGCCCACCAGGCTCCCCCATCCCTGGGATTCTCCAGGCAAGAACACTGGAGTGGGTTGCCATTTCCTTCTCCAATGCATGAAAGTGAAAAGTGAAAGTGAAGTCGCTCAGTCGTGTCTGACTCTTAGTGGCCCCATGGACTGCAGCCCACCAGGCTCCTCCGTCCATGGGATTTTCCAGGCAAGAGTACTGGAGTGGGGTGCCATTGCCTTCTCCGTAGCTAATACTTAAGCTAATACTTAAAAAGCTAATAGCTTCTACTGTTTGTTAAGGACAAGGATTTTGCTTATTATTGACTTGTCATGAGTGGCTACTTCTCAATTATATGTGATAATGTGAGACAAAAATTGCTTGGGTAATTTAAAGCCACAAATAATACACTATCATTTTCAACAGTATTTTCAATCTCACTCTGTATAAACTCTTAGCAATACTACTAGCAATTGCAAATACTGAATCAGGTTTTACAGCATCTCTGTTGTTTTCCTCCAACTCTTTTGACATGAAGGGAAATAATTGAAAAGTGGTCATCAACAGGGAATAAAAAAGGTTAAAGGAAAGGGGGAGACTACGAAGCCAGTACCATTTTAGTCAGGCTATTAAACCTGAAAGTTAAATATAAAATGTTAATTACCCTGTGTTTATATGACTCTATTTCTCAAATATAATAGTATGCAGATGTCAATAGCTCACTTACATTTATTACTAAGGCGGTTCTCTAATTAACTACAGCTTCTCAGATCTCTATTGTCAATTATGGCATTAAGCTGCATGGGGATGTTTTAGTGATGGCAACCTGGATAAATGGACACTACTTTTATTGTTCTCTATTTCTTCCATCAATTTGGTTATATCAATTCCAACTCATATAAAATCAACCATGGGTTGTTAAAACGGCTTTTTGAGTAAGTGACATATTCAGTGAAGTGAAACAGTGTCTCCATAACTGTCTCTTAGCACTAGGACATTCTCTTCTAGTGGTGGCAGCTGCTCTCTCCTTCTGTCTCTTATTCTGCTGAGTAACTAGGTTTAATGATAAAGACTAACTCATGTACCCTCCTGGCCTCTCTTCATAACCTCTCAGTGCTAGCTTTCATTGTCCTTTCTTTCTCATTCTCTTTCAATCATGTATTAAAAATATGAGTTGTTGTAGTTTCCATTTTCTTCACTTCTCCATACAAATATAGTCAGGTTTCTCCATTGGCTCTCATTGGAGCATATAAAAAGGCTACTTTAAACAAAATTCTAGCCAATTAACTCTTACTCTCCAGTAATGTGTTGGTTGTACTCACTGCAGCCAGTTGTCATTTTCAAAGTTTATATTCTTGTCAGGATTAATGCAACAAATCTTATCTTTAGCTATTAATGGAACTAAAATTTAAAATACCACTTTCCTGTTAATTAGTTTGCTGTTTTCAAAATCTCAAGCCCAACCTGAATTCATTCCTTATCACTTCTATATGAATGATAATTATATCATTGCTTTTGTTTGAATAGCTCTAGTTTAAGGGTTCCATATATTGCATCAAAATACCCTGCTTCACCCAACTACCTTGGGCATATAAAAAAAGCATGTCATTCAAAAAAAAATTAGTGATATTTAAGGAATACCTCTCACTAGTTCTATAAATCACAAAATAAAACATTGTGATAAATTGTGGTTTCCAAGAAGAGTCATCATCTTGACACTATAGTCCTTTGAAAATTTTGTTTTGCTTCTTTTTTTTATTCATTTTTTTAAATGGAGGGTAATTGATTTACAAAATTTTGTTGTTTTCTATCAAACCTGAATCAGCCATAGGTATACATATATCCCCTTGCTTTTGAAACTCCCTCCCATCTCCCTCCCCATCCCACTCCTCTATGTTTATACAGGGCCCCTGTTTGATTTTCCTGAGTCATACAGTAAATTCCCATTGGCTATCTCTTTTACATATGGTGATGTAAGTTTCCATGTTACTCTCATCCATCAGAGGGCAGACAGAATGAAAACCACAATCACAGAAAACTAATCAAACTGATTATATGGACCACAGCCCTATCTAATTCAATGAAACCAAGAGCCATACAATGTAGGGCCACCCAAGATGGATAGTTCATGGTGGAGAGTTCTGACAAAATGTGGTCCACTGGAGAAGGGAATGGCAAACCACTTAAGTATTCTTCCATTGAGAATCCCATGAACAGTATGAAAAGACAAAAAGATATGATACTGAAAGATAAACTCCCCAGGTAGGTAGGTGCCCAATATGCTACTGGAGAAAATGGAGATCATGGCATCTGGTCCCATCACTTCATGGCAAATAGATGGAGAAACAATGGAAACAGTAAGAGGCTTTATATTTGGGGGCTCCAAAATCACTGCAGATGGTGACTGCAGCCAGGAAACTAAAGACACTTACTCCTTGGAAGAAAAGTTTTGACCAACCTAGACAGCATATTAAAAAGCAGAGACATTACTTTATTGACAAAGGTCTGTGAAGTCAAAGCTATGGTTTCTCCAGTAGTCATGTATGGATGTGAGAGTTGGACTATAAAGAAAGCTGAGCACCAAAGAGTTGATGCTTTTGAACTGTAGTGTTGGAGAAGACTCTTGAGAGTCCCTTGGACTGCAAGGAGATCCAACCATTAAATCCCAAAGGAAATCAGTCTTGAATATTAATTGGAAGGAGTGGTGCTGAAGCTGAAACTCCAAATTTTGGCCACCAGATATAAAGAAGTGACTCATTGGAAAAGACCCTCATGCTGGGAAAGATTGAAGATGGGAGGAGAAGAGGATGACAGAGAATGAAATGGTTGGATGGCATCACTGACTGGATGGACATGTGTTTGAGTAAATGCCGGGAGTTGGTGAAGGACAGGGAAGATGGCGTGCTATAGTCCATGGGGTCACAAAGAGTTGGACATGACTGAGCGACTGAACTGAACTGATGTTCCTCTTTCCATACATCTCACACTCTCCTCCCCTCTCAACATGTCCAAAAGTCCATTCTCTATGTCTGTTTCTCCATTGTTGCCCTATAAAATTCTTCAGTACCATTTTTTCTAGATTCCATATATATGCATTAGAATACGTGTTTTGCTCTGACTTACTTCCCTCTGTATAATAGGTTCTAGGTTCATCCACCTCATTAGAACTGACTCAAAGTTGTTCCTTTTTATGGCTGAGTAATATTCCATTGTGTATATGCTCCAAAAGTTCTTTACCTGTTCATCTGTTGATGGATATCTAGGTTGCTTCCATGTTCTAACTATTGCAATGAACAATGGGATAGATGTGTCTTTTTCAATTTAGGTTTCCTCTGGGTATATGCCTAGGAGTGTGATTTCTGGGTCATATGGTGGTTTTCTTCATATTCTTTTAAGGAATCTCCATATTGTCTTCCATAATGGCTATAATTTACATTTTCACCAACAGTGCGACAGCGTTCCCTTTTCTCCACACCCTGTCCAGCATTTATTGTTTGTAGACTTTTTGATGATGGCCACTCCGACTGGTGTGAGGATCTCATTGTAGTTTTGATTTGAATTTCTCTGATGATGAGCAATGTTGAGCATCTTTTCATGTGTTCATCAGCCATCTGTAAGTTTCTTCGGAGAAATGTCTGTTTAGGTCTTTTTCCCACTTTTTGATTAGGTTGTTTGTTTTCATGGTATTGATTTGTATGTGCTGCTTGTATATTTTGGAAAATTAATTCTTTGTCAGTTTCATTTGCTATTATTTTCTCCCATTCTGAGGGTTGTCTCTTCACCTTGCTTAGAGTTTCCTTTGCTGTGCAAAAGCTTCTAAGTTTAATCAGGCCCCACTTGTTTACTTTTGTTTTTATGTCCTTTACTCTCAGAGGTGGGTCATAGAGGATCTTGCTTTGATTTATGTCATCAAGTGTTCTGCCTATGTTTTCCTTTAAGAGTTTTATAATTTCTGGTCTTACATTTAGTTCTTTAATCTATTTTGAGTTTATCTTTGTGTATGGTGTTAGGAAGTGTTCTAATTTCATTCTTTAACATGTAGCTATCCAGTTTTCCCAGCACAATTTATTGAAGAGGGGGTCTTTACCCCATTGTATATTCTTGTCTCCTTTGTCAAATAAGGTACCCATACATGCATAAATCTATTTCTGAGCTTTCTATCTTGTTCCATTGATCTATATTTCTGTCTTTGTGCCAGTACCATACTGTCTAGATGATTGTAGCTTTGTAGTATAATCTGAAGTCAGGAAGGTTGATTCCTGTAGCTCCATTCTTCTTTCTCAAGAATACTTTGGCTATTCGAGATCTTTTGTGTTTCCATGTGAATTGTGAATTTTTTTGTTCTAGTTCTGTGAAAAATGCCATTGGTAATTTGATAGGGAACACTGAATCTGTAGATTACTTTTGGTAGTATAGTCATTTTCACAATATTGATTCTTCGTACCTGGGAAGACAGGTAAAACAGATGGAATATATCTCCATCTGTTTATGTCATCTTTGATTTAATTCATTAGTGTTTTTAATTATCTGTGTACAGTTTTTTTGTCTCCTTTGGTAAGCTTATACTTAAATATTTAATTCTTTTGTTGCAATGGTGAATAGGATTGATTACTTAATTTCTCTTTCTGATTTTTCAATTGTTACTATATAGAAATGCAAGTGATCCTGCAACTTTGCTAAATTCACTGATTAGCTCTAGTAATTTTCTGATACTATCGTTAGGATTTTCTATATACAGTATCATGTCATCTGCAAACAGTGAGAGCTTTACTTCTTTTCCAATCTGGATTCCGTTTGTTTCTTTTTCTTCTCTGATTGCTGTAGCTAGGACTTCCAGAACTATGTTGAATAATAATGGGAAACTAGACACCCTTGTCTTGTTTCTGATCTTAGGGGGAATGCTTTCAGTTTTTCACCATTGAGAATAATGTTTGCTGTAGGCTTACTGTATATGGCCTTAACTATGTTGAGGTATGTTCCTTCTATGCCCATTTTTTGAAGAGTTTTAATCATAAATAGGTGCTGAATTTTCTCAAAGGCTTCTACATCTATTGAGATTATCATATGGTTTTTATCTTTCAGTTTGTTTATATGGTGTATCACATTGATTGATTTGCATATATTGAAGAATCCTTACATTCATGGAATACACCCAACTTTATCATGGTGTATGAGCTTTTTAATGTGTTGCTCAATTCTGTTTGCTAAAGTGTTGTTGAGGATTTTTGCATCTATGTTCATCAGTGATATTGGCCTGTGGTTTTCTTTTTTTTGTGTGTTGTCTTTGTCTGGTTTTGGTATTAGGGTGATGGTGGTTTTGTAGAATGAGTGTGGACGTGTTCCTTCCTCTGCAATTTTTTGAGAGTTTTCATAAGGATAGGTGTTGCTGCTGCTGCTAAGTCGCTTTAGTCGTGTCTGACTGTGTGCGACCCCATAGACAGCAGCCCACCAGGCTCTGCGGTCCCTGGGATTCTCCAGGCAAGAACCCATGGAGTGGGTTGCCATTTCCTTCTCCAATGCGTGAAAGTGAAAAGTGAAAGTGAAGTCGCTCAGTCGCGATCGACTCGTGGCGAGCCCATGGACTGTAGCCCACTAGGCTCCTCCATCCATGGGATTTTCTAGGCAAGAGTACTGGAGTGGCTTGCCATTTCCTTGCTCTTCTTAAATGTTTGATACAATTCTCCTCTGAAGCCATCTGGTCCAGTGCTCTTGTTTTTTGGGTGACTTTTGATCACAGCTTCCATTTCCATTTCCATTTCTAAGAGTCTGTCCATTTCCTGCAGGTTATCCATTTTATTTGCATATAGTTATCCATAATAGTCTCTTATAATCCTTTGTATTTCTGCATTGTCTGTTGTAACCTCTCCTTTTACATTTTTAATTTTGTTGATTTGATTCTTCTCTCTTTTGTTCTTGATGAGTAGGGCTAAAGGTTTGTCAATTTTGTTTATCTTCTCAAAGAACCAACTTTTAGTTTTATTAGTCTTTACTATTGTTTCTTTCATTTCTTTTTCAATTATTTCGGCTCTGAACTCTTATGATCTTTTTTTCCTTCTCCTAATTCTGGGTATTTATTGTTTTTGTTTTTGTTCTTCTTATTCCAGTTGTTTTAGGTGTAAAGTTAGGTTGTCTATTTGATGTTTTTCTTGTTTCTTGAGGTAGGATTGTATTGCTATAAACTTCCCTCTAAGAACTGCTTTTGCTGCATTCCATACGTTTTGAGTTGTTGTGTTTTCATTATCACTTGTTTCTAGAAATTTTTTGATTTCCCTTTTGATTTCTTCAATAACCTGTTGGTTATTTAGAAACTATTTTTTAATCTCCATGTGTTTGTGTTTTTCTACAGTTTTTTTTTTTCCTTGTAATTGATATCTACTCTCATAGCACTGTGGTCAGAGAAGATGCTTGATATGATTTCAATTTTCCTAATTTACTAGGGTTTGCTTTGTGACCCAAGATGTGGTCTATCCTGGAGAATGTTCCATGTGCACTTGAGAAGAAGGTGTATTCTGCATTTGGATGGAATGTCCTGAAGATATCAGTGAGATCCATCTCATCTAGTATATCATTTAAATTGTGTTTCCTTATTAATTTTCTGTTTTGATGATCCATCCATTGGTGTGAATGGGGTGTTAAAGTCTCCTACTATTATTGTGCTACTGTGAATTTCTCCTTTTATGTCTTTTAGTGTTTGTCTTATGTATTGAGGTGCTCCTATGTTGGGTGCATAGATATTTACAATTGTTGTCTTCCTCTTGGATTGATCCCTTGATCATTATGGAGTGTCCTTCCTTATCTTTTGTAATCTTCTTTACTTTAAGGTCTAATTGTCTGATATGAGGATTGCTACTCCAGCTTTTTTTGCTTCCCATTTGCATGGAATATATTTTTTCATCCTCTCACTTCCAGTCTATATGTGTCTTTAGGTCTGAAGTGGATTTCTTGAGACAGCATATATATGGGTCTTATTTTTATATCTGCTCAGCCAGTCTGTGTCTTTTGTTGGGAGCATTTAATTCATTTACATTTAAAGTAATTATTGACATATATGTTCCTATTTCCATTTTTTAAATTGTTTGGGGTTGATTTTGTAGATCCTTTTCTTCTCTTGTATTTCTTGACTATATAAGTCCCCTTAACATTTGTTGTAAAGCTGGTTTGGTGGTACTGAATTCTTTTAATTTTTTCTTTTCTGAAAAGCTTTTTATTTCTCCATCAACTTTTTAATGAGATCCTTGTCTTTTACAGAAATCTTGGTGGTAGATATTTCCCTTTCAGTACTTCATTCATTCTTCATTCAAAGTGTTACAGTAGCACTTGTATACATACAGGAAAAATAATAATATTCACACATACACAAAAACTCTTTAAAAAGCTTTTGCCTCTAAACCTGATACCCTTTTATGCTCTTGCTTGAGAGTTTCCTAAGAATCTTGGCTCCAAGTCTTTTTTTTTTTTTTTCATTTTCTTTTTAATATTGACCTGGCACCTTCTGTGACAATTACTGCCTCTTGGTACCTGAATTGAAATTTCAATTTTGACATCTTCTTACACTGACATTTTAATGTCTCAGAAAAATTCCTTCCCAAGTGAGTGTGTACTTTCTCTCAAATATCAAGAGAAACTTGCTATATAAAAACATAAAGATACTTGGCAGAAGAGTTAAGTGGCTTGTGCAAGACAACCTAAATATTAGTTCAGATATGTTAATTACTTCACAGGTTGTCCAGAGTTATATTAACCTCTCATTCAGAGAGGGGAACTACATATTTTGCATGATAATAGGAGCTTTCAAGAGGAACAAAACTATTCAGACATTGGGAAAAACAAATGCAAATATATGTTTTCTGATAATTCAAACATTCAATGAAAATTTCTTAGGAAAATTAAGTATAGAGCTTGAGTATCTAAATTGAGCAAAGTATCCTCAAAACAGTCACAAATTCTAGGTGAACTACACTGATTATAATGATAGAGAACTCAACTAGCCTTCTTAACTTGAAGTGAAGTTCAGAAAAAATAGACTGATAATACATCAATAGGTCAAAATAAAAATCAGTGTTGATCTGTTGTAGGTTAAATGCGGTTTGCCTAATAACAGCGATTTAGCAATCAAAAACTCAGAAGTTTACTAAGAAAAGGTTTTTCACCAAAGAACTACATAGATCAGCCCAATTGAAACCCAGGTATCTATTTTCAGAGATAAAAATGAAGAGAGGGACAATTTTCCAATTATTACTGAAGCTTCCTAATGTTAAGACACTTGGTAATTTGGTATGTTACTGTATATATATGAGATTGAGAGATGTTTTTAATGAACAAATGTGTTGTAGCTAGGGTCTTTTAAGATTGAAGTAAAAAAAAAGTTCTACGCAAAAGACTGTATGTGTTTTTAAATATAAAGAGAATCTCATGGAACCCAAGTAGAGAAAGTATGTTCAGGCTTTAAGTGAACTGGAATTGAAAGACAGCAAGTCTGGCCTGACCAAAGAACTATACAATCACTATAGTTTCTAATTTTATTTTATACCTCTGCCATTCTCTTTGCTCATCTGTTTTCTTTTTTCCTTGGCCCATAGACTACTATAACTACTGTGGTTAGAATTAAGCTATTGTGCTTCTGCTGAGAGTTTATATGTTGGTTATTCACCTCTCTTGTAGGTTATTAATATCTGCCAGGTTCACCCCAGCCCATCTGATTTAATCTGCTATTGACAAGGAGACACAAAATTTTGTGATACTTATGTTTCACCTCCTAGGAAATATATTTTTATTGGTTTGATTTTTTTTTAATTTTGTTTTATTTTTAAACTTTACATAATTGTATTAGTTTTGCCAAATATTGGTTTGATTTTGAACAGACATAGTAGTGTCTGTCAGTTATCAGTTCCATTCAGTTGCTCAGTCGTGTCCAACTATTTGCAACCCCATTAACTGAAGTAAGCCAGGCTTCTCTGTCTCTCACAAACACCCAGAACTTTCTCAAACTCGTGTCCATCGAGTTGGTGATGCAATCCAACCATCTCATCCTCTGTCATTCCCCTTCTCCTCCTGCCTTCCATCTTTCCCAGCATCAGGGTCTTTTCCAGTGAGTCAGTTCTTCATATCAGGTAGCCAAAGTATTGGAGTTTCATCTTCAGCTTCAGTCCTTCCAGTGAATACTCAGGACTGATTTCCTTTAAGATTGACCAGTTTGATCTCCTTGCAGTCCAAGGGACTCTCAAGGGTATCCTCCAACACCACAGTTCAAAAGCATCAATTCTAAAGTACTCAGCTTACTTTATGGTCCAACTCTCTCATATACATGAGTACTGGAAAAAACCATAACCTTGACTAGACGGACCTTTGTTGACAAAGTAATGTCTCTGCTTTTTAATAAGCTATCTAGGTTGGTCATAACTTTTCTTCCAAGGAGCAAGCGTCTTTTAACTTCATGGCTGCATTCACCATGTGCAGTGATTTTGGAGCCCCCAAATATAAAGTCTCTCACTGTTTCCACAGGTTCCCCATCTATTTGCCATGAAGTGATGGGACTGGATGCCATGATGTTCATTTTTTTGAATGTTGAGTTTCATGCCAGCTTTTCATTCTCCTCTTTCACTTTCATCAAGAGGTTCTTTAGTTCCTCCTTGCTTTCTGCCATAAGGGTAAAGTCATCTGCATATCTGAGGTTATTGATATTTCTCCCTGAAATCTTGATTTCAGCTTGTGATCCATCATCCAGCATTTCACACGATGTACTCTACATATAAGATAAATAAGCAAAGTGACAATATACAGCCTTCATGTACTCCTTCCTGATTTGGAACCATTCCATTGTTCCATGTCCAGTTCTAACTGTTGTTCTTGACCAGCATACAGATTTCTCAGGAGGCAGGTCAAGTGGTCTGGTATTACCATCTCTTGAAGAATTTTCCACAGTTTGTTATGATCCACATAGCCAAAGACTTTAGCGTAGTCAATGAAGCAGAAGTACATGTTTTTCCTGAAATTCTCTTGCTTTTTCTATGATCCAACATACGTTGCCAATTTAGTCTCTGGTTCCTTTGCTTTTTCTAAATACAGCTTGAACATCTGGAAGTACTTAGTTCATGTAATTTTGAAAGCTAGCTTGGAGAATTTTTAGCATCACTTGCTAGCGTGTGAGATGACTGCAATTGTGTGGTAGTTTGAGCATTCTTTGGCATTACCTTTCTTTGGGATTGGAATGAAAACTGACTTTTTCCAGTCCTGTGGCCACTGCTGAGTTTTCCAAATTTGCTGACATATTGAGCGCAGCACTTTCACAGCATCATCATTTAGGATTTGAAATAGATCAGATGGAATTCCATCACCTCCACTAGCTTTGTCCATAGTGATGCTTTCTAAGGCCCTCTTGACTTCACATTCCAGGATGTCTGGCTTTCAGTGAGTGATCATACCATTGTGGTTATCTGGGTCATGAAGATCTTTTTTGCATAGTTCTGTGTATTCTTGCCACCTTTCCTTAATATCTTCTGTTCCTGTTAGGTTCATACCATTTCTGTCCTGTTTTATGCCCATCTTTGCATGAAATTTTCCCTTGTTATCTCTAATTTTCTCAAAGAGATCTCCAGTCTGTCCCATTCTATTTTTCCCTCTATCTCTTTGCACTGATCCCCTAGGAAGGATTTCTTACCTCTCCTTGTTTTTGTTTGAACTCTGCATTCAGATGGATATATCTTTCCTTTTCTCCTTTGCCTTTAGCTTCTCGTCTCTTCTCAGGTATTTATTTGTAAGGCCTCCTCAGACCACCATTTTGCCTTTTTGCATGTCTTTTTCTTGGGGATGGTCTTGATCACCACCTCCTGTACAATGTCACAAACCTTCATCTATAGTTTTTCAGGCACTCTATCAGAGCTAATCCCTTGAATTTATTTGTCACTTTCACTGCATAATCATAGGGGATTTGATTTAGGTCATACCTGAATGGTCTAGTCGTTTTCCCTACTTTCTTCAATTTAAGTCTGAATTTTGCAATAAGGAGTTCATGTTGCAAAAGAATCAGACACAACTTAATGACTAAACAAGAGCAATAACAATATCAGTTGTTTTACTGTTAGATTTAAAATTCACTCATTTATACAGTAGTCTAACGATACCAGTTTCACAAATGCACACTAACAATTGGAATCCAAAAGACTAAATGCTAGTTACTAACTGTTTTACCAATTTCCCTCTCTGTAGTTATCTGAAATAGCTCTAATTTTAAATAATTCATTGTTGTTGTTGCTCAGTCCCTCAGTCATGTCCAATTCTTTGTGACCCCATGGACTGCAGCACCCCAGGCTTCCCTGTCCTTCACCATCTCCCAGAGTTTTATCAAACTCATGTCCATTGAGTCAGTGATGCCATCCAACCATCTCATCCTCTGTTGTCCCCTTCTCCTCCTGCCTTCAATCTTTCCCAGCATTAGGGGCTTTTCCAATGAGTTGGCTCTTTGAATAATGCATTACCTCTCTCGCAACTGGAGTTGAGAAAGAGAATTGGCTGAATGCTGTCTGGAAAATAGAAGTAAACTTTCTTTTTCCTAAAAGTATTGTTTACATCAAATAGTTTTTCTAGAACTGAAGATATAAAAGAGCAGTCCTAACACAATGCTATATTTTTGCTCAAATCTGGTACTTAGGATTCTCCTCTCAGAATTAATTTGATATGGAAATAAGAAAATGCATATGAGAGTCTTTAATATCTGGCTCATAATAGGTGTTCATAAGATGTAATTTGAATTAATATGAATATATATATATATATATATATATATATATTACTATGCCTATATCTATCTCTTCAAACCTCAGTTTTTTTAATTACTTCTTCAGGTGTCCAGTGCCAAGCATGCTCTCTCTTTTTGCTGTTAGTATCAGTGTTTTTCCCTATAGGGAATGCTGGAATTTGTAAACACAATTCAGTTTAGCTTCAACAGTTCTCCTCTCTGGACTACATTGGGAAAAGCTCCACTGTTAGGAGAATTAATAGGGAATTTATAAGTATTGGGTCACTGAGCCAAAATTTCTCCCATATTGAACATTCTCTACCCCACAAAGCTTAATATTCCTTCAGATGATCTGTTTTTGCATGTACAGACCCATGGCACATGTAAATGTATAATGAAACAACTACAGAAGTGAAGTTTAATTACCAGCTGGCACAGTCAAGAAAACTTGATCCCACAGTTATTCCATGTACCCATCACTGTGCTCATGAAATCAGGTTACTGGGCCAACTGAATATATTCAGCAGCATAGTATGAGTTTGATTCTATTGCGGGGCCCACAGAGTCAGAAATAGTGTCGCACTTAAGAATTTTCCTGACTATATGTGTGTATGTTTGTAGAGGTGAGTTTATAGTTGTCAAAGCTCTTCAGATTTTTCTTTCATAGATGTTTGCAATCATTTGTTTCTAGTCAATTATTTTTACTTTCGAGGTATTCAGCCTCAACTTTTATCAGGTATAGGCTTATCTTATTCCTGAAGGATGTTTTCTTTTAAATTAGACAGTCAGCTTGATGCAAAGAGTTTCCTAAAAATAATTTAACTTTGTCTACCATCTTTAACTGTGTCTACCATCCTGTTTACCAGGATGGCTTAGAAAAATCTCAATACCAAAGGCTTTCCTTTGCTATTTTTTCATCTTCTTACACAGAAATATTGCTTTAAAATTCAGTTACTCTTTATCAGTTAAGCAGAGCTTAATATACCTGCAAAAGTTTCTATATTGCTTTAATAAACTTAGGTAAATTTTCAACTGATGACATGAGTCAAATTACAAATATAAAGCATCAAATATTTGTAGCTAAAATTTTGCTACAATGACTTTTAAAAGATTCTTGTTGCTAACTGTAGTTAACACATAATGTTTCACTCTGAATAGTAACCTAAACTTTGTTGAAAATTAATGTTGATGTCAGTAAATTGGTTGTACTGCTGACTGTGAAACAGAATTGCGAATTATTATACAAAAAGTATGCAAATGCAAATAATATGGAAATGCTTGGTCTCAGCTAGAACTAAAAATAATCTAACAACAAAAAATACTACATCAGCAGCATGTAGGTGTGGAGATTTTTGGCTTCCACTACAAAGGCAGCTTGAAAGTTTGCATATGTAATTCATGAGATTTCCATGATTCCTTTTCAGGAAGAATAAGGTCCTTTGCACTGGAAAATGATAAGCTTTTATTTTTTATTTTCCCACTGTTTTAAAATAAAAACCACATTTCCTCCTTAGTTGTATATAAATGATTTGTTACTTTTTTTTTAAATAAAACAGTTAGAGATATATGAAAAGCATTTGGCAGAGTCATGTGAGAAAATCATATATTTCAGGACAAATGAAAATTCGTTTGTCTGCTACACTAGATCCTTAAAACTCCATGTACTCAAGTAGGAACTATTTACTAGTTTCCTCTTATGTCATGGAAAATGAAGTTTTCTTGAAATGATATCATCTATAGAGAGCATGTTCTCTGTGCACATTCTGAAATAAATAATTCAAGAGAAGTTTTTATATAGATATATATATATATATATATATATATATATACACATATATATGTGTGTATTTTATTATTGGAGATATGAAGAATGAATAAAATTAACGCACATTTAATTATCAAGATTAGATTTCTTGACAATTCATGGAAGAAAAAATTTCATATGCCAAAAAAGTATGAATAGAAAATAGAAAAAATAGAAAATAGAAATAAATAGAAAAAAATATTAAACCTCTAAATAATCAGGGAATTAGAAGTTATCACTTATCAAAGTGGAAAACACTTTTAAAATTATATTAAGTGATGTGAACAATGTGGAGAGATAGGCATTTTTGCTCCCCATCAGTGTAGTAATCTATTCTACCTTCCTGACCCAGGAACAGTCTTTCAAATAGATACATTTAGGCAATAATTTCTATAAAAAGATGATTGAGGTCACATTGTCACAAAATACTGAAATACGTTTTGGTTTATTTTTTACTAGCATATTATTCTGCCATTAAAGTCATACTTTCAAAGTATATTTAGTAATAAATGAACATGTTAATGATCTAAATTTAAGTGAAAAACCTAAGTAAGGCCTATGATTCCAAATTTTAAAAAGGAAAGTCACTAATATTTATGAACTATAAAAACAAAAGAGATAAAAATATATCTAAATGTTAGCAATATTTATACTTCTTGGTTAATGAAATAAGAGGTGGTTTTGGGTTCTTGTACTTTTTTTTTTCTAAAATTTAGTAAATGGATTTAGTACTTTCAAAAGTTAGTAAATATTTGATAAGAAAATTAATATGTTTAAATGAAAGTCTATTGTGTACCAAGGAAAGTTATATAATTTCCAGGAGAGGTTTACACCTGGTCTTATAGGAGATGATTTCAAAATCTTTTGAGAATTGAAGGTTGGACTTCAATAGGAGTAATTTGCATTTTTCCCAAAGATAAACAAAATCAATAACTGCCTACTGGAGTATGTTCCAGTGTTTGTGTCTTTAAGGTGTCTTTTAAGCATAAGGATGGAGTCTCATGGTCTGTTACATTTCCATTTCTAAAGTTGATATACTTTTTTTTATTTCTGCACATGTAAGTGTTAAGGATCATAGCTCAAGCAGTTGAAAGCAGATGTGTTCTTATAACATTGTCACTCAATTATCTGAACAACTTCTGAGTTGCATGTCCATGAAAAAATTATGTTTATTGATCAATCAGCTGATAATTTAATTAACTCTTTTCTCCAAGTTGTTAAAGAATTAGAAACTAACTGAGATAATCCAAAAAACTGGATTGTCAAATCAAACTTACCTGAATCACAGGTCTTATCTAGTATCAAGTTTTCCTAATAATTTCAAGAATACTTCCCATGCACAAAGCGTGGGGAATGTCCTGAACCCTTGGAGTACCATCCCAGGTTCCATTTGGATCTGACGTTTTCTGGCACAGATTAATGTATGTAGTTTATAAAGATGGTTTATAATCATTCTGCTTACATACAAATAATCAGTGGATTCATGCAACATCTCCATTTTACACTCAGATAGTATGTATAGTTAATATGACATTTTCTAGAGAGCCTCTGGCCCCTCCATGGGTTGCTGGTTAGTCATAAACAGTTTTGGACAACTAGAACATTCTTCTAAAATCCATTGTTTACAGTTCTCCTACTAATAGTCTAGTTCAGTTTAGTAACTCAGTCATGTTTGACTCTTTGCAACCCCATGAATCACAGCATGCCAGGCCTCCCTGTCCATCACCAACTCCTGGAAATTACTCAGACTCACGTCCATGGAGTCAGTGATGCCATCCAGCCATCTCATCCTCTGTCGTCCCCTTCTCCTCCTGCCCCCAATCCCTCCCAGTATCAGGGTCTTTTCCAATGAGTCAACTCTTCGCATGAGGTGGCCAAAGTACTGGAGTTTCAGCTTCAGCATCATTCCTTCCAAAGATATCCCAGGGCTGATCTCCTTCACAATGGACTGGTTGGATCTCCTTGCAGTCCAAGGGACTCTCAAGAGTCTTCTCCAACACCACAGTTCAGAAGCATCAATTCTTCAGTGCTTAGCCTTCTTCACAGTCCAACTCTCACATCCGTACATGACTACTGGAGAAACCATAGCCTTGACTAGACGGACCTTTGCTGGCAAAGTAATGTCTCTGCTTTTGAATGTGCTATCTAGGTTGGACATAACTTTCCTTCCAAGGAGTAAGCGTCTTTTAATTTCATGGCTGCAGTCACCATCTGCAGTGATTTTGGAGCCCCCAAAAATAAAGTCTGACACTGTTTCCACTGTTTCCCCATCAATTTCCCATGAAGTGATGGGACCGGATGCCATGATCTTAGTTTTCTGAATGTTGAGCTTTAAGCCAACTTTTTCACTCTCCACTTTCATTTTCATCAAGAGGTTTTTAGTTCCTCTTCACTTTCTGCCTACTAATAACACATGTTTAATTTGTATGCCCCGAGATCTGTTATTCACAAAGAAAGCAGACTGAGTTACTTGCTTTCCCAGGTGGCTCAGTGGTAAAGAATCTGCCTGCCAATACAGGGAGACACAGGTGATCTAAGTTTGATTCCTGGGTCAGGAAGATCCCTGGAAGAGGGCATGACAATCCACTCCAGTATTCTTGCCTGGAGAATCCCATGGACAGAGGAACCTGGAGGGCTACAGTCCATGGGGTTTCAGAGAGTCGGACATGACTTAGCTACTCAAGACCCAACCACCCCTACACTACAAAAGAAGTGAATAGACTGCAGACTTTGGTTAAAAATGTGAAAAAAAAGTCTGTCATCACAAAATGGGAAAGGCCAGTTTTACTTCTCAAAAGAATTAATTTATACTCCCTGTCAGAAAAAAATTTCAAATAAAGAAATATTAATATCATTCACTTTTCTGCTTTCTCATTTCTAAATGCACATTATAAAGATGGAAATCTAAAGCCCTATATTTAGCCATATTTACTGTTTCAAGGAAATAAAGAAATGTCATGTTAATCTCAGTTCAATATTTTTACAACCAAACATTTCCCATATTATAATTTAAAATGTGAATATCTTAATAAAACTACTTTAGAGCCTAGTTATCCCAGCATCCTCATATTTAAAAATAAAATATGCAAAGTTTTGTAAATCCCCTTGCCGATTACCGAAGAATCAATATTCTTCAGAGGTCTTTGAAAGCAAATAATGATTAGATTTGATGTTCCCTTTGCTGGAATAATGTATAAAAATGACTAACTGGACTGTGAGAGGAAATACTCATGAACTGATCAAACTAAAAGACCTGTATTTCATGTACCTCCAAATTTGCCACCCATCTGCCATACAACTCCTGAAATTTTATGTGCTCCGTGAAGTACAATGGCACCCTTAGGAAACGTGTAGTAAGATAAGGAAAGTAACCTGGCTTTTTGGTATCTTATTTATAAAAGGCTCAGCCGACATACCTATTTCAAGTTCTCTTTTTGTTGTTGCTCCACAAAATTTTATACAACTTTGGGAAATGCACCATAGTAATTTTAAAGACAGAAAAAAAAATATTCCTTTTTTTGATGTCCTGAGAGAAAAGAGATTATAAAACAGAAGATAAGAAAATGGAATGGTCAAGACATCTCCAGCAGAGGTATTCCTTAGGTAGAGTAGTTTTAGGAAAGAATATATATGAAAGTTGATGTTATCCATCTATTCACAACTGTGGTGTGACTTATCATACCTCCAATGATACAGTTTAAAGAGCACTGTGTTATTAGATTATCTAACAAATTATTTTAAAATATATCTGATTATATAACCTATGATCATCAATCTCTAAACAAATATCACTCAATTAGTTCTCTGACAGGAAGCAGAACTCAGGGAGTTCTGATCTAACTCTGATGATCTACAGTGCAGGGGAGAAAGACTGAAAAGTGTGGAAAAGGACCTGAAATATGGAATAGATTACAAATTTACTCTCTATTCAGTTTTGTTCTTAGAAGACTAAGCCTAATTGATACTCTATAAAGTTTTCTGAGGAGAAAGCATGAAGTTAAATATCAGAGCTCTAAATCTCAGTGTCTGATATCATACAACATAAAATTCCCAGTGCTGGAACTTTTGATTAATGTTCCATGTTCAACTAAATAATACCCAATTAGAATGATAACACTTATTTTACATATTCTCTGGGCCATTACTAGAATGGTATCTTTTCTCTGTCAGTAAGACCATTTAGGACTTCTTCTTTCAATTAAGATTTTTGTCCTATTTCCTATCTCTCCCAGAAAAAGTTTAAATCATTGGATGCAATAGAATAATTAACAGGTGCCATTTCCTACTTTGCTGCATCAAGATAGCCCCAAGACTAAAATATGTGTTCTAACATCTTTAATTTGAGAGAAGTTAACATATCGAATTAAATGACCTACATTGTTGCCAACAATAAACAATTTATATTTACCTTTTATGTTACAAAAATAAAAATTGTTTAAAAGAGGTGAATTTCCATGTTTATATGCTACTACTCATTATTTTGTTTAACATAAAACTTTGAAAGAAAAAAGTTTGCTTTTCACAGTTTGGAAAGATTCTGTTATTTCTCTACCAATAAAAAGGAAGGATGTTTATGCTCAAAATGATTCACTGAAAGGGACTGGCTTCTGCTCTCTTCAGGTTAATCTTACAATAGTTATTTCCCTGAGCAACCATCAAATATATAATATCAGCATAAAACCATAACTTTGCTTTCACTTTTGCCAATATTAAGATTATGCTGAATTCATAGGCAGGATTACAGGCATCCATCCTATTTAAATATATTTTAAATGCTAATAAAATTTACTCATCAACTTTTTATTAACTTTTGTGTCATGTATATTCAGACACATAGACACGTGGTCAAAATAGGCACTGCTTAATCTTACAGTAACATGGGGAATTTAAATAGAATTTGTGTAATATTTCTAACTATTTAGAAATTGGCTCTAGGAGTAAAACATAATCTTGTAAAGAAAAGAAAAATATGGTCAGGGGATAAGAATTTAAATAAACATGACTTTTGGGGATTAAAAGTTGATATTTATTTTATACACTTAATGAAAACAAGTAGAAACTTATTTAAGAGCAGTCTTCTAAAATCTGAGAATGTCTTAACCTTTCCTAAAGCTATGAGGTTTTTTTCCTGCCTTTTACACTTGTATCTCAATAATAATAAAAGTATGATAGTAATTCCCACTTTCGAATATGAGCATTACTGATATTAAATGTACAACTTATAATGAGAATTTTTGTAAATAGTTACTAATTTATTAACAATCAATATGAGCATGAAGTTTAGAGAGAATAAGCAGATGGAATCAGGTATGTGTAAGTGTGACTCTCCGTCAGTTAAGAAATGGCAACTTATTGTGCTGAGTAAATGATTGTTTCAAAAATTGCCAAAATTTCTTAACAATAAATATTAGAAAATAAATGCACTTTGAAACTATTAAAATGTAAATTTGATATAAAATTAATGGAAAGTTAGGAGATGTTGAATAGCAGAATGTGAATGATAAATTGCAAATATGTTGCCCCCAAAGCTACCAACACTGAATTGAGCCCACTCCATAAAAAAACTTGAAAGAACAATTAACATCAACATTATATTGTGTTTCTAGAAAACAAGATGTAAGTGCTATTTTCATAGCAAATCCAACTGTTAGCAAAGTTGGCTTTCTGTTCTACACTTTGAAAATTTGGAATGAAACACATTGATTACCCAGCTGCTAGCAGAAACATGGACCCCAAAATAGCATACTGAGGACACACGTGAAGGACTCATGAACCACTTGCTGTTTGTAGGACCTGCTGCTGCCATGTGATGATACTTTAGCAGTTAGCTCAGCTCCCTACGTGGTGCTGTGGGAAAGAACACGCCTACCAATGCAGGAGACACAAGAGACGCGAAACTGATCCCTGGGTCAGGAAGATCTGCTGGTAGAAGGCACAACATAGCAGTTGGCTCAGATTGCATATTATTCCAATAAAATTTGAGGATATACTCTGCAAAAGGCTATTCAAGACTAAAATCTCTAACTACCATTTATTCATATTTTTTATCAGAACATTCTTTAGTAATAGAGAAACAAAGTCAAATTAATTGCCTGTGATAATTAGTTTTTGTCTCAGATGGCTTATGGTAGGAATTTTCTTACTTTCTATATTCCATTTTTATTTCAGTTTGTTGCTTTTATCTGTTTTGTTTAGTCTATTAAACACCCAAATCTTTTAGAAGATAACTGCAAACAGGTAATAATAGTCAACACTTATTAAAAACCTAATGTGTGCAAATGCACTGTCTGAAATATATTTCCCAGGATTCCTACTAAACCCTCATAACTATAATGTGAGTTGTACTATCCTTCTCTACATTCAAAAAAGAAGAAAACTGAGGTGAGGAGGACAAATAACTTGCCAATGTCAGAAATATCAGTAATTGTATGGCACCAGGATATAAACCCAGGTGTTCTGAGCTCCAGAGTCAAAGCTTCTAATTGCCCTTCTAAGCCACCTATCAGGTAAGCAAGATAGAGAGACTGAGTGCCACAAAGCTGGTGGTGGTTGAGTCCCCTTATGCCAGTGCAGAGGTTATTCTCCATAGGCGCATACAGTTTATGTGAGTAATGAACTAACTGCTTTGATGATGAATTAGCTAAATCCTAAACTCATTACAATATAATTATATTAAATTAGTGGATTATAAAAACACAAATGTTCTGCCATAGAAAATTGCATATATTTCATTTGGGTCAAGGATATCAGGGATCCTATTCCTATACATGGAGAATAAGAAATTAAGATTAAATGATTGTTAAAATAGGTAAGATTAATAAAAAATTCCAGATGTTCAGGCTAGTTTTAGAAAAGGCAGAGGAACCAGAGATCAAATTGCCAACATCCGATGGATCATTGAAAAAGCAAGAGAGTTCCAGAAAAACATCTATTTCTGCTTTACTGACTATGCCAAAGTCTTTGTGTGGATCACAAGAAACTATGGAAAATTCTGAAAGAGATGGGAATACCAGACCACCTGACCTGCCTCTTGAGAAACCTGTATGCAGGTCAGGAAGCAAGGGTTAGAACTGGACATGGAACAAATGACTGGTTCCAAATAGGAAAAGGAGTACATCAAGGCTGTATATTGTCACCCTGCTTATTTAACTTATATGCAGAGTACATCATGAGAAAGGCTGGGCTTGAGGAAGCACAAGCTGGAATCAAGATTGCCAGGAGAAATATCAATAACTTCAGATATGCAGATGATACCACCCTTATGGCAGAAAGTGAAGAGGAACTAAAAAGCTTCTTGATGAAAGTGAAAGAGGAGAGTGAAAAAGTTAGCTTAAAGCTCAACATTCAGAAAATGAAGATCATGGCATCCAGTGTCATCACCTCATGGCAAATAGATGGGGAAACAGTGGAAACACTGGCTGACTTTATTTTTCTGAGCTCCAAAATCACTGCAGATGGTGATTGCAGCCATGAAATTAAAAGATGTTTACTCCTTGGAAGGAAAGTTATGATCAATCTAGACAGCATACTAAAAAACAGAGACATTACTTTGCCAAAACGGTCCATCTAGTCAAAGGCTCGGAGAAGGCAATGGCACCCCACTCCAGTACTCTTGCTTGGCAAATCCCATGGACAGAGGAGCCTGGTAGGCTGCAGTCCATGGGATCGCTAAGAGTCGAACACGACTGAGCGACTTCCCTTTCACTTTTCACTTTCATGCATTGGAGAAAGACATGGCAACCCCCTCCAGTGTTCTCCAGGCAAGGGACGGAGGAGCCTGGTGGGCTGCCATCTATGGGGTCACACGGAGTCGGACACTACTGAAGTGGCTTAGCAGCAGCAACAGTCAAAGGCTATGGTTTTACCAGTGGTCATATATGGATGTGAGAGTTGGACTATAAAGAAAGCTGAGTGTCGAAGAATTGATGCTTTTGAATGTGCTGGAGAAGACCCTTGAGAATCCCTTGGACTGCAAGGAGATCCAACCAGTCCATCCTAAAGCATATCAGTCCTGGGTGTTCATTGGAAGGACTGATGTTGAAGCTGAAACTCCAATACTTTGGCCACCTGATGCAAAGAGCTGACTCATTGGAAAAGACCCTGATGCTGGGAAAGATTGAAGGCAGGAGGAGAAGGGGACGACATAGGATGAGATGGTTGGATGGCATCATCAACTCAGTGGACATGGGTTTGGGTGGAATCCGGGAGTTGTTGATGGACAGGGAGGCCTGGAGTGCTGCGATCATGGCGTCACAAAGAGTTGACACAACTGAGCGACTGAACTGAACTGAACTGAGGCGGTTTTTTTTTTGTTTGTTTGTTTGTTTTACTGTTTAGGTGGTTTGTTACCTAAATAATGAATATTTGGGCTATCGAAGATTATACTTTCTTAGCACTTACTAGTGCTTCTTTTATAAATCCATCCATGATTAAGGTTTAATACATTTCTTGGTTTGAAAAATGTCTTTAGAAGTATTCTGTAGAAAACAAGAAAGAAAATCCTCACAAAATTAATATCATTGAAATATCAAAAACAGAGATAATTACATGTTTAATGTTTAACTTAGTTTCAATTGAAGTACTTCTTATCACACAGCTGGGTGTTATTAAGAACAAACTCTTATATTTGAGTCCATTTACTCTCTGGTGTACAACTTTAATTCTATTCTATTATATTTAAACACCAGTTGCGGAGTGGTTTTGAAGAATGAGTGTGAAGAACTACTTTACTATTAAATCTTATGCCATAAGACTATAGTTCTTATTTCAGAAATATAAAGCATATCAAAGAACCAGAAGCCTGCACTGAAGATACTATTTAGTCAGATTGATCCCTTCCATATCTATGTTGTTTCAGTTCAGTTCAGTTCAGTCGCTCAGTCGTGTCCGACTCTTTGCGACCCCACAGCATTCCAGGCCTCCCTGTCCATCACCAACTCCCAGAGTTCACCCAAACTCATGTCCATCAGTCGGTGATGCCATCCAACCATCTCATTCTCTGTCGTCCCCTTCTCCTCCTGCCCCCAATCCCTCCCAGCATCAGAGTCTTTTCCAATGAGTCAACATTTTGCATGAGGTGACCAAAGAATTGGAGTTTAAGCTTTAGCATCAGTCCTTCCAAAGAAAACCCAGGACTGATCTCCTTTAGGATGGACTGGTTGGATCTCCTTGCAGTCCAAGGGACTATCAAGAGTTTTCTCCAACATCACAGTTCAAAAGCATCAATTCTTCGGCGCTCAGGCTTCTTCACAGTCCAACTTTCACATCCATACATGACCACTGGAAAAACCATAGCCTTGACTAGACAGACATTTGTTGGCAAAGTAATGTCTCTGCTTTTGAATATGCTATCTAGGTTGGTCATAACTTTCCTTCCAAGGAGTAAGTGTCTTTTAATTTCATGGCTGCAATCACCATCTGCAGTGATTTTGGAGCTCAGAAAAATAAAGTCAGCCAGTGTTTCCACTGTTTCCCCATCTATTTCCCATGAAGTGATGGAAACAGATGCCATGATCTTAGTTTTCTGAATGTTGAGCTTTAAACCAAGCTTTTCCCTCTCCTCTTTCACTTTCATCAGAGGCTCTTTAGTTCTTCTTCACTTTCTGCCATAAGGGTGGTGTCATCTGCATATCTGAGGTTATTGATATTTCTCCCGGCAAACTTGATTCCAGCTTGTGCTTCCTCCAGCCCAGCGTTTCTCATGATGTACTCTGCATATAAATTAAATAAGCAGGGTAACAATATACAGCCTTGATGTACTACTTTTCCTATTTGGAACCAGTCTGTTGTTCCATGTTTAGTTCTAAGCAAAAGACTAAGTGATATATTGAGGGATAATGTAATTATTATCATAATAAAATTATGTGGCATAACATTTGTTTTATTTTATTATAATTTTGAGTTTTAAAATCTCACTATGAAAATCAACCAATTTTAATAGTCCCTTGTTCCACGTGAAATCAAATATTTTAATGAACATTATCTCTTATTTTAAAGAAGTACAAATTTTAGCAGGCTTCCCAGGTGGCTCAATGGTAAAGAATTAGCCTGCAGTGCAGGAGACATGGGTTCAATCACTGGATAGGAAGATCCCCTGAGAAGGAAATGGCAACCCACTGCATTATTCTTGCTTAGGAAATCATTTAAACAGAGGAGACTGTTGGGCTACAGTCCACAGGGGTCACAAAGAGTTGAACACAGAGAGTTCAACTCACAAAGAGTTGAACTTGGCCAACATCAACACCAAAACAACACAAATTATGGCACTACAGATC
The DNA here is from genome assembly GCF_027580195.1 of Bos mutus. Lineage (NCBI taxonomy): Eukaryota > Metazoa > Chordata > Mammalia > Artiodactyla > Bovidae > Bos > Bos mutus. Next base: position 60,326,041 of record NC_091620.1, on the reverse strand, counting down.
ATAAGCAGGGCAGGAAAAAAATGTATTGAAGAGTAACTTCAATGACAAATGTAAATGTCAGGTTCTCAGAAAATTAAAGCATAATAACCAAATTAGAAAATGCAAGAAAGTGTTAGGCCTTATGCTGGAAACTACTCTGATGTATAAACAACTTGGCTGAATCAGACAAAAAACAATTGCTGTATCACATGCTAAGAAATAATGAAAGTAGGGAAAAAATGGCTAAATTATAAAGCTTCTGAGAAAATTCAAATATTAATATATAGCAAAATTATTTACTTGGCACATGGCAGGCACACAATAAATATTTGTTAAATTAATAAACAAAGAAAGGCAATGCCAAAGAATGCTCAAACTACTGCACAATTGCACTCATCTCATGCGCTAGTAAAGTAATGCTCAAAATTCTCCAAGCCAGGCTTCAGCAATACGTGAACCATGAACTTCCAGATGTTCAAGCTGGTTTTAAAAAAGGGAGAGGAACCAGAGATCAAATTGCCAACATCTGCTGAATCATTGAAAAAGCAAGAGTTCCAGAAAAAACATCTATTTCTGCTTTACTAACTATGCCAAAGTCTTTGACTGTGTGGATCACAATAAACTGGAAAATTCTGAAAGAGATGGGAATACCAGACCACCTGACCGGCCTCTTGAGAAACCTGTATGCAGGTCAGGTAGCAAGAGTTAGAACTTGACATGGAACAAATGACTGGTTCCAAATAGGAAAAGGAGTACATCGAGGCTGTATATTGTCACCCTGTTTATTTAACTTATATGCAGAGTACATCATGAGAAACGCTGGGCTTGAGAATCAAGGTTGCCAGGAGAAATATCAATAACCTCAGATATGCAGATGACACCACCGTTATGGCAGAAAGTGAAGAGGAACTAAAAAGCCTCTTGATGAAAGTGAAAGAGGAGAGTGAAAAAGTTGGCTTAAAGCTCAACATTCAGAAAACTAAGATCATGGCACCTGTTCCCATCACTTCATGGCAAATAGGTGGGGAAACAGTGGAAACACTGGCTGACTTTATTTTTCTGAGCTCCAAAATCACTGCAGATGGTGATTGCAGCCATGAAATTAAAAGACACTTACTCCTTGGGAGGAAAGTTATGACCAACCTAGACAGCATATTAAAACGCAGAATCATTACTTTGCCAACAAAGGTCCATCTAGTCAAAGGCTATGGTTTTTCCAGTGGTCATGTATGGATGTGAGTTGGACTATAAAGAAAGCTGAGCGCCGAAGAATTGATGCTTTTGAACTGTTGTGTTGGAGAAGACCCTTGAGAGTCCCTTGGACTGTAAGGTCCATCATAAAGGAGGTCCTGGGTGTTCATTGGAAGGACTGATGTTGAAGCTGAAATTCCAATACTTTGGCCACCTGTTGCGAAGAGCTGACTTATTGGAAAAGACCCTGATTCTGGGAAAGATTGAGGGCAGGAGGAGAAGGAGACGACAGAGGAAGAGATAGTTGGATGGCATCATTGACTCATGGACATGGGTTTGGGGGGACTCTGGGAGTTGGTGATGGACAGGGAGGCCTGATGTGCTGTGGTTCATGGGGTTGCAAAGAGTCTGACACAACTGAGCAACTGAACTGCACTGAATAAACATGGAAGGTGGAAAAACACATAATTATTTTTCTCTCAGTAACAATATACTCCAGGTGTGAGGGCTACAGATCAACTCCCAGAAACCTCAAAGGGACCTTTTATTACATTAGTGAATTTCTTGAGACAGGATGTATTGGTCAGTTTTGATGACCTCAATCTAAATGCTTCAAGACTCTGAGTGCATCAGTCTCTCAGAAACCAGTTCTCACTAATCAAGATAATGGGATTACTTATAAACACCAGAACACTGAGGGATTCGTTTTTTTTTTTTTTTTTTAATTTTATTTTATTTTTAAACTTTACATAATTGTATTAGTTTTGCCAAATATCAAAATGAATCCGCCACAGGTATACACGTGTTCCCCATCCTGAACCCTCCTCCCTCCTCCCTCCCCATACCATCCCTCTGGGTTGTCCCAGTGCACCAGCCCCAAGCATCCAGTATCGTGCATCGAACCTGGACTGGCAACTCGTTTCTAACATGATATTTTACATGTTTCAATGTCATTCTCCCAAATCTTCCCACCCTCTCCCTCTCCCACAGAGTCCATAAGACTGTTCTGTACATCAGTGTCTCTTTTGCTGTCTCGTACACCGGGTTATTGTTACCATCTTTCTAAATTCCATATATATGCGTTAGTATACTGTATTTATGTTTTTCCTTCTGGCTTACTTCACTCTGTATAATAGGCTCCAGTTTCATCCACCTCATTAGAACCGATTCAAATGTATTCTTTTTAATGGCTGAGTAATACTCCATTGTGTATATGTACCATAGCTTTCTTTTATCTTTTTATTTTGTGTGTGTGTCTTTTTAAGGCACATGTTTCCCATTTATTTTTAAATTTTGAACATAATTGTTTTCCAAAATATTTTTGATAGTTATAGAATTTCTCCCCATGAAATCGCAGTTCCTGACCCTAAAATGCTACTCTTTTCTGTAAGAATGAACGTGCCCCCAAGGGATCTAGCGCATCATGCACTTTTCACAAGGCTGTGCAAGTACTAATAAATCAATCCTAGTGGGATTGAATATTCATTTGGTATGCACTGTAATTTTAATAGATACATAGAATACTCTTTCAACTTTGTCCTTTAATACTATAGGAGAGGAGAAAACATATACATGAATACTAAAAAAATCTGATCTTCTTCAGAAATCAAGACTATCAAATAACAGTTGTCCTTCAGAATCAAATATTTGACTGTTAGATGATTTTTTTTTCTTCATCCTTTCTTTCGAAAATGAAAGTCACTCAGTGATGTCCGACTCTTGAGATCCCATGGACTGTATGTAGCCCACCAGGCTCCTCTGTCCATGGAATTTTCCAGGCAAGAACACTGGAGTAGGTTGCCATTTCCTACTCCAAGGGATTCATTTTAAATGGCACATTTCATCACATAATCTTTGCATTCTTTCCCTATAGGTAGAGGTATATAGGAAACTAAATATAAACTGAAGGTTGATGAGTGGTCCTTGAAATACAGTAAGGAGAGCTGGAAGAAGTAGCCTTTAAAGGTTTAGATCTATGACAGCCTGATACGTCCATTTTCCAAGGAGGATTATTTTTGCTTAGGGGACTGACAGTTGAGAACTACATCAATTAAAACATCATCTCTTGGATATTACCTCTAGAGTTTGCTACTACAGAGTTGAGTTTTTTTTTTTTTTTTTTTTTGATTCAAATCACCATTCTCTTTCTGAATAACACTTTATTCATTAAATTTAATAAGTAACATGAGGACTGTTTGCCTCCTCACCCAACAAGTAGTTTGTTCCTATCTTTCCTATCTATCATCTCTTGCCTCTACAACTTGAACTTAAAGTATATCTCCACTGACTAAAACACATCTTGAGGAAACTCTTCTTACCCTTCTCAGATTACCACATCTATCTAAAAATGAATGTATTTCTGCCACTGTGCCATATGGAATCACTTGCTGTATTTGCCTAGATACAGGTTTCTGCTTTTACTTGTAAGGACCTAAGTATTACAGGAGGGGAAAGAACACACACGTTTTAGGACTCATTGACATAAAAAATTCTTGCATCCTATAGACCTTTTTGAAATCCCAATAGCTTCATGACACAATAAAAAGAAAGCTTTCTCTCTCTGCCCTGCCACTGACATACAGGGAAGAAGGAGAAGAAAATTTGATGACTCTCTAACAGATTGATCAATATGTCTACTATTCTTCTTGGTTTAAATATCATCAATATACTAGACATCATATTAGGTTAGGAGTTAGATTATCTAGAATGAGGTCTCTCTTATCCCTGTCAATAATTACTTATGCATGTTGGGCACATTATTTTATCTCATTTGTAAATGGGGCTGCACAGTTATCAGAAGTTCTTAATGCCTATGCTTGTTGCATTGATATAATCCTATGAGTATTTGTGGCTAATCAAAGTAATGATTCCTTTTGTTTGTTTTGTTTTTGTTTGCTTTTTTCTCCCCTTCCAGTTTTACTGAGATGTAATTGACATGCAGCACTGTATGTGTTTAAGGTGTACAGCATAATGATTTGACTTATGTACATCATGAAATGATTACCACAATAAGTTTAGTGAACATCCATCATTTCAAATAGATATAAAGTGAAAGATTAAGCAATGTTCTTTCTTATGATGAGAACTGTTAGAATTTAACAACTTCCATATATAGTATATGGCAGTGTTAATTATATTTATCATTCTGTACATTACGTTCATGGGATTTCCCTATAGCTTGGATAGTAAAGAACCTGCCTGCAATGCCGGAGACCCAGGTTCGATCACTGGGTGACAAAGATCCCCTGGAGAAGGAAATGGCAATCTCCTCCAGTATTCTTGCCTGGAGAATCTCATGGACAAAGGAACTTGATGGGCTACAGTCCATGGGGTCGCAAAGAGTCAGACATGACTAAGGGACTAACACACACATTATATTATAGTACTTGTTTATCATACAAATGGATGTTTATACCTTTTGAGCATCTTCATCCAATGCCTTCTCTGCCAGGCCTCTGCCTCTGGTAAACACAAATCTGCTATCTTCTTTTATGGGTTTGTGTGTTCTTCAGTTGTAAATGACCTTCAATGCTATGCTAGTTCCTGATATACAACATAGTGATTAAATATTTCTATATGTTTCAAAATCATCACCATGGTAAGACCAGTACCCTTGTCAACATACAAAGATGCTATATAATTATTGACTATATTCCCACACTGTATTTTTCATCCCTGTGACTCATTTATTTTGTAGCTGAAAGTTTGTATCAATTTATTTCCCTCAATTATTTCTCTCCTCCCACTCTGTCCCTTGTAGCAACCATTTGTTTGTTCTCTGAGTCTGTTTCTGTTTTATGTTTGTTCCTTTTTCTTTTCAGATTCTACATATAAGTAAAATTATTCAATATTTGCCTTTCTCTTATTTCACTTAGCATTATATCCTCTAGGCCCATCTGTATTGTTACAAATAGCAAGACAGCCATTTGTCTTGCTTTTTGACATCCAAGTAATAATCTATTATGTAAATAATAGCCAATTATATGTATCATATATATTTTATATCTACATATATATGTAAAATCTTCTTTATACATTCACCTATTGATGGGCACTTATGTTGCTTTTACCTCCTTGCTATTGTATATAATACTTCAGTGAACATAGGGAGTGTGTATCTATTCTAATTAGCATTTTAGTTTTCTTTAACTCCTGATAAATACCCTGGAGTAGAATTGTTGGGGTCTGTGTGCTCAGTTGCTCAGTCATGTCCAACTCTTTGCAACCCGCTGGACTGTAGCCTGACAGGCTTCTCTGTCCATGGGATTTCCCAGGCAAGAATACTGGAGGGGGCTGCCATCTCGTACTACAGGGGATCTTTCCAATCCAGGGGTGGAACCTGTGTCTCTTGGGTCTCCTGCATTGGCAGGCGGATTCTTTATCAGTGCTCTACCAGGGAGGCCCTAAGATTGGAGTACATGGTAGCTCTATTTTTATTTTTTGAAAAATTTCCAAACTGTTTTCCATAGTGGCTGCACAAATTCACATTCTCACTAACAGTGCACAGAGGTACTTTTTTCTTCACATCCTCACCAACACTTATTGCTGCCATTCTGACAAGCATGAGGTGATATGTCATTGAGTTTTTTATTTGCATTTTCCTGATGATTAGTGATGTTGAGCCCAACATTACGTGCCATCTATGTGTCTTATTTGGAAAAATTTCTATTTTTAAAAATCAGGTTGCTTGTTTTTTGATATTGAGTTGTATGAGTTCTTTGTATATTATAGATATAATCTTGTAAGGGGTTACCCTCACTGGATATATCATTTGCAAATATCTTCTCCCATTCTGTAGATGGCTTTTCATTTTGTTGATAGTTTTCTTTGCTGTGCAAGAGCTTTTTAATTTGATGTAGTTCCATTTGTTTATTTTTGTTTTTATTTCCCTTGTCTGAGTAGATGTATCCCAAAAGATAATATTCTAAGACTGATACACATTAAAGTGTATACTATCTGTTTACTTCTAGAAGTTTTATGGTTTCAACTGTTATATTTATGTCTTTGATAGATTTTATTTTTATATATGGTGTGAGAAAGGAGTCCAGTTTTGATTCTTTTGCATGCAGCTGTTCAGTTTTCCCAGCACCATTTATGGAAGAGGCTGTCTCTTACATGATACCTCTTTTGTGTGGTGGGTTTAATTGCTCATTTAAGTGTAGGTTCATTTGTGCTCTGGGAGCACCCTCTATGTGGACTGTGTCATTCTGTTGCGGCTGGCTGACTTCTGAGGACCCTCTTGAAAGCATAATGGGCCCCAATCTGGTTGGTTGCCAAGCCCTGCCTTGTGCAGAGGCTGCCAGCCTCTGCAATTTTAATTGTCCTTCCCTTTGTGGGTCTTCACCCAAGACTATGTGTTTTGATTATACTGCATCTCTGTCCTCCTGCCACCTCATTGTGGATCCTTTTGCTTGTTTAATTGTATAAGATCTTTTCTGCCAGTCTTCAGGTCAATCTCATCAATAGTTGCTCTGTAAATGTTGCAATGTTGGCATAGCCCTGGGAGGAAGTGAGCTCAGGGTCTTTCTATGTTTTGACCACTCCTGTAAAGTAGAGGTTCTGGAAAGGGTAGTGATTATGTAGGACACAAACCATGGGGAAGAGAAAAATGCCTGCTAGATTTTCAGTATAAAGAGGAAACACATATATTTTGGTCAACCCCTAACTGAAGGAGGCTGGAAAAGACTTCAGACATTTTTCAAATGCTAGCAGTTTCTAGAAATTTTTTAAGTCACAGAATTCATGATTTTTTCATATCTGAGAGCGAAAGAAAAATATACACAAGTGAATATCAGGAATTAATATGAAATAGCAATTTGTGGTAGGCATTGGTCTCTCCATCTTTCCCCCTATATTACACTTCTGCCTAAATACTTCTGAATACAGAAATGATTGTTTGGTATGACATCATTTTATAACTCATGGTTAAAATATGTGGTGTGTGCTTAGTCACTCAGTTGTGTCCATAGTATGATAAAATCCATGTGTAATGATTTGAAATCAAATTAATTTGAATTAAAATTCCATTGAAAAGATTAATATTTTCCTTAAAGTGTTCCCATTTTTATGTAAAATAACTGAATTTATACACAGAAACAATTGCTTGGGAAATAAATAGGCATTTACTTATGTCTCTGGCCAGAAAGAATTAGAAAAGATTTCCTTTGTGACACTTAATAACTGATTTCAAACAAGGAAGAGAGAATCACATGTGAGGTACTATGGAGTTAAAATCATAAAGCAAGTATTTTCCAGTTTTATTATAGCAAAGATTAGTTATTAACATCTTCTCACGTCAGTATATGCATTATAAAGTATAGAAGAATTAATGAGTACACACAGAAATGTGATAATTTTTCAATTGTTATAATATTAATAATGTGTGTGAAGTGATGCTTGGCAAACAGGCAACCAAAATAGGAGGGTGATCCTTTTTCTTCTTCCTTTTTCTCCTCTACTGCTTCTCCTCCTCATTCTTTTCTGTGCATCCTCCATGGTATTTTTTTTTTTTTTTCAGTTCAGTTCATTTTTATTAGCATATCTGAGCTAGGTTTTAATCCATTAACTATATGATGTATATGTAATTTTGGAACAATTTTTATTTTATTTTTTTTATTTATTTATTTTTGCCTTTCTAAAGTTATGTCCAACCCTAGATAGCATATTGAAAGCAGAGACATTACTTTGCCAACAAAGGTCCGTCTAGTCAAGGCTATGGTTTTTCCTGCGGTCATGTATGGATGTGAGAGTTGGACTGTGAAGAAGGCTGAGCGCCGAAGAATTGATGCTTTTGAACTGTGGTGTTGGAGAAGACTCTTGAGAGTCCCTTGGACTGCAAGGAGATCCAACCAGTCCATTCTGAAGGAGATCAGCCCTGGGTGTTCTTTGGAAGGAATGATGCTAAAGCTGAAACTCCAGTACTTTGGCCACCTCATGCGAAGAGTTGACTCATTGGAAAAGACTCTGATGCTGGGAGGGATTGGGGGCAGGAGGAGAAGGGGATGACAGAGGATGAGATGGCTGGATGGCATCACTTACTCGATGGATGTGAGTCTGAGTGAACTCCGGGAGTTGGTGATGGACAGGGAGGCCTGGCGTGCTGTGAGTCATGGGATCGCAAAGAGTCAGACACGACTGAGTGACTGAACTGAACTGAACTGAACTGAATGTCTAATACACCATACTGGGAGTTTTGGTGGGAGGAAGAAATTGCTTAAACTCTAATACATGCCATACATCTCTATACATGGGCCAGCTCAATAGAATATGATGGTTCTAATTAAACTGAGTAGTCCTATTTAGAGAAATAATTTTTAAAAACAGAAGAATGAAAAGTGTATTGCATCATTGACCTGTATGTATGAAAATATCTTTATTCTCAAATTAGGTCCTCTTTATGACAGTCTATTTCCTGGTGATAACATAAAAAATCTTTCTATCACCCAGAATTAAAGCTTCAGGATATATATATACATAAATATTTCCCTTTACTTCAGCTCACTCAATCACATGAAAGCCTGGAAGAATTAATGTGAATTATATTTATTTTTTCATTTCAGGTTTTACTGCTGCTAAGTCACTTCAGTCGTGTCTGACTCTGTGCGACCCCATAGACAGCAGCCCACCAGGCTTCCCTATCCCTGGGATTCTCCAGGCAAGAACACTGGAGTGGGTTGCCATTTCCTTCTCCAATACATGAAAGTGAAAAGTGAAAGTGAAGTCACTCAGTCGTGTCTGACTCTTAGCGACCCCATGGACTGCAGCCTACCAGGCTCCTCTGTCCATGGGATTTTCCAGGCAAGAGTACTGGAGTGGGGTGCCATTGCCTTCTCCTCAGGTTCTACAGCTCCTGTTGAATTTCTAGCATTCATTTTCTCTCACTGTTACAGCAGCTTCCTAAATAGGTTTTGCTTTAATAGGCACTGACATCCTCACTTCATATCCTTTTGAGGGATAAATCAGAACCAGACAAAAATTCAAATGATAGATTGATAACTGATTAAAAGATCAGACATAAAGGCTGCTAAATAATTAATTAGGGCTTTCTGCATGCTAAAAATATTCTTTTTTAATATTTGAAGAAATTGGAAGATCTTAGGCTCTTGCTTTCCTTTATCAATATTCACAACATATTCCAAGTTCTACTTATTTTAATAGTGTCACAAAGGTAGAAAGTGAAAAGATGTTATTTTGCTGGATAACTGGATGAATAAATAAAAGTAAAATTACATTATATATATAGCATTTCTTAGATTTCAATAGCAGCAGGTGTTTATAGCTAAAATATGCACCTAATTCCCAAGGGTTTGAAATCATTCACATATTTAGAATTTTAATTTTATATTCTATTTACTTCCAAAAACTATGAAAAAATAACATCTATCATGAGTTTTCAAAAATAATAAATTATGTACTGAATAGGAATAATTTGGTTAGCATCACCAGAGTGACTAGTTCAATCAAACTTGTATTTTAGACACAGTAACAACATCTACTATGTATTGGGTTCTTAGCTATAACAATGCATAAGATAGTCTTTGCCCTCTAATTTCCATGGTGTAGTTCAGGAGAGAGACAGATATAATCATTGTAATGCAGTTATTAGCACATGTATTAGTGTTAACCACAAAAGAAACAATTCAGAATCTCAGTGTCTTAACAAATGAGAAACTATTTCTTGCCCACAGGTTCCGTTGATCTAGCCTTGGATGGGTTTAGCAGCGCTGCTTCAGGCTTTGGAGGACCTGGGCCTGTCTCCAAACTGTGGACTGGAATGTAATCTGTTTTATATTTCTCCCATTATCCTTTTGCTAGTGGCTGCTTGGGCAAATTCTTTTCATGGGGAATTATACTAGTGTAGCAGAACAAGCCAACCTATCCTGGCACGTTAAAAACCTTGGTTTATTTAAAATCTGTCATACACCATTTATCACTGACCAGAGTGAGTCATATGGTTAAGCTCATGCAGCAGTGAATGCATGCAAACCTCAAGAATGAAAACGATTTGAGTACGTAGCTGCCAAACAATAGCCCAGTTCCTCACAGCACTGTTTGGAAATGAAACTCTTAAGTTAGCTGATAGTCTGAGGCTGGGCTTTACTGTATAGTCAAGGGTAACTTTTGAATGCACTTGTCTTTCTTTCTCCCAAACTATCTCTCCTGCCTTGGCTTCTGCTTTAAATGACAAGAATGAATAATAATCAGATGGGGGCTCACTCTAGGACACTGATTAAGCTCCATTTTTTGGTGTGCATTTTGGTAGACACTAGATGTGGCTCTCACTCACTGATACTTTACCTTGTCCAGCCTAGCTACATGTTGCCTTCTTATACTCTTGTATTTCTTTGTCCTTAGAAAAATGATTCAGAATGAGGTAGTTGATAGTAAGATAGGTCACCTTATTTATCCTCTCATCATTCACTGAATATGACCATGGTTAAGGCTCAACAGATGTCTGATGTTAAGAGCTTTTAATTTGATGTTGGAGAAGAAAGAACTTGTACCTTCTCCACTGGCAAATGCCTATGCAAGTTTAAAACAAAGCACCAAAGTTAAACAGGCAAGGACAATTTTACTCAAGACTATTGCAACAAGGAGAGAGATTGACCTTAATTCCACTAAAAAAAAAAAAAATGGTTGGAGAGATTTTAGGACCTAAAATCTTAGGGCATCTTTGTTTGCTAATTGAGTTTACTCCCCCCCAAAAATTAAACTTTCTCTTATCTTTATGACAGGAGGTAGTTTTACAACCTTGATCAGAACCCACTGAAGTTAAGTAGATCCCATCCCACAGAGACTGGTAGAGAGGGGCACACATTCCTTGATAATTACATTTCCATGAAAGGGCTCCCAAGTCCTTAAAAAAGATATTCCCAGGAATTTCTTGAGTCTTAAAACTATTAGAAAGAGGCTTTTAAAGAGATTCATAATCATTTCAAAGCAGCAGAGCAAAATTTGGAATTATAGGTTTTCTAAAGTAAATGCTGTAAGGAAAGAAAGGTCAGGGACCTATACTCAGGAAAAAAATCTAAAATGTAGTCTAACTGCTGCTGCTGCTGCTACTGCTGGAGGGGAACACTAAGGACATCTTTGTCAAACCACAAGCTTGGATCAAAAGATTCTAGTACTAGGGTCTCAGGCCAAAGCCCAGCTGTAAAGCAGTAACTTTTTGACATTTGTTATATTTGCTCTTGAATATATCTCCTTCAAGCAACTTATGAGAAAGAAGGTGACTATGACAAAATAAGATTCAGTTGTGTCCAGGTGTTGTGGCTTTATGATCATCTTAATATATAAACAAAACTTCTTCTTTCCTTGAATATTTTTTAAGTAGATGAGAGACAAGCCCATTTCTCTTTTATATTATGTACAAAAATGATTATTGAGTAGTGTAGAGAACAGACCCTGGAGGCAAGAGAATCCTTAGGAGAGAAAAAGAACTTTTACTAAAATAGTAAGAATTGTGGATAGAAAGAAAATAGCATTTAAAAAATGATGAAACTAATCATATTAATAAAGAAGCTGGTTTAATGCAATACCAAATGCAGAAGACCTGGGTTTGATCCCTGGGTTGGGAAAATCCCCTGGAGAAGGGAAAGGCTATCCACTCCAGTATTCTGGCCTAGAGAATTCCATGAACTGTATAGTTCATGCGGTCGCAAAGAGTCGGACATGACCGAGCCACTTTCACTTTAGGAGGCTTCCCTGGTGGCTCGAGATGGTAAAGCATCTGCCTTCAATGCGGGAGACCGGGGTCGGGAAGATCCCCTGGAGAAAGAAATGGCAACCCACTGCAGTACTCTTTCCTGGAAAATCCTATGGACAGAGGAACCTGGTAGGCTATAGTCCATGGGGTAGCAAAGAGTTGGACACAACTGAGCGACTTCACTTTCAAGGCTTTCAAGTGTTTAATGTGGGTGGCTAGGAGAAAGGTTGTTAATTCTTTTATACTTGGTAGCAATAAATTACCTTGCAAAGATCTGTTACCACTTGCTACCCAAAATGATAATATCTTAAGGATGTGCACAGTCCCTCAGTTGTGTCCAATTCTTTGCAACCCCATGAACTGTAGCCTGCCAGGCCCCTCTGTGCATGGGATTTTCTAGGCAAGAATACTAAGGTGGGTTGTCATTTCCTCCTTCAGAGGATCTTCCAGACACAGGGATCAAACCCATGTCTCCTGCATCTCCTGCATTGGCAAGCAAATTCTTTAACACTGAGCCACCTGGGAAGCTCCATCTTAAGGATGGCAGAGACTATTAGGGGTCACCAACTGAATAGGTCACTAATGCAGAAATTCCTTCCGTAGCATCATAAAGATAATTTTTCTTTCTGTGCTAAGTTGTTTTTCAGTTGATGGGAAAATTACTTCTTCTTATTGCTTCCTGTTAACAAATGGGTTTAAATTTCAGATGCTTAAATGTTACGATCATATGAACTTTTCTATACTTTTTACAAATTTTACTGGAGTAGAGTTGCTTTCCATTGCTGTGTCAGTTTTTGCTGTACAGAAAAGTGAATCAGACATACTTATATGTATACCCCTTCTTTTTTGGATTTCCTTCCCATTTACGTCACCACAGAGCATCAAGTAGAGTTCCTGTGCCATATAGTCCGTTCTCATTAGTCATATATTTTATACAACATAGTACATATACGTCAATCCCATTCTCCCAATTCATTCTATTCATCATATGACAACATTTCTAGAATTCTGACTACCAGCCTAGATCTTCTTCTATATATACTTCACTTTTTTTTTAATGAGACTTCTGAAACTAAAATGCTGAAACCAAATATATTAATTTAGAACTAGCTGAGGCTTTCCCCTTCTAAATTAAACTGCTGGTCTTAGGTTTAAGTCAACTATAATTCTTAAACAATTTTTCACATATTACAAATCTTTTTTATTTTATTTTTAAACTTTACAATATTGTATTGGTTTTGCCAAATATCAAAATGAATCCGCCACAGGTATACATGTGTTCCCCATCCTGAACCCTCCTCCCTCCTCCCTCCCCATACCATCCCTCTGGGTCGTCCCAGTGCACCAGCCCCAAGCATCCAGTATCCTGCATCGAACCTGGACTGGCAACTCATTTCATATATGATATTATATGTATTTCAATGCCATTCTCCCAAATCATTGCACCCTCTCCCTCTCCCACAGAGTCCAAAAGACTCTTCTATACATCAGTGTCTCTTTTGCTATCTCGTATACAGGGTTATTGTTACCATCTTTCTAAATTCCATATATATGCATTAGTATACTGTATTGGTGTTTTTCTTTCTGGCTTACTTCACTCTGTATACTAGGCTCCAGTTTCATCCACCTCATTAGAATAGATACAAATCTTTTTTGCAGAAACTCATAGCAGATTAAAAAAATATATATATATATATATATATATATATATATTCGTGTCAGTGAACATTCCCTTTATTTTGGTTTGAAATGACTTATCTATGATCTCTTTTGAAGGTTTAATGTTCTATAGATGAAACCTCATGTTTGTTTTCATTTTAATGCTGGTTTGTTTCCTCATCCTCCCTTGTGATATTCTATTGGCCTAACTGGCATCTTTGATTCTGTAAAAGCTGCTCAAAACATTTTTAATTCCAGATTTTATTGTTTTGTTCATCTTATTTACTAATTTTCATCCTCTCCAGCAAGCCATGTGTAGACTGCCATTTGTCAATTTATTTCACATCTTTCTTTAAGCAGGTGATGGCTTGGATTTATAATACTGTGCTTATTTATTAACAAACACAGATCCCGCAGGCTGTCCATATGAGTATATTTTCCGAGATTTTAGATAAATGTATTTTTTTCCTCTTCCTCCTCTAAATGACTATAGAGTTTTTAAGTCCTTTGGAAGTTTCCAAGAGAGCTGTCTTTTGCTAATTTAAACACCTTGTCATTCATACATGCAAATTATGTACCTAGCACAAAATGCTAGGCATTGGCAAAAAAAGATAATGAGGAACAGACTTTATAGGAGTTCATATCTTAACAAGACACAAGAAGTTAAACATATAATAGCAAGGTCATACGGTAAATGTTACAAAGAGACACACAGGGAGAGAACAAAGGTGTCAACAAAGACTTCTCAGCAGAGGAAGCCCTTGCTTTTGAAAAACAAGGAGTCTGTCAGTCACTGGAAGATAGAACTTTTCAGGCAAGCTAATCTGCCTAAGTGTTACCTTTTTCAAGCAGCAATCTACAAACTTCTAAGACAATATTCAAATTGCTTGTTTTTATTTTGTCATATTGTCTCTAGCCCATCTCCCTGATTGTCTATTTCTTACAGTTAAACAATAAATCAGGAATTTTATATATTTTGCTGAATGCATTCACTTTATTTTATATCACCTAATTCCAAATATCATAAAAAATGCCTATTGTCAGCTAAAAAGATGCACAACTTGAGAGTTGTGAATTAAGTTTTATTTGAGGCAAAATGAGGACTGCAGCCCAGGGGGCAGAACCTCAGATAGCTCTGAGAGACTGTTCCAAAGAGACAGTCAGGGAAGGTTAATATGTAAGATTTCGGTGAAGGGGGAGTTCAGTGCAATCAAGTCCTCACCTTACAAGAGGTTCTCTGCTAGTCATTAGGATCTGATGTTATCATGAAGGGATTTAGTGCTGTTCTAGATATGAGGAGAGGCAAGGATTGTGATCATAAAATCTATTCCTGAAAATATCCAACTATCTAAAGACCTGTCAAAGACCTGTCCCAGCAGATTCCCTGGAGGACAGAACGCCTCACTTCACCCTGAGCTCCCTCAGAGGGTGCTGAAGGTCAGCAGCTGCAGTAGCACAAGATTTAATCTCCACAGAGGCAGATGGCAAATGCCCTAGTTGTCCAGTCATTAGCAATGCTCTTGGCAACTGCCAATTTGTGGTTCAGTTCAGTTCAATTCAGTCGCTCAGTCATGTCCGACTCTTTGCAACCCCATGAACTGCAGCACACCAGGCATCCCTGTCCATCACCAACTCCCGGAGTTCACTCAGACCCACGTCCATTGAGTAAGTAATGCAATCCAGCCATCTCATCCTCTGTCGTCCCCTTCTCCTCCTGCCCCCAATCCCTCCCAGCATCAGAGTCTTTTCCAATGAGTCAACTCTTTGCATGAGGTGGCCAAAGTACTGGAGTTTCAGCTTTAGCATCATTCCTTCCAAAGAAATCCCAGGGCTGATCTCCTTCACAATGGACTGGTTGGATCTCCTTGAAGTCCAAGGGATTCTCAAGAGTCTTCTCCAACACCACAGTTCAAAAACATCAATTCTTCGGTGCTCAGCTTTCTTCACAGTCCAACTCTCACATCCATACATGACCACTGGAAAAATCATAGCCTTGACTAGATGAACTTTTGTTTGCAAAGTAAGGTCTCTGCTTTTCAATATGCTATCTAGGTTGTTCATAACTTTCCTTCCAAGGAGTAAGCGTCTTTTAATTTCATGGCTTGCAGTCACCATCTGTAGTGATTTTGGAGCCCCCCAAAATAAAGTCTGACACTGTTTCCACTGTTTCCCCATCTATTTCCCATGAAGTGATGGAACTGGATGCCATGATCTTCGTTTTCTGAATGTTGAGCTTTAAGCCAACTTTTTCACTCTCCTCTTTCATCTTTCATCAAGGAGCTTTTTAGTTCCTCTTCACTTTCTGCCATAAGGGTGGTATCATCTGCATATCTGAGGTTATTGATATTTCTCCCGGCAATCTTGATCCAGCTTGTGCTTCTTCCAGTCCAGCGTTTCTCATGATGTACTCTGCATATAAGTTAAATAAGCAGGGTGGCAATATACAGCCTTGACGTACTCCTTTTCCTATTTGGAACCAGTCTTTTGTTCCATGTCCAGTTCTAGCTGTTGCTTCCTGATCTGCATACAAATTTCTCAAGAGGCAGGTCAGGTGGTCTGGTATGCCCATCTCTTTCAGAATTTTCCACAGTTTATTGTGATCCACACAGTCAAAGGCTTTGGTATAGTCAATAAGGCAGAAATAGATGTTTTTCTGGAACTCTTGCTTTTTCCATGATCCTGCGGATGTTGGCAATTTGATCTCTGGTTCCTCTGCCTTTTCTAAAACCAGCTTGAACATCAGGAAGTTCACGGTTCATATATTGCTGAAGGCTGGCTTGGAGAATTTTGAGCATTACTTTACTAGCATGTGAGATGAGTGCAATTGTGCGGTAGTTTGAGCATTCTTTTCCATTGCCTTTCTTTGGGATTGGAACGAAAACTGACCTTTTCCAGTCCTGTGGCCACTGCTGAGTTTTCCAAATTTGCTGGCATATTGAGTGCAGCACTTTCACAGCATCATCTTTTAGGATTTGAAATAGCTCAACTGGAATTCCATCACCTCCACTAGCTTTGTTCATAGTGATGCTTTCTAAGGCCCACTTGACTTCACATTCCAGGATGTCTGGCTCTAGGGCAGTGAGCACACCACCATCGTGACTATTTGGGTCATGAAAATCTTTTTGGTACAGTTCTTCTGTGTATTCTTGCCACCTCTTCTTAATATCTTTTGCTTCTGTTAGGTCCATACAATTTCTGTCTTTTATCGAGCACACCTTTGCATGGAATATTCCCTTGGTATCTCTAATTTTCTTGAAGAGATCTCTAGTCTTTCCCATTCTGTTGTTTTCCTCTATTTCTTTGCATTGATTGCTGAAGAAGGCTTTCTTATCTCTTCTTGCTGTTCTTTGGAACTCTGCATTCGATGCTTATATCTTTCCTTTTCTCTTTTGCTTTTTGCTTCTCTTCTTTTCACAGCTATTTGTAAGCCCTCCCAGACAGCCATTTTGCTTTTTTGCATTTCTTTTCCATGGGGATGGTCTTGATCCCTGTCTCCTGTACAATGTTATGAACCTCAGTCCATAGTTCATCAGGCACTCTATCTGTCAGATCTAGTCCTTTAAATCTATTTCTCACTTCCACTGTATAATCATACGTGATATGATTTGGGTCATACCTGAATGGTCTAGTGGTTTTCCCTACTTTCTTCAATTTAATTCTGAATTTGGCAATAAGGAGTTCATGATCTGAGCCACAGTCAGCTCCTGGTCTTTTTTTTTTTTTTTTGACTGTAGATAGCTTCTCCATCTTTGGCTGCAAAGAATATAATCAATATGCCTTGCAGATACATTGATTTTGAGAACCACACATGGATGACAATACCATTTTGGGAACCAGGGACTCCAGCAGAGAGGCCATAGGACTCTGTTGAGCAAAAAGTGCCTGAAGATAGATGTATCGAGTAAGGTAAAAAGAACAAATTTCACTTTACTCAAGTTATTCCTCCTCTATTATGGGGCACAGTTCAGTGTGAAGAGAGCATAGAATTGATAGTTGCCAGCGGTTGAAGGGTTGGGAATATTGGAAGATGTTAATTAGAAGGTACGGAGTTTCAGCTATAACAAATAAGTTATAGAGATCTAATGTACAGCATGACTGCCGCTGCTGCTGCTAAGTCGCTTCAGTCGTGTCTGACTCTGTGTGACCCCATAGATGGAAGCCCACCAGGCTCCCCCGTCCCTGGGATTCTCCAGGCAAGAACACTGGAGTGGGTTGCCATTTCCTTCTCCAGTGCATGAAAGTGAAAAGTGAAAGTGAAGTCGCTCAGTCATGTCCGACTCTTAGCGACCCCATGGACAGCAGCCCACCAGGCTCCTCTGTCCATGGGATTTTCCAGGCAAGAGTACTGGAGTGGGGTGCCATTGCCTTCTCCAGTACAGCATGGCAGCAAGAGTTAATAATAGTTAGTATACTTGAATTTGCAAAGAGAGTAAGACTTTATTGTTCTCCCCCCTCACACAAAATGGTAACTATATCAAGTGACTGACATGTTAATTAGCTTGATTGTTACAATAATTTCACAGTGTATACATATATCAAAATATCATGTTGTATGTCTTAAAAGCATACACATTAAATGTAAATTATATATCAGTAAAGCTGGAGGGGACAAGGAAGGAGGTAAAGACACTTCAAAAACTGTATTTCCTATTTTTTTTTAATAAATATTTCCAAAGGACTTATTCTCCTCTTGAAGGTTTTTGTGGAGGTATGTATTTCTTTTCTTTTTAATTCAGCCATCTCTTTATGGATGTATCATGTCTGTGAAGCTGAATCTACTTAACTGACTTGTTAACATACACATTGCAAGCAAAGGATGCCAGTATATTAGAATTAAAAAGCTTGCCTTTGAATTTTCATGACAAAACAAAAGCCACAAGAAAGCAACATCAGCAGAACATACAAAAGTAGCAAGAAAAGAATTGCCAATCATTCCATAACCTTAAGAAAATTTACTCATTGGAAATAAAAGGAAAATTCACCCTTAGTCTTGAAAGGAAAGAACAGTGCTCAAATTTGGTCCCCCGTTGGAATGAATGCTTTCTTGACAGAGTAACAAATGAAAATTGGATCAGGGACACATTTTCAATGAAAAAGATACACTGCCAGATGGCTTCTTGGCAAAGGAAAGGGAAGAGTTGATTAAACTGTCATGTGATGACTTCAGATTCAGCAAAGTGCCGCTTAACAACTTCTTGTTGAGAAGGATAAAGGAGGACATTCAGGTACGGTGTATGGTTTTGATATTATTAAGGTGTAAGATTACTTTGTTGTTTCATTGGTTTTCTGCCATTGCTTTCAATATGGAAAAACACAAAATGAATCTCAACTGAGAACAAATTGAATAGAACCTGAGTTTCTCCAGAACTATTTCTTTGAAATCTTGGTGCCAAACACTGCTTATAAAGCACATTTTACTTTTCAAGAAAAAAAATATAGTGTGCGTGTTTATTTACAGACACTGCTGTTTCAAGGTGAATTAGGGTTTTGCTCCCCTTATCGTACCAGACAAAAAAAAATGGGGATACCATAAAATTTGTACCATCATGCAAACATGTGCCCTATGGACTTGTTATCCTTGCTTGTCTGTCTTCTCTCTCCTTTCTTTCAAATTTTCATTGGAGTATGGTTGATTTACAATTTTGTGTTAGTTTCAAGTGTACAGCAGAGTGAGTTAGTTATTCCCCTTTCTTTAAATAGACCACTAGTTTGCTGTCATACCTATACTGGCCCCATATGCAGGAGTTGTCAATTAAAAGGTTTCCAACTCACCTAGTTGGGAGGGCCAACAGTGATAAGCTGTATCCTTGGATTCCACACTTGGTCCAGGGGTGGGCATATAACTCAAGCAGGGGAGTTAACATCAATTTTGGAACTGCTATGGATGCTCGGAGAGAATTTCTTTCCTCCTGATGCTAGTCAATTCCTGCCCACATAGGAGAGCCTGCCTGAGAAAAAAAATTAAAAGGCAAAAAGTACAGACAAAAATGGAAAAAGAGAGACATAGTTCTGAGGGAATTGTATCCATACCAGGTACCTGTCTTGCTTAAAACCACCTCTCATCTTATAATTTTTAATTATAGAAGTCACTAATATTTTTTGATGATTATGGAATTTTTTCATTAAAAAAAATTGTCTTGACTAATACACTAAGGATCTGTGTTTGAGAGGTGAATCACCTGCATATTTGTTCAGAGAAAAAAGGATACATTTTGAATAGAGCCAAATTGGGTCTTTTTATTACCAATTTTTTTTTCCTAAGAGTGTCATTTGGCTTCTCCCCACATCCCCCGAACCCCCACTACCCAGGTACTTTGTTTTCATTTGAAGCTTTTGTGTTTCTAGTCTTGTTTAAGAAAAATCTTTCTCACCCCCTTCATCTATAGTTTTCTGCTCTTATTATTATTTTCAAATTACTGACTTTTAACTCTTTGATTCATTGAAATTTAGTATTTTATGATGTAATTCATACTTGCTAGACAAGACAATATTTTGTTTATTCTAGGTAGAGAGCCAACTATACCACCATGATTTATTAAATAAACTACCCTTTTCCCATTCATTTAAAGCAGCACACTGTCACATAGCTTTTTCATATTTCACTTAGATTCTTTTATGAACTTTTATTTATAGAACTGTAAATTATTTCTACTCCAGGTTCATACTGTACTAATTATAGTTTACTTATAGTAAGTTATAAATACACTGGATTACTATTAATCCCCTCTCAATATTCATTAAAAAATATGAATATGAAAGAATACAAAATTGGTAAATTATTTTCACCCCCTAGAAATACTAAAACTGGGCAAAAATCACTCTGAAAACTACTAGCAATAAATGGAAAAGACTATTTATGAAAAGCTTCCAAAAAACTGAATAAAATCTATTTTTTTCCCAAGAACCTGGTCTCATACCCACTCCCAGGTTGGTGCTGACCATGTAGAGTAGGAACTTCACTGCACAGGAAGTGCTGCCATGACCTGTGGCAGAGGTGGAAAGCACGAGATGAAGGGCAACATCAGTAAAGTAGAACATTCAATAAGAAATACTCAAGAAAAGCCTTCGGCTCAGCTGTAAATTTAGTCCCAATTGAGGTTATCAATGGACCTTCCACTTAATTTACAGGGAAATCATAGGAATGCAAGAGCATAATAAGAGTGAAACTTTTATAAACTATTAATTATTAAATTAAAAATTAACAGTTAAAAAAAAATTAAACTGAATTCATACCTGGCTTCCAAGCACACTAAGCGCACAGGCAGGGGAGCCCCAAGGGGTCATGGTTCAAAGCAAATGCCAAAAGACTTGAAAGCTACCTGAACTTTACATATGTTCCCTAACTGAACACATCAATCTGCATATGGTAGAAATCGTATGGGGTCACAATATTCAAGCACAAACACTAATCAATCATTGGCTGACCAGTGGGGTATGTGGAGAAAGGAGCAACCCCAGGAAGTCAAGGAGGTTGAAAAAAATAAGAAAATAAAATAACTGAGCAAAGATATCAACTACTGCACAATCTATGGTACATACAAGACCTAACATGCCCAGTTTTCAACAAAAGACCATGAGGCATACAAAGAAACAGAATATGTGACCAACTCAAGAATAAAGCAGTCAGTAGAAACTGTTTCTGATTGGGTGTAGATATTGATATAACCAAGACTTCAAAGAACACATTGTATGTTCAATAATTAATAGAAGACATACTTTAAGGTTTTATATATTCAATGAATCAACACTTAAAGGAATCTCATAAGAAAATAGAAACTTTAAAAGGAACCAAATGGATAACCTAAAATCAAAAAGTACTATAACCAATATGCAAATAGATTAGCCCAACATCATATTTTAAATAGCAGAAGAGATAACCATCAAACTTGAAGATGAATCCATTTAATTTATCCAGTCTGAAGACAGAAAAGAGAATAGAGTTTTAAAAACCTATGGAATGACATGAAACGTATCAACACGTATGTAACGGGAGTCCCAGAAGTAAAGGAGAGAAAACTATACAGAACCAAGAAGCTGAAAATACTTCACATAGGACAGAGAGAGACTTACATCTGAGCACATAATAGACTGCTAAAAGACAAATTTATAAAAAAATTGAAAGCAGCAAGAGAAAAATGACTAATTATATACAAGGAAACAACAACATGATTAATGGCTTGCTTCTCATCAGAAACAATGGAATCCAGAAGGCAACAAGATGTGTTTTCCAAAGTGCTGAGGGAAAAAATGAAAACCTGTCAACCAAGAATGTATATGTAATAAAACTCCCATCAAAAATAAAGGAAAATAAAGACATTCAGAGATAAACAAAGATTAAGTGAATTCATTCCTACCAGAAATGCCTTAAAATATATTAAAGTCTTTCAGTCTTAAGATATGTGACATCAGATGATAACTCAGATCTACAAGAAAAAATAAACAGCGTTGTAGATGGCAAAAACATGGATAAATATAAACTGCAAATGTATTTTTCCATTTCTTCTTAAATAGCTGAAGAAAATATTGTTGGAAAGGCCAATGGCTATAACACTATATTGCTGGATTTATTATATACATAAATGAAATATAAGTGAAAATATTAGTATAAAAGAAGGAAAAGAGTAAAGCCATATTCAAGAAGTGTTGCTATCTATATCCAGAATTAACAAAGTATTAACCTGAAGTTAACTATGATAAATTAAAATGTGTATTCTAATCTCTATAGCAACCATTAAGAAAATAACTTTTAAAAAGTGCTAAGAAAAACAGAGAAAATGATACAATAAATATAATTTAATAATCACAAAAAGAGTAGAAAGAAAAAAATAGAGGAAACAAAAAGACTCGACACATTAAAAATAATATAGCAAGATGACAAAGGTTAATCCAATCAGCAATAACACTAAGTACGGATAGATTAAAATTCTAGTCCAAACATAGCTAGACTGGATTAAAGAACAATATCCAACTATAGCCTGTCTATAAGACTATAGCTTCATAAAGTTAGGTAGATTAAAAGCAAAAGGATGGAAGAAATTGCATCATGCAATCAGTAACCAAACATTAAAAAGGGGAAATGGATAGATTAATATCAGAACGGAGTATAAGACAAAAGATACTATTAGAGACAAAGAGAAACATTTCATAATAATAAATGGATCAATATATCAGGAAAATTTAATGCTATTAACATACATGAACCTAATAAAGAATATGGAGTAAAATCTAAGAAAATTAAAAGCATAGAGAGGTTTTCCCTGGTGGTCCAGTGGTTAAGAATTCACCTTGCAATGCAAGAGACCTAAGAGACTCGGATTCAATCCCTGGGTTGAGAAGATCCCTTGGAGGAGGGCATGGCAAACCCACTCCGGTATTCTTGCCTGGAGAATGCTACTGACAAAGGAGCCCAGTGGGCTACAGTCCACGGGGTCACAAAGAGTTGGACAAGACTGAAAGGCTTAGCAGGCATGCACGCAAGGGAACTTTAAATAGATTTTCAGTGAGTGAAAACAGCAACAAATGAAAATTTATGGGGACAGATAAATCAGTTCTTGGAGGGAAAATATGTGGTTTTAAATGCCTATTTTGAGAAATTATAAAGGTCTTGAAGAAATACTCTAACATTTACCTTAAAAAACTAGGAAAAATAATTAAACAAAAATTAGGCAGAAGATCAAAGTAAAAATCAGAGGTCAATTAAATGGAAACAGGGAAACAACAGAAAAATCAAATAAAACCAAAAACAGATTCTTTGTATGATGAACAAACTTGAAAAATTGTAGCTACACTGACCCCATCCTCTCTCTTCTTGCCCAGACTTTAGGCAGGCTCCTTTGAGCCTGTCTGTCAAAGGTTCCAAACAGCATCCATCTCTGCCACTGATGCTTCAAGTGCCACTGGATATGCTAGATCTTATGGCCTAAGTGGTAGAACAGCTTGCACCACAGCCTGGACCTGTCGTAAAGCCTTCTGTTCTGGCCCCACTTAAAACTAGTAGCTTTTCTGGTCAAAAGAAAATGAGCCAGAATTGCGCACCCAAATAAGCAAAACATTGCTTTCAGAATCTAAAGACAACACTAGACATTGTTCCTTTTTTTTTTTTTTTTAATTTGGTTGTAGGAGGGGCCATATGTAACAATTTATTCTTCACTTTGGAAGGGGTATCTCAATGTACCCCACAGACCCAGAGGTGTTGAGTAAGAAGAATTCACACAAGATGGATCGAGGGCACACAGAAGACAAGAGAGGTCTATCACTTTTGATTAGCAGTCATTAGTTAAGTTCACATATTGAGATATTTTTTAGGTCAGCCAGATGGTGGGAAGAGAAACACCAAAGAGATAAAAGGTAGTACATTAGAATACTTGGTGTTCTAATTACAAAAATGAGTGGGACCATGAGTCAGAGGAATCAAAAAGCTATTGATGTGGGTCAGATCTGCAATGGGATTAAACTGCTCTTGCCTGACATAGAAATGGGAACACCTTCTTATGGCATTAAAGCAGTGAAGAAAGAAATGAAGCACACAAAATACTTTCAGCAGGATGACCTTTTCTTCAAGTAAGTCATTTGCTGATGCTCAATATCTGATGTAGATGAATTTAAAGCTACTCTCACAGACGTAGAATAGAAGCTAAGACACCTCTTCAGCATACCTGCATCTTCCTACCATGGAGCTACTGAGACAGCTCCATGAAATTCATTTTTCCTTTTCCTTAACTGTACCATTACTTTGTGTCTTCTGATTATGTTAGAACTCTTATTATTTTTTAGGTGCAAACAACAAACATCCATAAAAACTAGTCTTTTATAAAAGCCCTCTTTTAAACTAAAGTTTAAAAGTTTTTGACAATATTAAACACATTTAAAATATTTACTGGCTCCTGAATTCAGAAGGAAGATATACATTAATCAGAAAACTATTATAAATTGCTGAATTAGTATTTTCACCTTCTTATAACAATGACAGTTCAAGGAATGATTGCTGTTTTGGCAGACTTCAGTTTTCTTCAGTTGGCGTTATATGCAGAGTACATTATGAGAAACGCTGGGCTGGAAGAAACACAAGCTGGAATCCAGATTGCCAGGAGAAATATCAATAACCTGAGATAAGCAGATGACACCACCCTTATGGCAGAAAGTGAAGAGGAACTAAAGAGCCTCTTGATGAAAGTGAAAGAGGAGAGTGGAAAAGTTGGCTTAAAGCTCAACATTCAGAAAACTAAGATCATGGCATCTGGTCCCATCACTTCATGGGAAATAGATGGGGAAACAGTGGAAACAGTGTCAGATTTTATTTTTCTGTGCTCCAAAATTACTGTATATGGTGATTGCAGCCATGAAATTAAAAGATGCTTACTCCTTGGAAGGAAAGTTATGACCAACCTAGATAGCATATTCAAAAGCAGAGACACTGCTTTGCCAACAAAGATCCGTCTAGTCAAGGCTATGGTTTTTCCAGTGATCATGTATGGATGTGAGTTGGACTGTGAAGAAAGCTGAATGCCAAAGAATTGATGCTTTTGAACTGTGGTGTTGGAGAAGATTCTTGAGAGTCCCCTGGACTGCAAGGAGATCCAACCAGTCCATCCTAAAGAAGATCAGTCCTGGGTGTTCATTGGAAGGACTGATGTTAAAGCTGAAACTCCAATACTTTGGCCACCTCATGTGAAAAGTTGACTCATTGGAAAAGACCCTGATGCTGGGAGGGATTGAGGGCAGGAGGTGAAGGGGGAAACAGAGGATGAGATGGCTGGATGGCATCACCGACTTGATGGACATGAGTTTGGGTAAACTCCAGGAGCTGGTGATGGACAGGGAGGCCTGGCGTGCTGCGGTTCATGGGGTCGCTAAGAGTCGGACACCACTGAGCGACTGAACTGAACTGAACTGAAGCACTTTGAACTTGTGTTATAAGACAGCCTTATCATCTTTGAGTTGTAATTCTTTATTTCTCATATTTGTTTTCCTTCTGACTAGGAAATTAATTTTATTTGCATTTTTGTCTCTTCTGCTAGCCTGTGAGTTCTATGAAGGCAGAAAATATACTTATGCATTTCTTGGACCCCCAGAGCCTAGAAAATAACCTGGTATGAAGTAGGTGCTCAATCAGTATTTTTCAATAAAACTGAGACTCACAAAGGACATTTTTTCTTTCTCCATAAAAATAAATCTGGTAATTTTGCAGACATATTTTCAAAATGTCTTATTTTTCACAATTGTGACACTTGCTGCATATGTCCTAGTATTTTTTTTTTCATTTTACAGAGGAGAAAATAGCTAACAGTTCTTATTACATAAAGGATTTTGCCATAAAACTTGAAAATAGACTGATTTTTTTACATTCTCAGGGCTTGCTCCAGGCATAGGAGCACATATTTTCAAAGAAAATACAATTAGTGATTTTCATAAAGGAAGAAACCATTGACTTCATTTTACCCTCCTGTGTGAGCTGATACTTGGTGACAGTTCCTATTCCCCGTGGAGTTGTCTGACAATTCTGACTAGGCAACTCTATATTGGAACAGGGTAGGAATATAATTGTGCTCTTGTTAAAACATGCTGTAATGTCAGGCGCACTGAATTTTAATTCCCGTGGTGTATCCTGATAATCAGGAAATTTTCCAACCGCAGGAGGACTTTGAAATAGCATGTGACATTTTTACAGCCGGCCATAATTTCATGCTTTGTCACCTTTGATCAAAGTGTCACCTTAAATGAAAGCAAGGAGACAGAAAATGCTACAGTGAACCACACAATGTAAGCAATTTACTTGAATCTAAAGGTAAAACACAGAAGCAGTAATAATGTGCCCCCTAAAACTCACATGCTTAGGGAACTCAATTAAGTTAGAAAATTTCTATAGCTAACACTATATTCTGAATTATCTTTAATATTATTCTATAATTTGAATCTGTCTCAATTAAAGTATGGAAACTCTAGAGAAGGAATCAAATTAATGGAAAAATACCTATTATTTATATATTTGATTGCTCACCATGAGGCATAAGAAAGTATAGCCTCTGTGATAAATAATGTATAGGTAAGCACTCTCCTAAGTACACCTGTTACTTGACAATCCAGTACCTGAGAATCAAGCTGTATGTATTAACTCCTTCTCCTAAAGGTAGTTCTTACTGGGAAACTATCATGAGTTATTTTATGAGAATGAAATACTTAAGAAAAGCCATGAAATTTTACAATACTATACAACTTAGTGGCAGGGAAGGAAGTTATCTGCTCTCGAACCTCCTAGTTGTGTAAATTTAGTTGTGATATGTTAAAATATTTGTTACCCATCTTAGTCTATTTGGGCTGATATAATAAAACACCATAGACCAAGTAACCTATAAACAATATTATAAACATATTGCTCTCAATTCTAGAGGCAGGAAGGCTGAGATAGGTACCAGCATGGTTGGGTTGGCATGTTAGGTTGCCCTATTCTCAGGGCAGACTTCTCCTTGGATCTTCATGTGGCAGAAGAGGTTAGGGAGTTTTGTGGCCCTCTTTTATAAAAGTAAAGAGGCTTCGCACTCATAACCTATGCACCTCCCAAAGCCCCTATCTCCTAATATCATCACATTGGGCATTAGGATTTCAACATATGGGTCTCAGAGGGACCCAAACAGTATGAACCATAGCACAACCTAGTGACTAGATGGTAAAGTTTAAAACTCTATTTTCTTGCTGCCTCAGCATCCCCCTAAATAGGCGATGAGCAACCCTCCCAGATGACCCAGTACACTAGTGTGATAAGGCTGACCCCTGCCATGATAAAAAGTTCCCCTTCCTGCCCTCCCCTGACTGTGCCTAGTGACATCCAAACACACTGATGAAATCCTCTGGCACTTTTTGCTGAGTACTCTGCCCTGACCCTCGCTAGCCCTCAGGTCCTCACTCTCTCTCAGCTCCCGAACTACCTGGCTGAGCCAGCTCCCATGGCACTCCCCTCATGAGGCCCCTTCATGACCCTGTCACTCGGGGACTTGTGAGTATAAGAAATGTTGTTTTTTTGCATCTGTCCTGTGTCCTCTCTTGTGGCCACACCTGATTGACCATCTCATGAAAGAATATAGGACACTGGCACAGCAGGGACTTAAAAGATTTTTCAAGGAGATTGAAGCAACCTCTGGAGAGGCAGTCTAATGAGTTAATGTTACAGATGGAGAATTTAAAACCCACAAAGATAGTGACTTGATCAAAGTCTCCAGCTAATGAATGGCAGAGTAGATCTTTTATCTCAGATCTTTGATAGGAACCTAGTTCTTTTCTATAAATACAATAAACTGCCTCTATAAATAACCAATTTTCCTGTGTCCTCTCTTGATTTTTATAACAGTTTACTTCTATACAATAAAATAGTAAAGACCAATAATTATTACAAAGACTATTTACACATATTAATCAAACTGTTGGTCTGTTAATATATGCAAACAAAAAAAGTTTGCATACATTAGGATTACTATTTTAACAGTTAATACATATAAAACTAATCAGATAGTTGTCTAAGTCATGGTAATTGATAAGAATTTTTTTCCTTCCCTTTTTTTCTTTTGTTATCTATTACAGTGAAACTACCCTATAATTTAGTGATCTAAAACAAGTTAGTATATTTCATGATTTTGTGGATTAGGAATTTGAGCAGGGCTCAGATGAGTGATTTTTCTGCTCTGCATCACATTCCTGGGGGCCATTCTATGGCATTCAGCTGGTGGATGGGTAAATCTAGAGGGTCCAAGATAACTTTACCTAGATTTTTGTTTTATTGGTGTAGATGGCTATAAGATTGGTCTCAACTGGATCACTTTCTTTCTCCATGTAAACCTCAGAGCCTCTCCATGTGAACTCTTTAGCAGGGTCATTGGACTTCTTACATGGCACCCTAGGGCTCCAAGAGATAAGAGGGAACATGTCTGTCCTGCTAAAAGCTAAGCCAGAGCTGTCATGGTGTTACCACTACCATGCTTTATTTGTTAAGGAAGTAGTGAAGTAACCCTTCACTACTCAGTGATAGGAGGAGTGTCAATCATTTATAGTCACCCCTAATCCTGCATGACCCATTATCAGCACAAAGGCTGTATTCAAAGCTTTAATAATTATATTATTTCCCTTATCCTTCTGACTTAGAATATCTAAAGCTTTCTTAATCAATGTTTAATCAGAATTTATAGTAATCTTAAGACATTCTAAGTTACACTGAAATAACTAAAGGGGTCCTTCTATATTTTATATTTGTAAACTGTCAGATAGCACTTTAGTTTTATTTAAACTTTCTACTTAACATGGTTCATACATTTTTGGTTTTACTATTGTTATGTTGTTGCCAACAAAGGTCCCTCAAGGCTATGGTTATTCCAGTAGGCATATATGGATGTGAGAGTTGGACTATAAAGAAAGCTGAGCACCAAAGAATTGATGCTTTTGAACTGTGGTGTTGGAGAAGACTTTTGAGAGTCCCTTGGACTGCAAGGAGATCCACCCAGTCCATCCTAAAGGAGACCAGTCCTGAGTATTCATTGGAAGGATTGATGTTGAAGCTGGAACTCCAATACTTTGGCCACCTAATGCGAAGAGCTGACTCATTTGAAAAGACCCTGATGCTGGGAAAGATTGAAGGTGGGAGAAGGGGATGATAGAGGATGAGATGTTGGATGGCATCACTCACCCAACAGACATGAGTTTGGGTAAACTCTGGGAGTTGGTGATGGACAGGGAGGCCTTGGCATGTTGCAGTCCATGGGGTTGCAAAGAGTCAGACATGACTGAGTGACTGAACTGAACTGAACTGATGGTTATGTTGTAAGGTTTTGATATCACTGAGACTCAAATTCATGTAAATTTGATCTGAAAAACTTGTTTCACTGCTTGGGCTTATTGCATATTGGTAAAGTGTTTTGTGAATAAAGTATGGATAGTATGATCACGTCTTATCAGAATGAAATTGACAGGAAAGGGAAACAAAAGAGAGTACCATGTATCAGTGGCTCTACAATACTGGGTATATTGAATGACATATAGTAACCACTGGCAGATAACATACTTTATTTAATTGTTGCAATAGGAACAATTATAATATTAATATACCATTATAGTTCATTTGTTAGATTTTTACAGATTAAAAAAATGTAGCTTACTTGGGAAAATGATAGCTAAGCCCATACTTTTATGTTTTATGGAAGTGTGGAATAATCTCGGCTGGGCATTTACGAGTGTTCCCATCTCCAGTTCACCTTAAACAATATTAAATGGATATGAGCACTTGAAAACCTCACGTGACTCCATTACCTATATGTAAAACTAGAGTTAAGACAGAAATCCATTTATGGTTTAAATGGTAAATGAATTGCAAACAATTAAGTTTCAATATGGATTCAATTTTCAAATAGATAATTTCTTAATTTAAGGGATATAGAACAAAAAAAAATCTATGTAGATATTTTATTATTAAAACTAAAACTCAGAAGTAAACGGAATTATGCTGTGATACTTCTCTGACAGAAGAGAACATTGGAACCAGCTGTAGCCAAAATCATGTTGTCTCACATGAAAGGATGTGAAACCACCACAGATACTAATAGTAGCTGAGAAAGAAGCCAGGTGATTACCAAGGCTAATCAGCATTTCTAAAAACTCAGATAAATTTGAGACTATAATAGGATTACACTCTCTGCTACTCAAGCCATCAATATTTGCATATGAAACTGGTAAGTTTTAGAAACTGTCAAAGTGCTACTAAGCCCAGATTTGTGCCAATAACAGCTAGAACTTTTCTTTCTGCAAAGAAAAAATAGGAGATAAAAGTACTCCTTCTAAGTATTTGCTTTGAAAGCTCATGATTAGATGAGACTCAATCATTAGATGAGACTCTGATATCATGAGAGAGAGAGAGAAAGAGGGAGAGAAAAAAAAACAAGTGCTAATTATAGGAAATTCAAAATTCAGGGTGAATAGTAGAATACTTTATTTTTATTAAACTTACCTTTTTAAAAAAATGCCAAAATGCCAGTGCTGACTAAAGTCACATGAGTCAGAACTTAGGTAAAAGAAAACATTTCCTTCTATAAAATAGGAAAAAAAGGTGTTTAAAGACATTCCATAAAAATGCATACTATTGATCTAAGGGTGCATACCTTGTAAAAATATCTTAACAAAATAGTGGCAAAATGCAATAGCAATGTTATAAAGGCATTTCCTCATAGCTGACCAATTCAATTTCAGTTGAACAGAATCATTTACTATTTTTGACTAATGAGCATCTAAATGATAAGTCTGATTGCAAGAGAACTGATTCACTGCTGCTGCTGCTGCTAAGTCGCTTCAGTCGTGTCCGACTCTTCTCGACCCCATGGACTGCAGCCTACCAGGCTCCTCTGCCCATGGGATTTTCCAGGCCAGAGTACTGGAGTGGGTTGCCATTGCCTTCTCTGACTGATTCACTGCTGCTGCTGCTGCTAAGTTGCTTCAGTCATGTCCGACTCTGTGCGACCCCATAGACGGCAGCCCACTAGGCTCCTCTGTCCCTGGGATTCTCCAGGCAAGAATACTGGAGTGGGTTGCCATTTCCTTCTCCAATACATGAAAGGGAAAAGTGAAAGTGAAGTCGCTCAGTTGTGTCCGACTCTTAGCAACCCCGTGGACTGCCGCCTACCAGGCTCCTCCGTCCATGGGATTTTCCAGGCAAGAGTACTGGAGTGGGGTGCCATTGCCTTCTCCACACTGATTCACTAGACAGGCCCAAGTGGATCAACTTAAAGGATTGTGAGTCACTCTCACCAGTTCTTCAGTAACATACACAAACGGTTATTTGTGCCAAAATGACCATGTCCATGTATGTTAACTGTCAAGTTTAAAAATCACACCTGCCCCCACCCCTAAGAGAATCAACTCTAAACACATAAAAGAACTTTAGACTTCCTTCTCCATTAAAGGAGCCACTAGCCACATGTGGCTATTTATATTCAAACTTAAACGAATTAAAATTAAGTAAAATTATGTTTGTAGTTCCTCAGCCATATTAGCTCCATTTCAAGTGCTCAGCAGTCACATGTGACTCAGGGCTTCCATACAGGAGACATAGATACAGAACCTTTCCATTAGAGCAGAAAATTCTATTGGGTGACATGGATCTAGGGAATTTCATTGGCTGAAATTAATCTCTTGTGTCTTAGAGACCATCCAGTTATTAAGTCTTGTAGGAGTCTTCAAAGATATAATAATATTGAACATAAGGTTATTGACTACCATAGTTTTAACTTTCTACAAATGGACAATTAAAAGATAAAAAACAGATTTTTTTTTCTTAATTGGCTAAGAATAAAAACAGGCATAATGTTAACCAGTAGACTATCATATGAAAATAAGCGCAACATAACTATTAGTCAAATAAAATGAGTGTATTCATGATGACTTAAAATCTGTTAGATAAACCAAACTTTAAAAATCGGCCCTCTTCATTCATGACTTGTGTGAATGTGAATTCAGTATGTGATCAGATGTCTTCTGTAGTTAAAAAGCATATATTTTTGACCCAACTATATGAATCTATCCAATAGAAAGTAAGGCTTTATTATATAAGGAAGCTTATTTAGAATGATTTCTAGTGGCAAAAACTTGGAAACAACATGAATATATATCAATAAAGGAATAGTTGAATAACTTATAGTACATTCAAAATATAACATTATAAATTTTAAATAATGTGTTAGATTTCCACCTTTCATGTATAGACATCTAGAAGTACACAAATATGACATATTTTACGCTAAAAAGTGGATGCAAAAAAGAAATACAAAACCATAAGAACATACAAAAGCAAAGAATAATGAAGGAAGATAAGTATAATTAGCAAATACAAAACAAAAAATTAACTACATTAATATACAATTTACATGAACATAACAAAGTTGTGGAATGTTATATACTGTGCTTTTAATATTACCTGTGTCTGAGAGTTAAGAAAGGATTTTACAGGAGAGTTATCAATTGTGTCTTTACATATTCCTTCATTGATTTTCTTCTTCCAAGGAGCATCCATCTTTTGCAATTTAAAAAACTTAATTGAAAACAATTCATTATGAAGCTTCTATAAATAAGTCCACTTTGCAAATTAGGGATATGGCAATAAATATTAATAGATTAGACTTAGATAGAACTTCATAATTTATAAAGTACTTTCATACATATTTGATCCTTACAAGGACCTTGTAAGGGTGATAATTAACCGAAAGAACATCCAGTTAATAAATGGTGGAGCCAGGATTAGCATCCAAGTCTTTTGAATATCTGTTTCATCTTCTTTCCCACTGTATTGGAGCTGTTCCAAAGAACACACCCAAAGAAAAAATGTTATAAAAGGAGAAATTTAGTCCAGAAAAAGCTCATATGTCAAGTCTTTCCAATTCCATTATTTTAGTACTTGTCTTCAGTGCCATCATCTCTTGTCCAACCCAAATCCTTTTTCACCATTTCTAAATAAGGATGAGTTTGTAATTAGGATACAAAGCATATGTGTGAAGAACTATGTTTGTATCAGAGATGTATTTTTATGTATAAAAGAATGTTTAACATTATTTTTAACTGAAATATAATGTTAAAATTCATTTGCATCATAGTAGCACCCTTTTGAAGAAATGGTGCATAGATAAGTTTCTGTGCATTGTTAAAGCTGGAGGATCCATAGACATCAAGTATTAGAGGAAAGAACAGCGTATCTTTTAAGTAATAAAATCAAAAGGGGAAGAGTAAGCACTGATAAAGCCAGGAAGGCAAAAGTACAGAAGGAAGTAAAGTGGCAGACAAGAGTAGCATCACTTTTTGCCTTCATTTTTCAGATAAAGAAAACCTGTTTCTGAAAAGTGAATTTAACTTACAAATAATGTGGTTTAAATGTATGAGTTCTAATTTTGTTATAATAATGAGTAAACTGAGGTTGCTGCTATGGTTTAGTTGCTGTCATGTCCGACTCTTTGCAACCCCAAGGACTGTAGCCTACCAGGCTCCTCTGTCCATGGGATTCTCCAGGCAAGAATACTGGAGTGTGTTGCCATTTCCTCCTCCAGGGTATCTTCCCAATCCCGGGATCAAACCTGCATCTCCTGCATTGGCAGATGGATTCTTTGCCACTGAGCCATCTGGGAAGCCCCAAACTGAGGTAGATATATGCAGTATTTATCCAGAAGAAAAAAGTAACATTTTAAAATAGTAGTGAGCAAACAGCAATAGAGGGTTGTATAATCTCTCATTCAGAATGAATCAGTTCAAACATCAGAGAGTTTTTGTTGTGCAGTGTGCTAAGCTGTATGGGTTATCTGAAGTCTATTTTCAGTATTGGTAAATAAGATCATTTTTTAAGTTGACATCTTTGCAAAGAAAGGACATTGAACATGACCTTCTAAACTTCAGTTGGAAATGACTGTGGAATAATGCCACACAATTTCCAAGCTTAAGCCTGCATTTGTCAGGTTTTTTTTCAGTGCAGGTCCATATTTGTTTTTAGTAACTAGGCATAGTAGGCAGCTCAGACACTTATAAACATCATAACAGATGCTCTTACCCCCTGGATTTCTGAAAAACTTCCAATGGGAAAATTGGGCTGGAATCCAAAGTCAAAATCCCTGAGCCTAAGATGATAGAAATAGCAGAAAATAGAAAACAGAACAGGAAAAAAACCAAATAGACAATATTTGATTAGCAACTCTGAGTGATTACAAAATCTAACCCTGTTTCCCCAGGTGACTGGAATCATTTAAGACTCACATCATGAGTTTTGGTATACACTTTTCTTTGAGTTATTTTGTCCACCCATCTGTTTTTAGAGATGAATACAATTTATGATAAGGCATTTTAAAGCAGTACATCTGTTGCAATTGAACTATAATGCCTCTTGAAAAATAAAAAGGAAGGAATGGTAACTTCATGAATAAGAGAGGAGAAATAATTTGTCAGAATAAACATCTGAGTGGGCCTCAAAGAGTGGGAGAAGAACTGAGATTTTCACATGTTTATAGAGAAACCAGTGTGAGCTCTTCAACTAGAAGAAGGAAACATAAAGATGATTTATCTTCAATTACAAGGAGTCCAATATAATATCCATGGAGTCATAAAACTATTACAGATTCCCAAATTCAGATTGGAACTCGGAAGGTACCAGCAGACAAAGGGAAAAGACCCAGAAACATTCTTATAGATTTTTTTCTCTTTCTTTCCCTATACATTTTTTAGTTATTCACATATATCATTTAAAATGCAGGAGTGAAAGGTAAATTTTAGTATCTCATGTGCTGAATTTACTGTCAAGTTTTTATCTCTATAAGCATGAAAGAGAAGTTTTATAAAATTATATAAGTAGTGTGCTAAAGTTTGGTATCTACAGAATTGTCAGTTAATACTAAGCATGTGGCAAGGACAGTAGATGCTTACTAACTCTATGGAAAATATTACCAACATATTTGGTTTTAACCATAACAGGTGAAACAAACTACCCTCTAAATATTCAGTGCAATTCTACAATAACTTATTATTGCTTATCAACATAGATGTAAGGGTCTATTTTCCTTATTCCATTGTTCATTGAGTCTATGCACTTAGATTGCATAGAATGGAATTTTTTCTCTCCAGCTTTATTCTGGGCAGATTCTGTGGCTAGCAAGACCTTTCTGGACTATGAGTCTAATACTAAAAATTCTCCAATTAGTGGCCCCTGAAAACACTTGGGAACATAGGAATTTCCTCTCTGCTCCTTATTGTCTTAGTCTGAGTTGTTGGTCAATAATCTGGCAAGAGATAAGTATCATCGTCTCCTCTAAGTCATTTCGACTCTTACTTCTCCTTGAGGAGAACATGAGAATGTCCACCTCCCCTGCCCAGGGTAGGGAAAACACAAGAATCAGGGTCGGTTAAAGATATTTTTGGTATTGTGAGGCTTTAATGTGTTTATATACCTGGTGATCACAAGCCATCTTTTGGGGGAAATGAGTAAAACTTGAATTGCTTTCTTGTCTCTTAATGCACTGCTAATTCTAATGAAGATATTAATTAATTCAGTGTCTTTGATTCTATCTTTTAATTATGGAAGCAAGCTATATATAATACATATGAGTAAAATACTTGAACACACTATAGATTGAAATTGACAGTTATTGATTAAGTATATTAATCTAGCCAATCACTCAAGTTTTCCATAATCATAACTTATAAAAAATATTTTATAATTAGGTCTATTATTTGATTATTTCCTATACCCTTTTTAAAAATTTTATTTTATTTTTAAACTTTACAAATTGTATTAGTTTTGCCAAATATCAAAATGAATCCGCCACAGGTATTTCCTATACCCTTTATCGTTCCAAGATGACAGGGCTTTTGTTTGTCTCTTTACTTGCCTGATAATATTATGTACTCAAGGAATATTTTTTGAAAAAAAAGGAAAATATGAGTGTGTTCTAGAATAGCAGGAAAAGTATATTTTAGCTGGAGGGATGTTTGAAGAGTAAAGGTGGGAATGCTCATGGTGTGATCAGAAGACCGTGATGAGATCAACCTGACTTGAACAGAGGTTTTTAGAAAAGAGCATAAAGAGATAGGGTTGAAGAATTAATATGGAGCCAGATTACCAGGGGGATTGAAAGTCCATTTAAATAATTGATTTTGTTCTGTAGAATTACGAGTCAAAATGACATAGGGACCAACAGACATTTATCTCTAAGTTTTGGTAAAAAATGATTACTAACTATAATAAATACCGCTCATGAAGCAGAAGGGGGAAAATGATCTTTGTACATAACCTTCATCTTATATTAAATACTCTGGCTAACTTGGAACCCCAAAATCCAGATTCATAAGAGGTTAAAACCTTGAACAAATTTCCAATATCCTGCAGCAGTAAAGGCAAGTGTCTGCAAAAAAAAAGAAAAGAGAAGAAATGCATCATTGATATTTTTGTACTGTATTTCATGGTTCACAAAATCCTTATGGAAATAGAACAAATCTCTGGGTGGAGTTCAGAAAGCTCTACAGGCATTAACAGTGGGTTTATGATGCTTGCACAGACCAGGTTAGGGATGGTTTTGATCTGGAGACAAAGCATTAGGGAAAGTCTCAGCAGCATAGGGGCAAAGGACAAAACCTGACATTTATTAGTGTTAGTCGCTCAGTCATGTCCGACTCTGCATTCCCATGGACTGTAGCCCACCAGACTCCTCTGTCCAAGAAACTCTCCAGGTGAGAATACTGGAGTGGGTTGCCATTTCTCCAGTATTCTTGCCTGGAGTCCTATTGAAGGACTGCTATGTGTAAAATCCTGGACTCTAGATATACAACCTCAGTTAACAGGTATTTCATTAACTCTAGGCAAGAGGAACTATGCTACAAGGGGATCTGGCAGAGTAATGGAGACTCAGAAACTTCTACACTTGGGTTAACGACTAAATCTTTCAATCACTCTCAGCCTCGTGGCAGTTGTGATATGTTTATCAACTGTACTTGAGTGAATATGGTTGTTACTCATGGAATTTTGACTAGACAATTGCAATCACTTTAATAGTTGAATCAAAATCTTTTGGGGCCAATTTGAAGAAAGAATGTCAGTCATGGTATAATTTGAAAGGTCTTCTGTTGACACCTTCTGATAAAATTATTTTATTTCTAGCACCAAACAGGAAAAATCAGTCACTGGTTGAAAAAGTAAATGTTCTGAGCCAACAGTTGACTATTCTTTTCAATAACGTTTGTATAATGATGCTGGTAGAAGAAAGGATGGAGATATGAATTGCAAAGAGAAAAATCAATCTCAGAATGTTTAGAAGTTTTAGAAATGCCTCCTTAAATTCATTTTGCTTATGTTTTCTTTTAAGTTACACAAATGTATATGATTAGGTATATGTACATATATTTTAAAAGAATTCTTTCAATAAGTATAAAATAAAATGTCTTTTAAATAAAAGTATAAAATAAAAAGTAATTACTGAGTACTGTGGTACAGTGTAATTCCTCTTCTTACTATACATAAATAACCAAGCATCTTTAAATCAATGGCATCTTATATTTGATGAAATACATAGTTGGTTTCAAGAATTGTACTAAAAGATTTATAAGTAGTGCTTTACTGCGTCCTCATATCTAGTCTACACTTTCCTGTACTTCAGATATGTAAAATAAACCATATATATTAAGTTCATTTTTACAATCCTACATATAGTAAATAGCAATTCCATTAGACTCCGCATCTGTCTAATTACAAGACTTGTTCTGAATCAAGGCAGCAGTGGATTTCGACTTCAGTGTGTGCAATCATCACCCAGTGAGCTTGGTAAATATTTAGTTTTCTGCACTATTTCCCAAGATATTCTGCTTCAATAAGTATAGTATAGACTCTGGAATACGCATTGTTAACAAACGTCTAAATTGATTTTTTAGCAGAAGGTTTGCATACATCACTTAATGTTCTTCTCTATTAGATAATAGTAAATGTATAAAAGAACATGGTCAGCCTATTTGGTGCACACAATCAATAATACACAGCAGGAAGGTGGATTGAAAATTAGTTCTCCATGTTTCCTTGGCAGTTATACAAGATGGACCCCAGAGTCTGCTGGAAAAATAAAGAACAAGTACAGCTTGAAAAATACTGCAGATGGTGACTGCAGCCATGAAATTAAAAGATGTTTACTCCTTGAAACGAAAGTTATGACCATCCTAGACAGCATATTAAAAAGCAGAGACATTACTTTGCCAACAAAGGTCCGTCTAGTCAAGGCTATGGTTTTTCCAGTAGTCATGTATGGATGTGAGAGTTGGACTAGAAAGCTGAGTGCCAAAGAATTGATGCTTTTGAACTGTGGTATTGGAGAAGGCTCTTTCGAGTCCCTTGGACAGCAAGGAGATCCAGCCAGTCCATCCTAAAGGAAATCAGTCCTGAATATTCACTGGAAGGACTGATGCTGAAGCTGAAACTCCAATGATTTGGCCACCTCTTGTGAAGAACTGACTCATTGGAAAAGACCCTGATTCTGGGAAAGACTGAAGGTGGGAGCAGAAGGGGATAACAGAGGATGAGATAGTTGGATGGCATCACTGACTTGATGGACATGAGTTTGTGTAAGCTCCAGGATTTGATGATGGACAGGGACGCCTGGTGTGCTGCAGTCCATAGGGTCACAAAGAGTTGGACACAACTGAGCAACTGAACTGAACTGAACTGAAAGACTTGAAATGCATCAATTGTGAAGATTAGACAAATCCAGAAGAAGCTAACCAATCAAATAACTATTCCAGTAGATATAGGTAGAGAGTATCAGGTATTTATGGG
This sequence comes from Bos mutus, assembly GCF_027580195.1. Taxonomy (NCBI): domain Eukaryota; kingdom Metazoa; phylum Chordata; class Mammalia; order Artiodactyla; family Bovidae; genus Bos; species Bos mutus. Next base: position 60,287,201 of record NC_091620.1, on the reverse strand, counting down.
GTCGCAAAGAGTCGGACACGACTGAGTGACTGATCTGATCTGATCAAGTATTTAACCAAGTCACCCTGCATATACTGCTGCTGCTGCTAAGTCGCTTCAGTCGTGTCCAACTCTGTGCGATCCCATGGACTGCAGCCCACCCGGCTCCTCTGTCCATGGATTTTCCAGGCAAGAGTACTGGAGTGGGGTGCCATTGCCTTCTCCACCCTGCATATAAGTTACAAACATATTTAGAATAGTAAGTCTCAGAATGTGTAAAAATGTTATAAATAACTTATCAAATTGTTTTGCTTATATGTTTTAATGTATATAAATAATGCTATATGATCATATACACATATGTTTAAGGGCTTCTCAGGTGGCGCTAGTGGTAAATAACCCACCCCCCAGTGCAGGAGACTTAAGTCAATCCTTGGGTCAGGAAGATCACCTGGAGGAGGGCATTTCAAACCACTCTAATATTCTTGCCTGAACAATCCCATTGACAGAGGAGCCTAGCAGTCTACAGTCCATAGGGTCGCAAAGAGTCAGACACGACTGAAGCAACTTAGCATGCAAGCACATAAATATTTAAAAGAGTTCTTCCAATAAGAATTTTTAAATCTTCATTCATAAATATGGATTTTATGACATCAAATTTCCTTTTAAAAGCAATGTCCTATGTTATGATATGTTAAATCATCAGTTTAGGAGAAAACAATGTTTAAAATAAAATAATATTTTGTATACTCTCAGATAACATCTGAGCACACTTACCTAATTTAATTTCACTGCCTCTACTTTAAAAAAAAAAACTCATTAAAATTAGATTTTAACAAATTCAGAAAAATATCATAACAAAATCCACAGAATAGAAATTCTGATTAATTTCTCCCACAAATAGTAGGGACATAACCAGATGGGAGAAAGGAGACACTGTACTTGGCTCCTTGATAATACAAAAAAAAAAATACCACATGAAAGTAAATGGGGGAAAACCTGGAAGAGCTTTATTTACTTAGAAACCATATCATTTAATAAATGTTGGAATCAGAGATAGGTTATTGGGCATGCACAATACAAATATTTCTCTCTATCACTTCTGGGAAGCACACCAGACCAAGCCAGTAACCCTGAATTTGGATTCTATAGCAGTGCTTTAACAAGCTCATTTTGGCGTGGATGGAAACACTAATTCCTTGCTACCACAGAAAATGCAGAATTAATTGACACAGAAGCCAACCTAATAATTGGCTTCCACTCTATTCCCAGCAAGCTTCTGTGTTTCTAAATTAGCAATGTAAAGTTATGAACAAGCTAAGCATTTCTATTTTGTTTTGTTAGGACTGAACTGTTTGATCATATCAAAACAGGAATAGAAGCAATTGGACAGATATCATCTACATTTTTCTACTGAAAAAGAAGAAAACTGTCTTTAAAACATAATTTTAAAAGCTTCACTAAACATAAGAACACAATTTTAATTAAATAGAAATAAACCTTTTTGTAAACTCTCTAAAATTATTTTATGAAATAGAAAAAGGACAAAATGAATTTTAGAAAATTTGTAAATCTGTTTTCAATGATATTTAAGAAGCAACTGCATCTATAAAATTTTCAAAAGTCTCAATTAGGAGCCATTTAAATAAGAAAAAAATTGAATGGAACTTGAAAAAGAAGATAAAACCAAAATGAAAGCCGAAAATACAGATTCAAAATTTTAAAACATGATTCCGTGAAATAGCAGTCAAACAAGACATTTTCCATAATGAAAAGAAAAGAAAAAAATATAAAATGATAAGAGGTAAGATTTAAGGAGTATTTTTATTTTTATTAATATAATATGGCTACTGGTACAGGAGCAAGAAAACAAAATCTTCAAAGCATTGAAAAAATGGCAAGTTACTTAATCTGGTAAAGATTGGAGTTAGAAAGGTAAAGAGAAGAATTAATCAGTTCCCCCCCGCAATGATATTTTTTTAACCTGAATGGACTGGATTTCAGATTTTCTCATCTTTATGGAGCAAGAGGTTTGAAAACAAATCTAGGTAGAGACCTAAGGCAGAGAATCCAAAAGTGTATGCATCCACCTATAAATCCTGATGCCCAAAGATCTACATATGCAGTACAGAAGTATGACTTTAAAAAAATGAAAAAGAAAATTCAATTTTTAAAGATCTTATCGGTTTTACTCAATGATTCGTGAATTACCCAGCATCCTATCTAGCAAATAGAAAGGAATTCTGAGTAGCTCTATAAAAATCAAAGACTTTTATAGGCATAAGGAAACAGGAACAAGGTAGTTAATACTGGACAAAAAAAGTGGGTTGGTTACTGCAAGACTTTCTTTGGGGGATAGTAGGGATCTATCAGGGCCTTCTCAGATGGCTTAGTGGGTAAAGACTCCTTCTGCAATGCAGGAGACACAGGAGATGTGGATTTGATCCCTAGATTAGGAATATCCCCTGGAGAAGGAAATGGCAACCCACTCCAGTATTCTTGCCTGAAAAATACCATGGACAGAAGAGCCTGGTGGGCTACAGTGCCAGGGGTCGCAAATGCACTTGTGCGTGTGTGTGCATGCACACACACACACAGGGGTCTATCAAGCAGATTACCTCACTAGCGCTATCAGATGATTCCTGACTGACTGGTTTAAGATTCCATTTCTTGGAGAGTTCAAACTGTAATTAAGTCTCAGTTTGGTAACATAGGGATTAGCCTAAGCAGCACCATTTTGAGTCTGTTTTTCTTGTTTTTAAAAGATTCTGGAAGAAGAAAATTCATCCCAGATGTAAGGATAGAGATACAAATAGGATTTGGAGTGAGTACTTGCTTTTTCCAGGAATGATGGGATGATCATATGCAATAATTTTCAAAAATATTTAAACACCATCTCACTGAAACCATCCAAAAGTTACTTAAGCAATATGAATTTTTGATGCATTATTTAGGAGAAACTGGAATTCAAAAGAGGTAAAAATGACATTGGTTGCTGCTTCTCTATAATGTTGATTGGTCATATCAAAAGCTGTGACCAAGAAGTATCTGAAAACTTGAGCAGAAATTTTCATCATCTCATGGAGTTAAGGGAGTCATGGAAATTGGGATGGAAATCAGGACTGGCAAGTGAGGAAAAGCGCTCACTGGGAACCTAAAGGGCTACAAAATATAATTAAAGTTGAACTGAAAATAAACCAGAGAGTAAAGACCAGCTGTGATAATTTCAAGGGCTGATTGTACTAATTAGATTTGTCATCTATCTGCCAGAGAAAAAGTAAATCCTCTTTGGAGAACGATATTATCCAGAAGCTCAAATGATCTCTAGAACATTTCAGATGCAATGTTTAACTTGTAAACAAAAGTCACACAAATACAACAGGACAAACTTTGAGTAAACACAATAGTAACAAACAAAAGGACTACAGGAAAAGCCTAAAGGAAATTATCTTACAAAACACAAGACTGTTTCATATAAAAACACAAGATGTAGAATTTTGGTACAGAAATGGAAATATGTACATAAAAATCGTATAAATGTACTATAAAGGCATCAATATCACTACCAGTGGGAGAAAAGGGTGCTTACCTAAGTAACTGTAAATTTGTTTAGTCTATAAAGAAAAGGCAAAGTAACCTTTTGTAGCACTGTACTCTCATTGATAAATTTGTGTCCAGGGGTATGGGCTAAGAAGGCTAAAATCACTAATATTTATATTAGAATTGAGCAATCAAGTAAATGTACAGTAGATAATGCGAGCCAGGTTTCTCAGCCTTGAAGTGAGCAGTTACAAATAAGCAAATAAATGTTCTGTGTAGTAATGGATAAGATGTGGTGACATCAGTATGAACTCATGAATTACCTTGATATAGATACATGGTTACACTTAAAAATAGTTATATGTTTGTATAAACGTGGGTTAATATCCATGCATATATTCCCTTGTTCTGTCAGCTGAGAGGGCCTAGAAGCAAAGAGCACATCTACTGCCCAGCTCATGGTTTCTAACGTCATGAACAACAACAACAAAATAACTAGTGTTCCTGGAAAAAAAATGGCTGATTCTAGAGCTGGGACAGGAAATTTACAAGATGTTGTTCAGTCACTAAGTCGTGTCTGACTGTTTGCGAGCCCGTGAACTGCAGCATGCCTGAAGTTCCCTGTCCTTCACTATCTTCCACAGATTGCTCAAATTCATGTCCATTGAGTCAGTGATACCATCCAACCATCTTATCCTCTGTCACCCCCTTCTCTTGCCTTCAGTCTTTCCCAGAATCAGGGTCTTTTCCGATGAGTTGGTCCTTCACATCAGGCGGCCAAAGCATTGGAGCTTCAGCACCAGTCCTTCTGATGAATATTCAGGATTGATTTCTTTAGGATTGACTGGTTTGATCTCCTTGCTGTCCAAGGGACTCTCAAGAGTGTTCTCCCACACCACAGTTGGAAAGCATCAATTCTTTGGTCTTCAGCCTTCTTTATGGTCCAACTCTCATATCCATACATGACTACTGGAAAACCCATAGCTTTGACTATACAGGTCTTTGTTGGCAAAGTGATGTCTCTGCTTTATAATACACTGTCTACATTTAATATAGCTTTCTTACCTTATAATGCCAGAAAATATAGATATGCCTCCTCTTCCCCAAAATGGTATATACATAATGATGTGCATGCTAAGTTGCCTCAGTCATGTCCAATTCTTTGTGACCCCATGGACAGTAACCTATCAGTCTTCTCTGTCCATGGGATTCTACAGGGAAGAATACTGGAGTGGTTTGCCATGCCCTCCTTGGGGTTCTTCCTGACCCAGGGATTGAACTAGTGTTTCTTATGTTTCCAGCATTGGCAGGTGGGTTCTGTATCACTAATGCCACTTGGGAAGCCCACAAATGATGGGGTTATGTCAAAGGAATATAAAAGCTAATTGAAAGATTTCCCAATAGCCAGAGCTGGAACACACTGAACAACAAAAAATAAAGCATTTTTAATAGTACATTACAATATAAATAAACATCTGTCTCAAACTGATACAAACAAGTGATTGAATTAAATAAATGAGGAGAAATAGACAAATTTCCTGTGCAAAATAACTCTGAATAATTTTTTATTACTCTGCTCTCAAGAAGTTGAAGTTATCACTTCCCATTCGTTATAGGTGAGCTGTACATTAGTGACTCCCTTTCAAGGAGAACTCGATGGGAAATGGGTGGAATGAGGTCACTTTACAATAGAAACACCTGCCAAACAACCTCAAGATTAACATCACCATTTTTAAGCCATGTTGATAAATGTATTCTTGATATGATGTAATGAGAATGGCACTTTTCTTTTCTGGTCTTTCTCCCCAAAATGTACAATCAGAGTCTGATCATGTGACAAGTAACTGATAAATCCCACTTGAGGGACACTACAGAATAACTGACCAGTACTTAAAATACAAAGGTCATCAAAAACAAGAAAATTCAGAGAAATTGTCACAACCAAGAGGAATCTAAATGTAATATGACATCCTGTTACAGAAAAAAATAGGCAAAAATTAAGGAAATTCATATTAAGTATGGATTTAGTTAATTAGAATATATTAGTATTGCTTCATTGATTGTGTCATAGTTACTCTCTAATATAGAATAGTAGCAATGGAGGAGACTGTGTGTAGGGAACATGGGCATTCTCTGTAGTATCTCTACATTTTTTGTACATTTAAAGTTGTTTCAAAAAATTTTAATAGCATACTAAAAATTAGAATTGCCAAAATATCATTTATATTAGTGCACAAACAGAATTAAACACTTAGGTATAAATCTAAAAAATATGATCAAAGTCATAAATAAAAATAAATACAAGTTCTATATATAATAAAATTTTAAAACTGATGAAATAAATCAATGTAACATGCTAATAAAATAAATGATAAAAATAATATGATCATATATGAATGCAAAAAAGTGTCACTAATGATTGAAAATTTCTCAACCATCTAAAACTACAACAGCAATCTGCTAAGTTATTAAAGTGTATATACAGAAAAATAAAGCAGAAAAAACAAGCTTAACAGTTAGATGTTTAAAGCCTTCCTCCAATAATTGAAAATGAGAGAGCAATGTCCACTTTCATCGTAATTCAGCATTGTAATGTAAGTCATGAAAAATAAAATGAGAGAAAATATATAATGTTCCTAGATGATGTGGCTGTATAGAGAGTCTAAAATATATATAGGTAACCTATTTAATTATTACTCATTGGAAATGATGTAATTATTACTCATTGGAAATCTTTCCCTAATGCTGGGAAAGATTTAAAGGGGGCAGCAGAGGATGAAATGGATAGCATCACTGACTCAATGGATATCAGTTTGAGCAAACTTTGCGAGACAGTAGAGGACGGAGTAGCTTGGCATGCTGTAGTCCACAGGATCACAGTCAGACATGACTTAGCAACTGAACAAGACATCAACAACAATCTATTTAATTATAAGTGTATTCAGAGGTGATGTTGTATTCAAGGCCAACCAGAAAAATACTTTTTTTTTCATGATTACCGTAACCACAAGATTGTGACATAGATTCAAATGGGAATATTGAAAATTGAGAAATAAATTTGGTTTTACTAGGGAGTCAGTAAATTAAGGGAAATGTTACAGGTTTCATTTATTTGGGGACAAAACAGAACAATTATTTGTTGTTTTGTTTTTTAATCTTGAGGGAAAAGTATTGCTTGCTTGCTTGATTGCTTGTTTATCTTTTGACTATAAGATCTATTTACTCATAAAGTCAGAACAGTCTTATGGACTCTGTGGGAGAGGGAGAGGGTGGGAAGATTTGGGAGAATGGCATTGAAACATGTATAATATCATATATGAAACGAGTCTCAAGTCCAGGTTCAATGCACGATACTGGATGCTTGGGGCTGGTGCACTGGGATGACCCAGAGGGATGGTATGGGGAGGGAGGAGGGAGGAGGGTTCAGGATGGGGAACACATGTATACCTGTGGTGGATTCATTTTGATATTTGGCAAAACTAATACAATTTTGTAAAGTTTAAAAATAAAATAAAATTGTAGTTGGAAATAAATAAATAAATAAATTAAATAAAAGTAAAAAAAAAAAGTATCAGTTTTGCTTCTGCAGGGAAAAGTGTTTGTAAAACAAACTATAAGTGATTTCCTCAGATAAAAAAAAAGTAACAAACCATTAGGATAAATGGGCAGGAGGGAAAAAAAAAAATCAACACTCAAAAGAGAAAATACAAAGTGAAAGACAATATGTAATACATTAACAATTTAACATAATGCAATACATTAACAATTATAATTTAACACCTATGTAATTTAAAAATCAGTAAACTAGAATTAAAATGGAACTACATTAGTTAAGATATGAATATTGGATGCAGAATTAAAAGTTGTAATTATTTTCAAACATGTTAATTATTCACAATGATAAAAACAAAATTAACTTCCATATTAGATATATAAAAGAAATAAGTGGCCAAATTAAAAACACACATAAATAAATTTCTACTTATGTACCATTTTTATCAAATAGAAAATAAACGAAGTATAACAAGAGTGTAGCACGCACACAAGAACCACTTTAGAACTCACAAATAACCAAAAAATGGTCATGTCTAAATGAAATGAAAAAAACTATAAAGCTTTCCTGAAAGTCATAAAAGAAGACCTCAATGAACTGAAAGAGAACATATTCCTGTAAGGGAAAACTCACCATTGTAAAAATGTCATTTCTCCTTCAATTACTCTATAAATCCCTACTGGACTTTTATGAAACTTGTCAAACCATCTTAAAATGTACTGTATGTGGAAGTGAAAATGTGCTGTAATAGCCTACTACAGTAACTTCTCCTACCAGATACTAAACAAACATTTAGGATCTAACACAAGGTGATATCTAAGACATAGGTGAACTATATCTTTGTGCACTCAGCACGTCCATACTGTTTTAAATTAGTTTTCACCCTTATGCCCTAAAGACACAGATGCCTTACCAACAAGTCCAAACATACTTTGATCAGCCTCAAATTTAAAAACCCTTGTCTAATATCACTCATCACGTCATGGGAAATAGATGGGGAAACAGTTAAAACAGTGTCAGACTTTATTTTTTAGGGTTCCAAAATCACTGCAGATGTTGATTGCAGCCATGAAATTAAAAGACACTTACTCCTTGGAAGGAAAGTTATGACCAATCTAGACAGGATATTGAAAAGCAGAGATATTACTTTGCCAACAAAGGTCTGTCTAGTCAAGGCTATGGTTTTTCCAGTGGTCATGTATGGATGTGAGAGTTGGACTGTAAAGAAAGCTGAATGCCAAAGAATTGATGCTTTTGAACTGTGGTGCTAGAGAAGACTAGCACCTTGGACTGCTAACTAACTGCTAACTAACACCCTTGGACTGCAAGATCTGACCAGTCCATTCTAAAGGAGATCAGTCCTGGGTGTTCCTTGGAAGGACTGATGCTTAAGCTGAAACTCCAATACTTTGGCCACCTCATGCGAAGAGTTGACTCATTGGAAAAGACTCTGATGCTGGGAGGGATTGAGGGCAGGAGGAGAAGGGGACGACAGAGGATGAGATGGCTGGATGGCATCACTGACTTGATGGACGTGAGTCTGAGTGAACTCCGGGAGTTGGTGATGGACAGGGAGGCCTGGCGTGCTATGGTTCATGGGGTTGCAAAGAGTAGGACACAACTGAGCGACTGAACTGAACTGAACTGAAGGTCATTTTATATAATATATAAATATATAAATATATAATAATAGAGATAATACACTGATATTAATATACTTATATTAGAAGTCTTAAATTAGCACTTCTCAGGACTTTAAAGCAAAGAAATGTGTGCAGTGATGTTCACTGATATATGGATTGCAATAGCAAAACATTAGAAAATACTTCAAACTGTACTAATAAAGGAATTTCTAAATAAACTGTGTACTGCATTACCACAGTTCATTTCAGTCGCTCAGTTGTGTCCGACTCTTTGCGACCCCATGAATTGCAGCACGCCAGGCCTCCCTGTCCATCACCAACTCCCAGACTCCACCCAAACCCATGTCCATTGAGTTGGTGATGCCATCCAACCATCTCATCCTCTGTTGTCCCCTTCTCTTCCTGTCCTCAATCTTTCCCAGCATCAGGGTCTTTTCCAATGAGTCAGCTCTTCGCAGGAGGTGGCCAAAATTTTGGAGTTTCAGCTTCAACATCAGCCCTTCCAATGAACACCCAGGACGGGTCTCCTTTAGGATGGACTGGCTGGATCTCATTGCAGTCCAAGGGACTCTCAAGAGTCTTCTCCAGCACCACAGTTCAAAACCATCAATTCTTCGGTGTTCAGCTTTCTTCACAGTCCAACTCTCACATACACACATGACCACTGAAAAAACCATAGCCTCGACTAGATGGACCTTTGTTGGCAAAGTAATGTCTCTGCTTTTTAATATGCTGTCTAGGTTGGTCATAACTTTTCTCCCAAGGAGTAAACATCTTTTAATTTTGTGGCTGCAGTCACCATCTACAGTGATTTTGGAGCCCAGAAAAATAAAGTCAGCCACTTTTTCCACTGTTTCCCCATCTATTTGCCATGAACTGATGGGACTGGATGCCATGATCTTAGTTTTCCGAATGTTGAGTTTTAAGCCAAGTTTTTTACTTTCCTCTTTCACTTTCATCAAGAGGCTTTTTAGTACTTCTTCACTTTCTGCCATAAGGGTGGTGTCATCTGCATATCTGAGATTATTGATATTTCTCCTGGAAATCTTGATTCCAGCTTGTGCTTCTTCCAGCCCAGCATTTCTCATGATGTACTCTGCATATAAGTTAAATAAGCAGGGTGACAATATACAGCCTTGATGTACTCCTTTTCCTATTTGGAACCAGTCTGTTGTTCCATGTCCAGTTCTAACTGTTGCTTCCTGACCTGCATACAGGTTTCTCAAGAGACAGGTCAGGTGATCTGGTATTCCCATCTTTCAGAATTTTCCACAGTTTATTGTGATCCACACAGTCAACAGCTTTGGCATAGTCAATAAAGCAGAAATAGATGTTTTTCTGGAACTCTCTTGCTTTTTTGATGATCCAGCGGATGTTGGCAATTTGATCTCTGGTTCCTCTGCCTTTTCTAAAACCAGCTTGAACATCTGGAAGTTCACAGTTCATGTATTGCTGAAGCCTGGCTTGGAGAATTTGAGCATTACTTTACTAGCGTGTGAGATGAGAACAATTGTGCGGTAGTTTGAGCATTCTTTGGCATTGCCTTTCTTTGGGATTGGAATGAAAATGGACCTTTTCCGGTCCTGTGGCTACTGCTGAATTTTCCAAATTTGCTGGCATATTGAATGCAGCACTTTCACAGCGTCATCTTTCAGGATTTGAAATAGCTCAACTGGCATCCATCACGTCCACCTCCACTAGCTTTGTTTGTAGTGATGCTTCTTAAGGCCCACTTGACTTCACATTCCAGGATGTCTGGCTCTAGGTGAGTGATCACACCATAGTGATTATCTGGGTCCTGAAGATCTTTTTTTGTACTACATAATTACAAGTGAAATATACACACAGAAATATGGAGATGCCATAAAGTTATATTCTCAAGTGAGTCCATTAGGAATACACTGAAAGCACATGCATGGAACTTCCATGAAAACAACAGTTATGGTGGCTGATAGAACCAGCTCTGGAGCCAGACTGTCTAGGTTTAAACCCACATATCCTACTTACTTTAAGTATGGCCCTGGTAAGTCACTTTAACTTTCCTGCCCAAAGTTTTAATTTCTATAAACTAAGGGAAAATACTGAGCCCTAAATATTGGCATTCCCTTTATGATTCATTTTAGAATGTAAAATGGGCACTGAGCTGTGAACACGGCACAAAACTTATGGACCAAAAGCCCTGCTGGATAAAAAAAAAAAAAAAAAAATCAGTCTTGAAACTTATTACAAACTGTAATAAATTTTATAATTGGCTATCTCTTAAAAGAAGTGTCAGATAAAATAGTATTATGAGTTTTGTTTTCTTTACATAGAGTTTTAATCAAGGAAGAAAACAAATAATAAAAAATAAAATAGCAGGAAGTAAACAAGATGGAATTTACTACTGCAGCAAGTTTTTGTTTTGTTTTGCCATACCACTTTTTTTTTTTTTGCCCATAGACTATGGTTTGATTATTAAGGGGTGAAGTTTATAATGTATTATATGGCTCCTGTATTCATTCATATGCTTAGTTCATTCTGTTGCACAATGATTTTTATAAGAAGGAACTCAAAGTCCATTTCAAGCTCATATAATCCACAAAATAAATATTGGCTAATTTATTATTTTTGTAGTCTACAAAATTTAACATTTAAATTATTTTTTTCTAAAGAAAGAAGACTCATGACTTTGTACATGCTTGGACTGTCCATTTAAAAAGATTGTTGACTAGTCGCTTATATTTATAAAGGCTCAAACAAACAAACAAAACCGAATTTTTTAAAAAGAAATTGCAAAGGACCAGTGAATAGCTTTTTGTGTGCTCATTTTAAATGATTTTTTTTCACAGATATAGACATTTTATATTTTAAACACTCAAATCTCAGATAAATCCTGACCAATGCATAAATTATCCAATTGCACTATCTAGATGTGTGTACTAAGAACTCATAAAACTACTGGACCAAAAATACAAAACATTTCCTGTTATAGGCTGATCGTTATTACATGTTTAAGCTAAAATTTTAAACTGCCTCATGAAAAATAATCTTTACAATTTTTATCCCCCTTGTAAACAAGTGAATGAAACACAAACCAGAATCAAGATTTCTGGGAGAAATATCAATAACCTCATATACTAAAATGACACCACACTTATGGCAGAAAGCAAAGAAGAACTAAAGAGCCTCTTGATGAAACTGAAAGAGGAGAGTGAAAAAGTCGGCTTAAAACTCAACATTCAGAAAACTAAGATCATGGCATCTGGTCCCATCACTTCATGGCAAATAGATGGAGAAACAATGGAAATAGTGAGGGGCGTTATTTTCTTGGGTGAGGTCAAAACAGTGAGGTCCTTTGCAGTCATTCAAAATCTCTACAGATGGTGACGGCAGCCATGAAATTAAAAGATGCTTGCTCCTTAGAATAAAAGCTATGACCAACCTAGACAGCATGTTAAAAAGTAGAAACATTGCTTTACCAACAAAGATCCATCAAGTCAAAGCTATTGTTTTTCCAGTAGTCATGTATGGATGTGAGAGTTGGACTAAAAAGAAAGTTGAGCACCGAAGAATTGATGCTTTTGAATTGTGATGTTGTAGAAGATTCTTGAGAGTTCCTTGGACTGCAAGGAGATCCAACCAGTCCATCCTAAAGGAAATCAGTCCTGCATATTCATTGAAAGGACTGATGCTGAAGCTGAAACTCCAATACTCGGCCACCTGATGCGAAGAACCAACTCAATGGAAAAGACCCTGATGCAGTGAAAGATTGAAGGTGGGAGGAGAAGGGGACGACAGAGGATGAGATGGTTTAATGGCATCACCAATGCAACGGACATGAGTTTGGGTAAACTCTGGGAGTTGGTGATGGACAGGGAAGGCTGGTGTGCTGCAGTCCCTGGTGTTGCAAAGAGCTGGACACGACTGAGTGACTGAACTGAACTGAAACATGTGAATGATCACCGTATCGGTTTTTATTAACTTTTATTAACATCTAGTAAGATATAACTACATTTAAATTTGCTTTTAAACAAATTATAAGGTTTTAGCAGAGATTATCATTGTAAACACATAAGTACACATTAATATATTTTACAAAGCCCAACATTAAAGTGTTTTGTTTCATGAAGTATATAGGTACAGGAAAGAGACATAAAATCCTAAGATGTCAGAGGAGATTGATGAAAATATTTGAAATCTGAAAATTGGAAATTAATGGAGTTTAAAAGCTGATGACATAAAAACAGAATATACCAAGACATTATCATCTTCATGAAACAGTTACCTAATTTATGATGGTTAGACATAATTAACTAAATTAAATTAATCAAATTAGAGTATTTTGTTTTCAATTAAAATACATGAATGTGAATGCGTAAAAATGATGTTAAAATATTTTTCAAGTTAGTACATTGAATACTATGTTCTTTATAGATCCTATATTTCTGTCATGTGATTTATATTTGAGAATACATTATTCTTATTCAGTTTTATCTACCCCTTTAAATCTGTTCACCTGTAATCTTCAGAAAGGCAGTCTTGCCTTGATATTCTTATACACTACAAAAATGATCACCACACTACGTCAACATCTATCTGCCAAAGTTGTTACAATATTATTGATTGTATTCCCTATACTTTAAATCACATCTCTGTGATTATTTTATATCTGTTAATTTATACCTTTTAATTCTCATCAATTATTTTGCCCGTATCCCTCTCTCCCTCCCCTCTGGCAACCACCACTTTGTTCTCTATGTCTATGACTATTTCTGTTTTATTATGTTTGTTTGTTTTCTCTTTAGATTCCATATATATATGAAATCATATAGTATTTGTCTTTATCTGACATGTGTCACTTAAAATAACAGCATCAAGGTGCAAATGGCCAGATTTCACTCTTTTTCATGATTATTACATTGGTTGATATGCCAATCTCCTTTATCCATTCATCTATCAATGGACAGCTATGTTTCTTTCATAATCTGCCTATTGGAAATGACAATGCTACAGCGAACATCAGGGTGCACACATATTTTTGAATTAGTGTTTTCATTTTCTTTCAGACAAACACAAAAGTGGATTTGCTGAATAGAATGGTGGTGCTATCTTTTAAATTTTTTGAAGAATCTTGAAACTGTTTTTCGTATTAGCTGCATCCATTCACATTCTCACTAACAGTGCACCAGGGTTCCCTTTTCTCCACATCCTCACTAATGCTTATTTGTTTTCTTTTTGATAATAACCATTCTAACATATATGAATTGATATCTTATTGAGGCTTTGAGTTGCATTTCCCTGGCAATTCATGATGTTGAGCATATTTTCATATTTCTTTTGGCCATTCGTAAATCTTCTTTGGAAATGTGTCTATTCAAGTCCTCTGTTTTTTAAATGGATTGTTTGCTTATTTGATATTGAATTGTATGAATTCTTGACATTTTTTGGAAATTAATCACTTACCAGATATATCATTTGCAGATATATTATGCCATTCAATAAGCTGTCTTTTCATTTTGATGATGGTTTCCTTCACTATAGAGAAGCATTTTATTTGATGTGGTCCCACTTGTTTATTTTCACTTTTGTTTCACTTGCCTTTTGGAGATGGGAAAGACAACCCACTCCAGTATATTTGCTTGGAGAATTCCATGAACAGAGGAGCCTGGTGGACTATACTCCATGAGGTCACAAAGAGTCAGACATGACTGAGTGACTAACACAGCACAGCCCTTGCCTTTGGAGTCAAATTCACAAAAACATTGCTAACACCAATGTCAATGACGTTATTGCCTGTATTTTCATCTGGATCTTTATGGTTTCAGGCCTTATGTAAGATCGTTAATTCATTTTGAGTTGGCTTTTGCACATGATGTAAGAAAATGGTCTAGTTTCATTGTTTTACATGTAGCTGTCCAATTTTATCAACACCATATACTGAAGAGACTGTCCTTTTCCCATCAGATGTTTTTGGCTCCTCTGACCACATGAGTGTGAGTTTATTTCCGGTATCTCTCCTCTATTCCATTGATCTATGGGTCTATGTGTCTGTTTTTGTGCCTGCACCATATTGTGGAAAATTCTTCAAGAGATGGGAATACCAGACCACCTGACCTGCTCCTGAAATATCTGTATGCAGGTCAAGAAGCAACAGTTATAACTGGACATGGAACAACAGACAGGTTCCAAATCAGGAAAGGAGGATGTCGAGGCTGTATATTGTCACCCTGCTTATTTAACTTACATGCAGAGTACACCATAAAAATGCTAGACTGGATGAAGCACAAGCTGGAATCAAGATCGATGGGAGGAATATCAATAACCTCAGATACTCAGATGATACCACCCTTATGGCAGAGAGTGAAGAAGTACTAAAGAGCCTCTTGATGAAACTGAAAGAGGAGAGTGAAAAAGTTGGCTTAAAACTTAACATTCAGAAAACTAAGATCACGGCATCTGGTCTCATTACTTATGGCAAATTGATGGGGAAACAGGAAAGAGTAACAGACTCGAATTTGGGGGGGCTCCAAAATCACTGCAGATGGTGACTGCAGTCATGAAATTAAAAGACACTTGATTCTTGGAAGAAAAGTTATGATCAATCTAGACAGAATATTAAAAAGCAGAGACATTACTAACAAAGATCCATTGAGTCACAGCTATTGTTTTTCCAGTAGTCATGTATGGATGTGAGAGTTGGACTATAAAGAAAGCAGAGTGCCGGAGAATTGATGTTTTTGAACTGTGGTGTTGGAGAAGACTCTTGAGAGTTCCTTGGACAGCAAAGAGATCCAACAAGTCCATCCTAAAGGAAATGAGTCCTGCATATTCATTGGAAGGACTGATGCTGAAGCTGAAACTCCAATACTTTGGCCACCTGATGTGAAAAACTGACTCAGTGGAAAAAACCCTGATGCCGAGAAAGATTGAAGACAGAAGGAGAAGGGGAAGACAGAGGATGAGATGGTAGGATGGCATCACTGACTCAATGGACATGAGTTTGAAAAAACTCCGGAGTTGGTGATGGACAGGGAAGCCTGTCATGCTGCAGTCCATGGGGTCGCAAAAAGTTGGACACAGCTGAGCAACTGAACTGAACTGAACCATACTGTTTTGACTACTGTAGCTAATATTAGTATAGTTTGAAATCAGAGACTGTGACACCTCAGGTTTGTTATTTCTTGAGATTGCCCTATACCATGTCTTTTGTGGTGTCATATAAATTTTAGAATTATTTGTTATAGTTCTGTGAAAAATGCTATGGGTATTTTCATAGAAGTTGCTTTGAATCTATAGATGGTTTTGGGTAGTGTGGAAATTTAACACTGTTAATCATTCTAATTTATGAAGATGGGCTATCATCTGATTTATTTATGCAGCTTTCAGTTTCTTTCATCAATGTCTTATAGTATTCTGAGTATAGAAGTTTCACCTCTTGATTAAATTTATACCTAACTTTTTTTTTCTTTTTGATGCAACTGTGAGATTGTTTTCTTAATTTCTCTTTATGATAGTTCATTCTTAATGTAAAGAAATGCAATAGATTTCTGTATATTGATTTTGTATCCTGAAACTTTACTGAACTCATATATTAGTTTTAATAGTTTATTAGTGAAGTCTTTAGAGTTTTCTAGATAAAGTATTATGATCTGCAAATAGTGGCAATTTTACTTTTTCCTTTCCAATTTGGATCTCTTTTATTTCCTTTTTGAGGGTCTGACTGCTGTGACTAGATCTTCCAATACTATGCTGAGTAGCAGTGGGAAGAGTGTGCACTCTCATCTCCCTCCTGATCTTAGAGGAAAATTTTTCGCTTTTGACCACTGATATAATGTTAGCTGTGAGCTTGTCATATATAGCCTTTATTATGTTGAGGTATGTTTGCTGTTGGGATTCCCAGGTGGCCCTAGGGTTAAAGAATCTGCCTGCCAATGTAGGAGACATAGGAGTCTTGGGTTTGATCCCTGGGTTGGGAAGATCCCCTGGAGGAGGGCATAGCAATCCACTCCTGCATTCTTGCTGGAGAACCCCGTGGGCAGAGAAGGACAAGTCTGTGTAGCTAGAGTCCATAGGGTCACAAAGAGTCAGATACAACTGAAGTGACTTAGCAAGCATGCACGCATGTTCCCTGCTAGTGGTAATATCCCCTTTGGTAAGAGATTTTTTTTATATATATATATCATAAATGGATGTTGAATTTTGTCAAATGCTTTTTCTGCATCTCTTGAAATGACCAAGCAGTTTTATCCTTCATTTTGTTAATGTGGTGCATCACATTGATTGATTTACAGCTATCGAATGACATTTGCATCTCTGGAATAAATCCCATTAAATCATAGTGTATGATCCTCTTCATGTAATTCTCTTAATGTATTTTGAATTTGGTTTGCTAATAATTTGCTGAGGATTTTTGCATCTATGTTTATGAAGGATACTGGCCTTTAATTTTCTTTTCTTTTAGTATCTTTGTCTTATTTAGCCCTGTAAATGAGTTTGAGTTTCCTCCTCTTCTATTAATATTTTTGACAGAGTTTGAGAAGGGTTGGTACTAGTTATTCTTTAAATGTTTGGTAGATTTCACTAGTGAAGGCTTCTGGCCTTGAATTTTCATTGAGACATTTTTGATTACTGATTTAACCTTCTCAGCAGTAATTTATTTGCTAAGATTTTCTATTTTTTTCATGATTCAGTCTTAGTAGGTTGTGTGTTTTCAGGAATGTATCCATTTCTTCTGCGCTGTCCAGTTTTCGAGTATGGTTATTTTTAGTAGTCTCTCATGCTGCTTTGTATTTGTATAGTAACAGTTGTAATGGCTGCCTCTTTCATTTCCAATTTTGTATATTTGATTCCTTTCTTTTTCCCTTGTTGAGTCTGGCTAAAAGTTCGTCTATTTTGTTTATCTTTTAAATAAACCACCTCGTAGTTTCACTGATCTTTTCTGTTGTCCTTGAGTTCATTTTTTACTGCTCTGCTTTTTGTTATTTTCTTCCTTCTGCTAACTTTGGGCTTAATTTATTCTTCTTTTTCTAGTTCTTTGAGATGTAAAGTAAGTTATCTCTGCTAATAGAACTTATGTTAATAGGAATGATGGATAATAAACATGGGGGGAAAAAAACAAGAACAAATAGCAACTGATAAGGACTCTGCAGAAAAGTTCAGCTAGTTAAGGCAAAGGATAATTTAAAGGGAGGCAGACAGGAAATATCACTTTAAATGAATTACAAGAATAATAAATGATATGAAATCATCATAAAAGTAATTCCTAATGGATGAATAATTGGTACAAATACCCTAAGATAAGAATTAACTGTACATCTTTGAGAAATAAAAATAGCAGCTATGTTGTTAAAGCAAGTCAGAGAAGAAATGGAATGCATGGCACCAGGCAGGTAGGCAAAGGTTATTGTCACATAAAATGATCTATCAAAAAATAATAATAATTTACATTTTACTCTTAAGTAAGCGATTGGAAATCCACT
This sequence comes from Bos mutus, assembly GCF_027580195.1. Lineage (NCBI taxonomy): Eukaryota > Metazoa > Chordata > Mammalia > Artiodactyla > Bovidae > Bos > Bos mutus. The sequence continues at coordinate 60,269,028 of NC_091620.1, read as the reverse complement.
GGAAATTAATGGATCACCACTGTTCTTAGCAGAAGGGCAAAATTTGTTTAAAATATTCGACAGTTTATGTCTATTAGAATGTATTGTTCCATCCTTCGGGCTCCTTTTGCAACATACTCTTCCTTGCCTTTGCTTCTACAGTATAACTGGATATTTTTCAGGCCATTCAATTTTCATGATTTGACCATGCTGCTTCTTTCACCTGAGATGAATGAATTTATAAATAAATGAATGTATCATTTTTAGACGTTGTAAGCAACCAACTCATACCAAGACTTGCGAAATAATAAAACAACTAGAAAGGGAGAAAACAAGAGACTTTCTCCAAACCTCAAATCTCACTTCAACATTAAAGACTTAGTGCCTGTGCCACCGTTTCTAGATCAGCCTTCCTCCTCTTTCCACCTCTTGGTGCTTAGTCACTCAGTCGTGTCCGACTCTTTGCGACCCCATGGACTGTTTCCTGCCAACTCCTCTGTCCATGGGATTTTCCAGGCAAGAGTACTGGAGTGGGTTGCCATTTCCTTCTCCATTCCAACTCTTATCTCAATATTTATTATGTATTCATCGATCAAAAAATTCCCTGTAAGGCAACACAGCCTGAGACAGACGGGGATCTGTGATGCTGCATTTTATTCTCAGTTAAGTCATGTACAGTGAAAAGATAAGCATACAGAGCTGTAGACTCCAGAGAGAACTCTATTTACATGCAAAAGAAGGCCTACAGATTGCTTTAAATTATAACTCGAACCAGGAATGAAAAATGTAAAATTCTCACCTCAGGAAGACAGAGCTGCATTATATAAATGTTTAATATAAAGTAGGGTTTACACAGAGTTATCTTGCATAGTTTGGGAAGCAAAGTCAAGATATGTGGAAGTACAGGACACAGACATCCTGTCGGCAGCCTCTCGGTCAGAACAGATCTCTATTGCTTCAAAACTGTACAAACTTGGGAGGTGAGGGCAAATATAAGGCTGGGAGGCTTATAAAATATTCAGTTCAGTTCAACCACTCATCGTGTCTGACTCTTTGCGACCCCATGGACTGCAGCACCCCAGGCTTCCCTGTCCATCACCAACTTTCGGAGTTTACCCAAACTCATGTCCATCATGTCAGTGATGTCATTCAACCATTTCATCCTCTGTAGTCCCCTTCTCCTCCTGCCTTCAATCTTTCCGAGCATCAGGGTCTTTTCAAATGAGTCAGTTCTTCAAATCATGGGGCCAAAGTGTTGGAGTTTCAGCTTCAGCATCAGTCCTTCCAATGAATATTCAGGACTGATTTCCTTTAGGATGGACTGGTTGGATCTCCTTGCAGTCCAAGGGACGCTCAAGACTCTTCTCCCACACCACAGTTCAAAAGCATCAATTCTTCGGCACTCTGCTTTCTTTATAGTCCAACTCTCACATCCATACACGACTACTGAAAAAACCATAGTTTTGACTAGATGGACATTTGTTGGTAAAGTAATGTCTCTGCTTTTTAATATGCTGTCTAGGTTGGTCATAGCTTTTATTCCAAGCAGCAAGAACCTTTTAATTTCATGGCTGCAGTCACCATCTGCAGTGATTTTGGAGCCCAAAAAATAGCCTCTCACTCTTCCCATTGTTTTCCCATCTATTTGCCATGAAGTGATGGGACCAGATGCCATGATCTTAGTTTTCTGAATGTTGAGTTTTAAGCCAACTTTTTCACTCTCCTCTCTCAGTTTCATCAAGAGGCTCTTTAGTTCTTCGCTTTCTGCCGTAAGTGTGGTGTCACCTGTGTATCTGAGGTTATTGATATTTCTCCTGGCAATCTTGATTCCAGCTTATGCTTCATCCAGTCCAGCATTTCTCATGTTGTACTCTGCATGTAAGTTAAATAAGCAGAGTGATAATATACAGCCTTGATGTATTCCTTTCCTCAATATTAAAGCATAGAGCCATTTTTGTACAATAAGCAGAAGGTGGGCAAACCTTCTTAACAATTTTACTAGAGCAAACAATAGGACATGTAAAACTATTAGCTTTGAGTTTTCAGAAATATTAAAAAACATAATCTTCATGAATTCAGTATAAAAAATTAAATGAAAAAAGTACTGAGATATATATGAAATAATGCTAAGATATTAAAGATGAAAACAGAAAAAAAACTTTTCATTATTTATGAGTAAATGGAATGAACCAACATCAAGTCAAACATGCAATTTGGGAAACACACTAAAAGTATCTTTAAAATTTGATACCTGTTAAAGACATGGTGGATATCAAAAGCTGAGAATATATATGAATAGAAATATATGGAGACTATAGTTTCATATCATAGGTAAAGTATATTTCTGGAAAGATAAACTAGAATAAATAAAATACTAAAATAAAGAGAAAACAAAAATATTCAAAAATATTTCTAACGTGTATGTGTTTTTCTTTAAAAAAAAAAAAAACCTAACCTATTGACTATAAGAATTCACTGTATTCCGGTCTCAAACAATGCAAAAATAACAGAAGTTTAGCATATTCTGGAAAAGTTTTAAATTTTGATAATAGAGAAAATAAAAGTCATAAACATTCATGTATAAAAACATAAATGACCATTTTTAGGGAATATTAAGTAATTCTCGTTTATTATTACATTTTCATAAACTACCACCAACATGCACAGACAACCTAAAGAGATATTTTATATGAAAAATAAGAACACAAAATTAAAAAAATATTATCTCTGTTACCTAACCCCAAAGTGCATTAATGGAAAACACAAACACTAAAACAGAAGGCTGGATATAAGATGGCATAATCCTGATTCTATCTCATATCATCATCTTTGTGATGGCTATTCTATGTATTTAAAATTAAGCTTAGATCACTCATTCATTCAATATATATATATATATATATTTGAGCACCAATATGCTAAAGACTATGCTAGGCAGCAAATACTGACAAAAAGTAATGAACAATATGGTAATAAAAATGGAAAAGGAAAAGACCAATATTGATTTTTACAGGATGATTACATAAAATGAATGATACAAGTCTATAAACACATGTCTTATTGCAAACAAAGAAATTATGGAGCAAGAGAGTATTAAGGTAAATTCTTTTAATTAAGGAGTCAGAAGTAATAAAATTGTTCTTGAATATGGAAATTTTGAAAATCATAAATTTAATTGCAGGTATTATTTTAATACTATTGTATAAACTTTAAATCATTTAAGACAAGTTTAAAAGCAAAGATTTACCTATGTAACCAATACTGTAATTAAAGTAATTTCCAATATCATGAAAAATAATACATAGAAAGACAAACTAGATATTAACATATTAAAAATACCCATTAAGAGAAAATATGTATTTTATTTGGATAAAAAAGCAATAAATTACAAGAATATACTGTATTTGAGAATAACCAAGGCAAAAGAGTAAAAAAAAGCTAGTTAAAAATGTGAAACAGTTTTGAATATAGAAAATTTTAAGTGTTTTTGTATATTTTGTCTATGTGAATGGATAGAGCTAAATTATATCCCTAAATTTCTATACTTACTGGTACTTGAGGGTGATTTTAGAATTTGTAATTTCTATATTTACAGTTTTCTTTCTTAAAACTATATACTTTAAGATTTTTAAAAATGGAGTCAAAATGTCTATGAAAAAGCAAACAAACAAATATCTCTGGCTTATTTCTTACTTTGTTTGAGCAGAATATTTCTCATTTGTCTTGCTTAATTAACCAGTCAAGTCAGTGCTTTGTTTTTTTAGCAAAGATGTATAAATCTGGGATTAATGGCTATGCCCAGGGAATATCCTTAGATATCATGACCTTGATTTTAACATGTCTCTAGAAATGTGGGACATTAAATGAACTGGAACTTGTTTATTTTTCATCATTTGAAGAAATATTTATTCTTACCTGATACACTTGCCCCCAAAGCTCTTGAGATTTTTTTTGTTCTACTTTTCTAGCAAATGACAGCTTTGAAGTGTCTGTTTCATTTGAAAAGTAGTGCATACATTTCAAATGTTTGAATACAACAGAGGAAAAAATAAAACATCATTATGATTCCAATTTGAGGTACAATTTAAATTTTAAAATGGTTATTTTAATCATCTTTCATGAGGCTACCTTAACCAGTCATCAACTCCCTCACTATCCCCTGATTCTTGTGTTCAAATAGCAGTATTTTCCATTTTTGCAAAGGGTTCTCTTGCATGCATTCTCAGTCGCATCTCACTCTGTACCCCTGTGGGCTGTAGCCTGCCAGGTTCCTTTGTCCATGGGATTCCCCAGGCAAGACTACTGGAGTGGGTTGCCATTTTTTTTTCCAGGGGATCTTTCCAACGCAGGGATTGAACCCACATCTCCTGCATTGCAAGTGGATCCTTGACTACTGTGCTACCTGGGTTAAGCATTAGGGCTCTCTCATTGTCATCCTTGTTTTTTTTTCAGTCTGACTTTTTGTCTGACCCCATGGACTACAGCACGCCAGGCTCCTCTGTCCTCCACTGTCTCCCAGAGTTTGCTCAAATCCATGTCCATTGTGTCAGTGATGCTATTTAACCATCTCATCCTCTGTCATCCTCTTCTCCTCCTGCCATCAATCTTTCCCAGCATGAGGGTCTTTTCAAATGAGTCAGTTCTTCGAATCAGGTGGCCAAAGTATTGGAGCTTCCGCTTCAGCATCACTCCTTCCAATGAATATTCAGGGTTGATATCCTTTACAACTGAAGGATTATTTTACCCCATAGCATTTTTGATAATTCATAACCCAGAACTAATTCCTTTAAAATCCCTTATACATTTTCCACTTGCTAAACTCCATCTTAAACTTTGCATTACTAAAGAAATGTTTTTGCTTCTCTTCCCCTCTCTGTAGGAGGTCTTCCTGGCTCCTTTCTCCATTTATTCCTGAGATCTTTTAATGCCTTTTCTCCTTTTAATGCTGAGAGATTAAATTTAGTCCTTGTTTTTCTCCACAGACATTCATATTGCAACTAATGCCAAAACTCAGCAAAGCAAAAGATTTTCTATTGAACAGGACTCTTCTGAATTTTATGACATTCAATTAAGCATTAATTTTGTTTGGAGTCAGATACCTCTCCCAAACACACGTATTTCTTCCTAACATATAACATACTCTCCTGAAAAGAATTTCAGTGGATTAGGATTTATCTATCCTCTTCTGCCACTATCATAGAGCCTAGTAATGCTAAAAATGTAGTTCCTGGCCTAGTGTCAGCACCACCTGTGACCATGATAAAAATGCAGATTCTTGGGTCCTCTTCCCAACCTACTGAATCAGAAACTCTAGGAGCTTCTCCATTGATTCTGAAACATGCAAAAGTTAACAACCAACGAAAAGAATCTGCAGCAACAGGGAAAAAACTGTAACATGCATGGACTCAAAATATATTTCTATGTGATTGGATCATTAAATAGCATGACCTTGATTTTAATCTGTCTCTAGAAATATGGTACATTAAATGAGCTGGAACTTTTAAATTTTTCATCATTTGAAGAAATATTTATTCTTACCTGATATGCTTGCCCTCAAAGCTCTTGTGTGTGTGTGTGGGCGGGGCGGGGTGGAGGGGGAGGGGTGGAGGGATGGGGGGACGGCAAGTATATTAGGGAAGCATAGGTCTGGGAATGGAGGTGGGTGGTGAGCAGATACCTGTACATTCAAAGCAGAGTTCTGGTCATGTTGCCCTGAACTTGCCTCATCCCCAGCTACAATCTTCAATAGCCCTCTTGAGCCTGTTTGTTCTTCATCTATTCTTCCATCACACAATTCACTTTAATTCATTGCGGGATGCCTATATACCTGGCCTGGAATCAAATCTACCTGAAACTTTTTCTGTGCTTTCCACTGGCAGGGTTCATCCTACTCCCAGGTGAGACTTACGGACTGCTCTAGGTCTCTTTGTATCATTTCCTAGTTTTCCATGTCTGTAGCCATAAGCACCTAGTAATAATTTTTATGGTATCTGACTGAGTGCCTGAGGTCATCAGCCATTTTCTCCACTCTGTCTGGATTGGAACATCAATGTTTTCTGGCATTGAATAATCTGATGTCTCTCTGAAATATTTCTAGCCCCACAGCAGCCAATATTTATTTATTTTTTCTTGTACAGTGTTGTGTTTGTTTCTGCCATACAACACGAATCAGCCATAATTATACGTATATCCCCAATCTTTGTTAGACTTGCTGAGTTTTGCTGTCTTGCACAGGCCAGCATTGGACCAAATGCCTGAGATTAAATCCCTCTTAGACCTTGATGCCTTCCTCTGCTCAGCTGTCCTTCCTCATGTGTTCCGCTCCACAGTCACCTCAGAAGCTTCCAACTTTGATCTGTACCACCTCTGCTTAGCAAGACTGCTCTCCCCTTTGGCTCTATCTCCATGCTGTACTGTCAGAGTCATCCCAGAGAGAAATCCAACACAATCATGAGACTTAATCTGTATGTTTCACTTCTCTGAGGATTCATCATTCTTTGCTGTCTGTTGTCAAATGCCTGGTATGGGAATATAGTCAAATGCCATTTAACCCGTTAAGGAGGCTGAAAGAGAAGTTCTGAGTCCTGTTTTGAAATGAAATTTTTTTCAAGCTGTCATCTTTCATGACTGTCTTTCATTTTGGCTATATTTAGCAATCCATAATTTTCTACTTTGTGGATTTTAAACATTTTGGAACTTTTTTGGTAGGCTCAACTCCCTAAGAAGAGCCTGAGCTAGAAACTTGGTGACCGTGATGTATCGAGGGAGGGCTCTCAGGAGAAGGGTCATGAGGGAAGCTGGATAGACAAGGAAAACAAGTCAAGCAAAGATGGGATTTTGTCCAGAGTACTGGCTTCAGCCTGGCCCACAGGGAGCTCTGGAACATGAACTCAACCAGAGCCATTCTACATTATGAGGCAAGGGGGTCAGGTTTCAGTCAGTTCAGTCGCTCAGTCGTGTCCGACTCTTTGCAACCCCATGAATTGCAGCACGCCAGGCATCCCTGTCCATCACCAACTCCTGGAGTTCACCCAGACTCACGTCCATTGAGTCCGTGATGCCATCCAGCCATCTCATCCTCTGTCGTCCCCTTCTCCTGCCTCCAATCCCTCCCAGCACCAGAGTCTTTTCCAATGAGTCAACTCTTCACATGAGGTGGCCAAAGTACTGGAGTTTCAGCTTTAGCACCATTCCTTCCAAAGAAATCCCAGGGCTGATCTCCTTCACAGTGGACTGGTTGGATCTCCTTGCAGTCCCAGGGACTCTCAAGAGTCTTCTCCAACACCACAGTTCCAATGCATCTATTCTTCGGCGCTCAGCTTTCTTCACAGTCCAACTCTCATAACCCATACATGACCACTGGAGAAACCATAGCCTTGACTAGACGGACCTTTGTTGGCAAAGTAATGTCTCTGCTTTTGCATATGCTATCTAAGTTGGTCATAACTTTCCTTCCAAGGAGTAAGCGTCTTTTAATTTCATGGCTGCAGTCATCATCTGCAGTGATTTTGGAGCTCAGAAAAATAAAGTCTGACACTGTTTCCAGTGTTTCCCCATCTATTTGCCATGAAGTGATGGGACCAGATGCCATGATCTTCGTTTTCTGAATGTTGAGCTTTAAGCCAACTTTTTCATTTTCCTCTTTCACTTTCATCAAGAGACTCTTTAGGTCTTCTTCACTTTCTGCCATAAGAGTGGTGTCATCTGCATATCTGAGGTGATTGAGATTTCTCCCGGCCAGTCAGGTTTATGTTCGCTCATTTCAGTGAGTTGTTGACTGATGGCTATCCTGGGGAGTGGAGTGGGCGGTTTGAGGTAGGAATCCATAGCTTCCCAGGGAGGTTTGCTCCTATTTAGCTGAAGGAAATTCTCTCAAAGAGGGGGTAACATTGGGCCATTAGCAGTGAATATTCATCCTGCTAGTGAGGGGAACATGAGCAGACAAAGAAAAAGAAAAAAAAAAAAAAAAGAAGAAGAAGAAGAGAAAAAAAGAAAAGAAAGAAAGCATCCACTAAAGTATTGTAAATCAAATAAATAATTTTGGGGAAACAGTATAAATAAAAGCAGCATTAGGGCTTAGTGTTAACTACTTTTTAAAAGAAGCCTTTTCATACTAGGCTTCTTCTATAGAGCTGAGTTTGTTCAAAAAATAGAACGCTACCATATATCTTACAAGATATATTTTTACATGCCTGTCTATAAGCCACATCTCTATTTAGTCTGAGAACTTCTAAATTACTAAAGTTAAACCTGAATACTTCATTGGAATGTCCAAAATATCTAATATTTAATGTCAACTTTGCTAAATATTAGAGAAAGCTTTATATTTCTACTTAAATTGAATAAAGTTTTGAATAATTTCCAATTTTGAAGTCAAACTTTTTTTTCAGAAAAAAACCTGATAATATTGATGCCTTAAGATTAACAATTCAGACTGTTAAAAAAAAAAAAAGTAAAATAATCAATTTTCTAAGAATAGTAAAATAATCAATGTTCTTCATACGTAAACATGTAAAAAAAAGACATGATCTCCAGAGAATTCCTTGTCACTGTTTGCCTTCCTACAAGGGATATATAACTTCCTTCCTTTTGCATACGTGCTCAGTCACTCAGTTGTGTCTGACTCTATGTGACCCCCTGGACTGTAGCCTGCCAGGCTCCTCTGTCCATGAGATTTTCCTGGCAAGAATACAGTGGGTTGCCATTTTCTACTTCATTCTTCCTATTAGGTTAGCCATTATGGTTAACATCATTGTTGGCGATGTTTACAATCATCTCCTTACTTTTTCCTCATGAATTTAGAATGCTTATGAGTGAAAGTCTTCTTTTTAAATACAACTTATTAAAGAATATTTTGAAAAATCCCTTTATCAAATTTTCATACTTAACATCACAATTATTGACAATACTTATTCAAAGTGTTTATTCTAGTTGATGTTTACTATTTATTGAACATTCACCAGGTTGCATGCAATGCCTTTTCTGTACTTTTTTTCACTTCCCTAAAGAGAGGAAGGTCATTTAATTCAACTTTAGCCAGCAAAGAATCTTCACCAAAGATGTATGAATTTATACACATGTACAATCTTCTGAGGATGATCTATAACACCTATTTTCAATTAAAGTGAAGGAAATACCCTGTATAATGCATGTTCTGTCAGAAAAGCAACATGGGAAATGAACGCTAATGTTTCATGAGGCCACTACATCACTTCATATTGAAAAAGTAGGTCGATCAATCAATCTTTGAAAAAGTTACTGGTACTCATTTTATGTGAAATACTTCACTACATGTTTAAAGCAAAATATAATAGGGAAATCTACTTTGCAAAGCTTCTGCATTATAATTGGTGGCATCCTCACATGATGGGAGTCAAAAAGAAGAAAAAGAAATGCTTCTCTTGGATACTTGAGTGGAAAAAAGTTGAACTGTCAGACAGTGAAACTTGTGAGAATTTGATTAAAAGAAAGAACGCCTAAAAAGGAAGTGGGGATATCTTTCCTAGAGTCTACTTAGCATATAGGTAGAGGAATGCCATAGAAGAAAAAAGTCATCGATCTATTCAGTGATGAAAGAATAAAGCTGTAACATGAATTTCACAAAATAAGTAAATCTTCACACACCTACAACCTGGAAAATATAACTTCAGTAGTTTTCAGAGCAGAATCTTGCAAACCTTCCAAGAGGATTCATAACGATAGCCCTGTAGCCTCTGAGACTTATATTGAAAGGCTTCTATGAACGTTAATCCACTTCCCAATGAGTAGTCTTGACAGATTCAAGAATAAAAATCAAGGACTGGTCAATTGTCATTCTCACTCCTTCCCTGGAAATTCATTTGGCATTGTGCAGACCTATCCACAGAGCTTAGCAAGAAAGACACTGGGAAGAGGGCTTGAAATTGAAATGTTTGAAATTTCAAAGGACTTAAGTGAAGCTGAGTTAGCCCGGCATCATTTTCCTGACCAGTAAAGTCTTTTCAGACAGTAAAAATCTACATTAAGGAGTGTATTCTGAATAAATAAAAGAATCTTCCCATAAGACATCTGTTTTAATTAAAGCTGGAAAATGGAGTGCCTCATTGGAAAAACAGAACTCTTTTCTCAGCTTTCTAGTCTGAAGGTACTTTCTTGAATTTAAAATCGGAAAGGTTTAAGTGTTAACTGCAGTACACTGGCAGTCTCCACCAGCCTTTTGAAATAAGGGGGTAATTTACATTTGATATGTTCTCATATCTTTAGTGCTCAATCCACCTTCTAAGAAGCTGGAGTGTTTTTCTAAGAATTCTGCTAGAAATAAAAAATGTCACCACTTGTAATCCGCATTATATTTTAGGCAGCTGACAACTGAGAACTTTGTCCTCACCTGATGATTTGCAGTCAACTCTTGTCAGGGTCAGGGGGCAGTGACAAGTCGAGAGACTGAACTGGAACAGAGGATCCCATGAAAGGATCTGGGAAAGGAGAAAACAGGGACAATGCTCAGTCACCATCCTTATTAGAGAATATTAGTTAATACTACTAGCTAGAAAAATGAAATCAGCGTACAAAGGATGGGAAATGGCAAGAAAAATGCAGATATAGCCTGAACACAGATCTCTGAAATAGTAGAAGGGTAGTGGGATGTGTGGGGGGCAAGTCTGACCCAGAAAAAGCTACAGCAAGTGTGACCAGAGTGGCCTGCTTAACTTTTCTAAGCTGTTGAGACAGGCATCAAGTTTCAAAGGGTCAGGCTGGCTCAAAGGTGTGAAGTCAAGATGGAAAACTAACAGGCAAGTTGGAAATCTATGAAATTATACAATGCAGTAAATGCTTCAACTATGATACATGTACCCTAATGAGAAAAATTCAAATGTATTATGGTATAGAACTAGATTTCAGAGCATTTTGTCATTGTTAAAATTCTTACTTGTCAAACTCTCTTCAGTATATATTGACCTCATTTTAATTGAGTTGAATTATTAGCTTAAAAATAAACATTGTAGTTTAATATGCCCTATTCTACTTTCCATGAGCTTCCATAATATTTATTATCACAGCAGTCATATCTGCTATGACGTGACTGACCACCTGGATATGGTACCTAGATTGCCATCTACTGGAAACTACTGCAAATTACATATGGAAACACCAGACCGGAGAGTGCTTACTATGAGTTCAGTTCTACATACGGTGACATAGTGGTGCAATTTCTGGGAGACGACATGGTAAATATAAAAGCACTGTGTGATAACTCTGCTTTCAGTTATTAATGAATACAAGCATCCTGTATAAGTTTCTTCCTTTAATGTGTCTGATATGATTTTGTACAATCAACACCTCATCACCTGAATGTTCTAAATATTCTGTTTTTGACACACAGGAATGTTTCTAGGTTTTATTAATAAAGTAAAAAATATATAATTTATTCCATAAAGAAAGTTATGAATACTTCTTAAATTTATCTTTTATCATAAACACTGATATTCTGATATTTTGTCTTCTCATTATTAATAATGTTTATACTCGAAGGGAATAGAAAGGAAATGTTATGCTTCATAAAATGTAATATACTAGATATTTTAAAACCATCTAAAATGTAATATTATGCCTAAAATGTAAACTCTAAAATTCGTTTTGTTGCATTGCTAATAAAGTGGGCCCAGAAAGTTATAGTGATTAAAATCACAACTATCTGATGGTAACATTTAGGATGAGAATATCAAACCTGGGAAAGAATAGGATTTAATTTAATCTTAACCACACAGAGACTTTTTACAATGTTCAATTTTCATAATTTTTTTAAATAAAATCTTGAGGATCTAGAAATTAAACAAATCCAATTAATAAATATTTTTTTGTACCAACAATGTATGACATACATTTTTTCTACAAAAGAAGCATGATTTCTTAGTATAATAAAAATGTGCTCATTCCACATAAAATGCATCAAAAATTATTCCAGTATTATATTAGACTTTGTTTTATATAATAAAGTGCCACTATTATAAAAGTTAATATATTGGGAATTTTGTATTCTTCTTCATTGGGAATTGACATTGTTAAGAAAGGTAAATAGCTCAATATCTACCATCTATCCATAACAGTAAGTATTATAGAAGTGATTTGTATTCACAACAATGTTACATATGTCTGTGTCTTCTGATCTTTAAGTTATGCTTCTTAAAACATATTGTATCAATCTTGAAGAATTATATGACAGTAAAGATCCTTGAAAGTGTATCTGATTCATATTGTTGGCTTCAGCTGGAAATGCATGAAAGTCATGTAAGACAGGTGAATCTTATTATTCGATAACTACACAGTAGCAAAATTCACAAATCCTCTTCCAAATAAGTACATTCTTGAATTCAATGACCTTTGCTATCAAAACAGTCCTTAATATATGTGACTGGGTTTATGCTGACTGGGTTAAATTTATTTCCTCAGTGGAAATAGAGAACGACATGACATTGTATATTTAGGATACTTATCACTGAGTTCCATGGAATGATACCTAATCACAAGAACCTTCACTAAAAATCTCTTTCATGTCAAAATTAATGTTCACATATTCGATTTATATTATATTCCAGTCTCAACTTTCTCTGTTAAGGAATAAATCTGGTTACTTATCCACATAGTTTTCCATTCTATATTACAAGATTATCATTTTTAAGCTTATGGAAAGAGTTTCAGTATCATGTTTTAGCTTCAACATTCTGAGGAACAAATCATGAGTTCCTCACCTGGATTTCAGTTATTGCTTTTCTTTAGTATTTTGGATTCAATTATTTCTATAGTGAGACAACAAAGACTCTTTTTCCCCAGAGATTTACCCTTGGTCCTATGTTGGTTAGTATTACAGAGAAATGCTAAGGAGTGCAATATCTAGCCAAAAAGTTCAACTTGGAGACAAAAAGGCTGTAATGCTTTGCTAAAGACTCCATTTGCCTTTTCTAAAGTTATGAAGAAAAACAATGAAATGACAGCATCTTTTTCAATATTTCCCACTGACTGCCATAGAACACTGATCCTGCGTAAAAGTCTTAGTATACAACTGAAATACCTCTATTTTAGGACAGAACTTCAAGCTTAATGACATAGTTCAACTAAACTGAATCATCATCAGATTGCTGACATCTTCTAGAGATGTCCAATCAAACCTATCACTGTTACTTGTGCCTACATCATTATTTTTGTGGTCTTCATGTCTGACAGTGATTTCCATCTAAGTAAAATAAGTTGCCTTCCAAAACCAAATCAACTCGGCCTGGTATATAGAAACTCATTCCAAATGATGATCACTTTAAAGAGACGAATACCATGCAGTATGTAGCAAGTACTTTTTTGTTGTTTTAGCCTCTCCCTTTGTGTTCCCTTTGGTTTAAGTGTATCTACTCCAAAATCCAAAGGTCATCCAATTAGAATACTAGCTCAGTCACTAAAACATTTACCCAACTGAAGGATACATCGAATCAGCAGGCTTTTTTATTGCATATACAGTAAATTTTGGTAGGGATTACAAGTTCACAGTTAAACATGTCCCATTAAGAGAAGTATACATTGCAGAGAATGGTCTTGCCTGAAACATACACATATACTTGGTCCTTTGAGGTAATGTCTTTTTAAAACACAAAATACCTTATTTTGTTGTCTAGCGTATTTTAATCAGCTTTTTGTTTATACAGTTCATCTATGTTGTATGTGTAACTTATGTTTGCTGATTTTCAGTGTGATAGATGATTTCATAGGATAATTATATCACAATAATTTATCCACTCCTTTCTTGATAGACATTTATGTTATTTCCAGGTTTTAGCTATGATAAATAACACTGCTATGGGTATTTTGTGACAAGCCTACTGCATATGTGTACGCACATATGTTGGAAGTAAAGTGGAATTTCAAAGTCATAGAAAACATCTACTTAAAAAGTTAGTTCAGTTCAGTTCAGTCGCTCAGTCGTGTCCACTCTTTGCAACCCCGTGAATCGCAGCACGCCAGGCCTCCCTGTCCATCACCAACTCCTGGAGTTCACTCAGACTCAACATCTATCGAGTCAGTGATGCCATCCAACCATCTCATCCTCTGTCGTCCCCTTCTCCTCCCGCCCCCAATCACTCCCAGCATCAGAGTCTTTTCCAATGAGTCAACTCTTCGCATGAGGTGGCCAAAGTACTGGAGTTTCAGCTTTAGCACCATTCCTTCCAAAGAAATCCCAGGGCTGATCTCCTTCAGAATGGACTGGTTGGATCTCCTTGCAGTCCAAGGACTTTCAAGAGTCTTCTCCAACACCACAGTTCAAAAGCATCAATTCTTCGGTGCTCAGCCTTCTTCACAGTCCAACTCTCACATCCATACATGACCACAGGAAAAACCATAGCCTTGACTAGACGCACCTTTGTTGGCAAAGTAATGTCTCTGCTTTTCAATATGCTATCTAGGTTGGTCATAACTTTTCTTCCAAGGAGTAAGCGTCTTTTAATTTCATGGCTGCAGTCACCATCTGCAGTGATTTTGGAGCCCCAAAAAATAAAGTCTGACACTGTTTCCACTGTTTCCCCATCTATTTCCCATGAAGTGATGGGACCGGATGCCATGATCTTCGTTTTCTGAATGTTGAGCTTTATGCCAACTTTTTCACTCATAGTAGGTTATATTAAATGATTTTCCAAGGTGTTTATACAAAAACTTTCTTCCACCAGTAGTATATGAGATATTCTGCTGCTTTAAAATCTTATAAAAATTTGGTATTGCCAACTTATATAGCCCTTTCAGAAGGGTGTTAGTGGTATATTGCAGTAATTTTTATTTGCATTCTCCAGTGATTAATGAGATTGCTCACTTCTTTGTATTTTCACTGGCCAATTTGATATATCCTATTTTGTGAAGTGCCTGTTCAACCCCATTTTCTTTTGGACCCTGTGTTTCTCCAGTGATACGTAGTTTTCCTACATTCTATCCAGAATACAGAATATAGTCTTTTCTAGATTATGTGAATTGCAAATATTTTCACTCATTTTCCTTTCTCTCTTAATGGTAACTTTTCACATGTAATTTTAATGTAGTCTGATTTCTCAGTCTTTTTTAAATTATTATTAATGCTTTTAGGAGTCCTGTTTAAAAATATTTCTCTACCTAAGATAATAAAAATGCTCTTTTATGTTTTCTAAAACCTTTTGTTTTGCCCCCCAAAGCATACGGTGAATCAGCAATTGTTACTTTATATATGGGAGGGGAAAAGGTCAAGTTATTTATTTTTGCCATAAGGACATCTACTTGGCATTGTCCCATTTGTTGAGAGGAAAATCTTCCCCCACTAACCTATACTGCCACCCTTGTACCATATAAGATCATCTGTACTCATGAGGTGCTCTGGTATATCTGTTCGGTTTCACTGATTTGTATTTGTCTGTCTTAGTCAATACTTTCATACTTATTGTTGCTTTACGGTTAAGCATATATGTCTGATAGGGGCTTCCCAGGTGGTGCAATAGTAAATAATCTGCCTGTCAATGCAGGAAATGCAATAGATGCAGGTTTTATCCCTGGGTCAGAAGATCCCCTGGAGTAGGCAATGGCAGCCAATTCCTGCATTCTTGTCTGGAAAATTCCATGGACAGAGGAGCCTAGCAGGCTACAATCTGTGGTGTTGCAAAGAGTCAGACACGACTGACTGTGCGCGTGCACACACGCACACACACACACACACACCTGATAATCTGATAAGAGAAATCCTATCACCTTGTATGTTTCCAAGCATGTCTTGGTTTGGAAATAACCTTTGCATTTCGAAACCAGTAACAGTTTACAATGATCATGTAAGAACCAGCTGGCATTCTTACTGGGATTACAATGAATATACAAATCAATTTGAGGGAATTTAACTTCTTTAAATTATTAAATCCCTTCATTATTGGACCCAGTATCAGTTCAGTTCAGTTCAGTTCAGTCGCTCAGTTGTGTCCAACTCTTTGTGACCCCATGAACAGGCCTCCCTGTCCATCACCAACTCCTGGAGTCCACCCAAACCCACGTCCATCGAGTTGGTGATGCCATCCAACCATCTCATCTCTGTCGTCCCCTTCTCCGCCTGCCCTCAATCTTTCCCAGCATCAGGGTCTTTTCAAGTGAGTCAGCTCTTCTCATCAGGTGGCCAAATTATTGGAGTTTCAGCTTCAATATCAGTCCCTCCAATGAACACCCAGGACTGATTTCCTTTAGGATGGACTGGTTGGATCTCCTTGTAGTCCAAGGGACTCTCGAGAGTCTTCTCCAACACCATAGTTCAAAAGCATCAATTCTTCGGCGCTCAGCCTTCTTTATAGTCCAACTCTCACATCCATACATGACCACTGGAAAAATCATAGCCTTGACTAGATGGACCTTTGTTGGCAAAATAATGTCTCTGCTTTTTAATATGCTAGGTTGGTCATATGTGTAGGTTGGTCATAACTTTCCTTCCAAGGAGTAAGTGTCTTTTAATTTCATGGCTGCAGTCACCACCTGCAGTGATTTTGGAGCCCAGAAAAATAAAGTCAGCCACTGTGTCCACTGTTGCCCCATCTATTTGCCGTGAAGTGATGGGCCCCGATGCCATGATCTTAGTTTTCTGAATGTTGAGCTTTAAGCAGACTTTTTCACTCTCTTCTTTAACTTTCATCAAGAGGCTCTTTAGTTCTTCTTCACTTTCTGCCCAATATATGCTTCCATTTATTTAGGTCTTCTGTAATCTATCTTAATGATATTTCTAGTACTATCTGTGACAATTTTTCACAGGATTTATTCCAATGTATTTAAAATACATTGATTCTATTGCAAAGGCTATATATATATATATATATATATATGCATATAATTTTAATGCTACATTTTGATGCAGTATCCAACAATTGTCAAATTTGCGCATTATTTATAATAATGTATATGTTTATTCTCCTTTCCTTTTCCATGCTTTCACCTTTTAAAAAAATTACCTTCTTGTACTGGTAGTGTTCCTGTACATAAATATTAACCTTAAAAATGCTAACTGGAGCTATCTTCTAAAACTGTTTTCCAGCTTGCATTTATCAGTAAACTCTTTGTGGGAGAGGAGGAGTTCATAGAGGAGTTCTCTCAATCCACTTATATTTAATGGATTTAAAAGATTCACTGACTCCTGTCTGTTCCTTCTGGAAGATATTCTGACTGATATCCGTAGTATGCTGATTACTTGTGGTTAGTAGGCTGTTCTAAATGTGTTTCTGTATTTCTGCTCATATTTGTCAGACTGTCTTTCCAATTTTTTCTTCATATCATCTGATTAAGAGTGTTTAAATGTATGTATACATGATTCAGAACAGGTGACTCATAATTTTCCTGAAAATTCAAAGCTCACATGATAGTTAAAATGCTTTCTACCTTATCCATTTAATCCTTTAAGTTCTACTCTTGAGAAATCCACTGTGTAATTTTATGTAGTATAAAGTTAACATTTACAGCGAGATTCAGTGAAAATATATTAAAGGTAAGTCAACCTTCAGAATCAGAGGTGCCTCATTTCCATCAAGCATTATGTGGATGACGGTCTCCTTTCTCCCTGTAAAATGTGTGCTACATTTTCATTAACCATAAAAATACATTAAAAACTCATAATTATGGTAGTAATGATGCCTTTTAAATAGTGCTAAAAAGTTTAAAAGTACAAAACCTCTCAAAAGACTTATATAATATGCAAAATAAATTATTATGCCACTTCATTTAGTGAATTTTAACTAAGCTTCTTTAGCTACTTTTGCCATCAGTTTATTTCACTCAGCTGAATAGTCTAATAATATTTTCATTAAATATTTATATGAACAATCAAACACTGCAAATTAAAAGCATATCCCTTGACATTCAAGATGGTTTCCAGGCTGATATCAGCAGTTTGTTATGTTGGTAAGGCCCATTTCAATGGTTTAGAATGATGTTTTCCATTAGCTTTGAGTATCTTACATCTGACCTTAGAATAAAGGCTATTCATCATGTCTTCTAATGTCTAAATTTTATTTTTTCATTGCAAAAGTACTGATAGAAAATTAAGTGCATTTAAAAGTTGGGGTCATGTTATACTAATTCAGCCAAAGAAATTGATTAACACAGATCATTTTTTAAAGCATTAGAAAATATACTCTTTGGTCATATATGTTTAATACCATCCTGTTCCTATCAATTTATATTTCCATTAAGGAGAGGTGAATCTAATATTTGACTTCAGCTTTATATGTGATTTTTCGATTTATGAATGCATAATAGCATGGTGACTGCAATTTAATTGTCACATTTAGTTTTAAATCCTGTAAGGGTAATCACATGATAAATCTGTACATTTCTCCTGAAATATTTGTCTCACTTTCATGGTTCCTATTGGAGATCACTGGAAATTAATATCAAAATGATCCTGTATATTTTCTAGATTATATATCTAAAAATTAGATTGATATCACAAGTTTCAAATAAATACAAAACTTCTTGGGTGGCCATTTTGAATACTCAAGAAGTTACAACTAAAACTTAAAAAAGTAGAAATTATTAGCTTCACCGTATAACTCTGTAACATGTGTTATAAATTTGTAGTTACAAACTGGGATGTACAAAAAAGGTTATTTTGAAGCAAATTAAATATGACTTATTTGTATCCCTTGTGATTAATGGGAAATTTAATTCAGACCATTAAAGGGCTGGTCTATACACAGCTCAGGGCCTTGGGCCCAGAGTATCTTTCAAAATTTCAGGTTTTAGTATTCTCTGTTTGCAAAAATGGAACACTGTCCAAAACAGCACAGCTGCTTCAGGCTGATTGTTCTGCTATTTCTATGATATATTGGGGCCCAGGGCATATATTTGATGAGAGAAACCCCGATGTGTAGCATCAAACTTCTCAGCCACAGTTAATAGGTAAAATCCTCCAACCTCTCCAAGATATTGCAAGGGCCTGAGCTACTATCCTTACTTGTTCTGAAGACCCCAGACCTTAGACCAAGCCTGCTTATTGCAAAACCTCTTCCTTATCATAGTGTTTCAAATTCCCACCCCACGGTCACTAGTTCATCACATTCCACATATTTCTTGAGACTACAGCATAATGTTCTGAATCAGTTTTGTTTTAGCTTGAGTGACCACATAATTTGTCATCCAAACCAGCGTATTTTTGGGGTTAGGAGGTATTCATAATCATGACAAGGCAATTGATATAGCTGGCTGTTTTAGATTAGGCTCCTCAGAAACAGTTCCTAATTCATATTAAAGTGATTTCTTATGATGTAATCCCACAAAAACCTGATAAAGGATTAGGGAAATAGAGTTCTGATGGAAAAGTGGCCAAGGAAGAAGGCTGCATCAATGATGTCCCATGAGAGTGCACGTTGCCAGATAAAGTATAGGACATCCAGTTACAATGGATTTTAAATTAAATAATAATTAATTATTTTGTAGTTTAAGTATGTTCCAAATATTGCATGGGCCATACTTATATCAAAAATTTTTTTTTTTTTCTTGCTGGCTGTCCTGTTTTTTATTTGCTAAATTTGGCAA
The DNA here is from genome assembly GCF_027580195.1 of Bos mutus. Lineage (NCBI taxonomy): Eukaryota > Metazoa > Chordata > Mammalia > Artiodactyla > Bovidae > Bos > Bos mutus. Next base: position 60,249,513 of record NC_091620.1, on the reverse strand, counting down.
ATCTACCCAAGAGGTATTTGGAGAGTGAAAGAGTGTAGATCCCACCTAAGAGTGCCAGGACACAGGAAAGCTAGTGTATTTAAACCCCTGTATCCATCCACCACTGGTTGAACACTGCTTGGATGAATAGAAATTCCCAGACAATTCCATCTCTCTGTGTACTCAGATGAAAGGGATTATAGGAGTCTGAGGGTAGCCTTCCCAAAAAGAGACACAAGGGCTAGCTGTTGGCATAGAGCCACACTAGGAGCTTCCATGCACAAAGATGGCAAAGAGATCTGAGGGTGTATGGGCAGAGCATTGACAGCATCTGCTGCCCTCGTGTTATCCCAGGAAAACAGATGTGTGGTCGTCTTGACAAAAGCTAGCAGTCTATGCGTAGGGCTTGAAAGCACTCTTAAAAGTAGAAGAAATGCTTTTTTTGGATTTCAATGATAATGGGATTCTTCCAGAACACTAGAAAAAATAGTATATCCTCCCACACATCCACAGTTTTACATCTCAGTGAATTACTACCGTGCCATCAAAATTAACTGTGACACATACTCTCAATTTTGTAGCTATTGGAAGTGAATTTACTCCTTGAAGATTATTTTAATTTAATAGAAATTAAGAGATCATGAAATGAAGCTTCTTGCTTTATTTTCACACAAATTTAGCCATTTATGATATATTTCCTTCCCATAAGTGGGACAAATATGCATGTTATTTTCATATTACCTGAAGATTAACCAGAGCTTCATGATGCATAAGGCAACAGCTCTCCCAATTAACAGTGAAAAACTCAAGAGTATAAGATATCACTTGGAATAAGCTTCCATTTTCTTTCAGGTTCTTCTGGTAATTCCATGTCCTAAACTTTATGTATAGGCCTCCTAGATAATTAGGATGCTAATTACTATTGGAGTTTTCCTCTTACCCTAAGGTATTGTGCAGTTAAACTTATTCTAAAAGTTAACTACAGCATTTTGACTCCTTGGGGTGTGTCAATAAATAAGATAAAGAAAATTTGCTTCCGGGTTTCAAAGAAGACCTTCTCCTGTAATATATAATGCCTAATTACTCAAGATAGACACATCACTCATTTATATAGATAATTTACAGTTTCTATCCTGTCCAAACGTGGCCATCAATTAGGTTGTTGAATCTGTTAGTGCATGCCCATAAATATACAAGTAACATATAATGGTGTCGTGTCCGACTCTTTGTGGCCCTACGAACTGTAGCCTACCAGGCTCCTCTGTCCATGGGATTTTCCAGGCAAGAATACTGGAGTGGGTTGCCATTTCCTTCTCCAGGGAATCTTCCCAACCCAGAGATCGAACCTGGGTCTCCTGCTTTGCAGGCAGATGCTTTACCCTCTAAGCTACCAGGGAAGTCCTTAGATAATTAGATTGACATCTTAGAGACACCACAGAACAAAACTACATAGCCCAAAAGGATGTATCTTTCTTTTAGAAAATGTGACAAAGTAACTTTCAGTCCAGAGCCCTAATTAGGATGTATACTTTCTGGTGAGCACCAATGTATAGATCCTCCTCTTTTCATAGCCCATGGGACCAAACGTATATTTGTCACTGCAGGATACTGAAAGCTCTTACAGAGAAAAATATGGGACATGTTGTTCCTCATGGAGGGAAAAAAAACAACAGAAACAAACAAAAAACCTCCTCACTCTATGACTTATTTGATTATATGCCATGTGTCTTAGCTTATCCTGCAAGATCCATCTTGACCTGGCCTATGCCTTTTCCTGACCTCAACTTCTGGTAGCTCCTTTTTAAACACACACCATTACAGCATACCCAAAATTAACACAACATCTTCCCTTTGCTAAAACTACTCCAACTCATTGGAATGTGGTCACTACATTCCTTTCTCATGTCCCCTGGCTAATAGCTACTTATGCTTTAATACTATATTCAGGGAACACACTCTGGGAAGACTTCTGTGATCTTTCCCAGAGTTGGTTAGGCACTTCATCTATTCTCCCTCAGTATACAGTGCATATACTGTCTTCATAACCTGATGTATTGGTGTATTTGACCTACATATGTATCCTTTTACCTAGATTTTTGTTTGTTTTTGAGCAAAAGATGAAAGCTAACTTTCTTTGCATTCTCTAAATTTAGCAGAGTATCCAAGACACATAGAAAAATTTGAATAATAGTTTATTAATGAATGAATTCAATAATAGCAGACTCTGGCTTACTCCTGAAGCTGAGAACAAATGACCATGAATTGAAGATAAGAAAATGTTAAATCTTCAGTTTAAATACAGATCTGTTTCATCTATGTCGATTCTTAAATATGGCTCTAATACAGATACTTGTTAACTGGTAGACTTATGATATAATGCATTAATACCATAGTTAAAACATGAAATTCACTGTAGAATTTTTATAGGTCTACCATTAAAGAGAATATTATAATACACACAACTTTTTATATCCTATTTTAATCATTTTTCATTTTAGATATATGTAAGCATATACATGGGAGAAGGCAATGGCACCCCACTCCAGTACTCTTGCCTGGAAAATCCCATGGACAGAGGAGCCCGGTAGGCTGCAGTCCATGGGGTCGCTAGGAGTCAGACATGACTGAGCGACTTCCCTTTCACTTTTCACTTTCATGCATTGGAGAAGGAAATGGCAACCCACTTCAGTGTTCTTGCCTGGAGAATCCCAGGGACGGGGGAGCTTGGTGGGCTGCCGTCTATGGGGTCGCACAGAGTCGGACACGACTGATGCAACTTAGCAGCAGCAGCAGCAGCAGCAGCAGCAAGCATATACATACATATGTAAAACAAATGGATGATTACTGTAATTTTACTAGGAGAATGAAATAATAACTGTTCATTTATACATGTCTACATCACCTTATGCTTTAAGAGTTAAAGATGACAGGATTAAAGTAGCTTCTTCAAGCTTTAGAAAAGACAATTGAGTAGCAATGTCAAAATCAGTTAACAATGATATTTAGAATGTCAGAGTAAATTCAAACGCTCTGATCTTATTTTTTTCTAAATCCCATGCAAAGGAAGTTTCACTTAGTCTAATCATAAAAAGTAGAGATTGCCTAAGACCAACAAACTTAGATCTGGATTCTAGTAATCAAGGATGGTGCCTATCATCAAAGTATTAGACCATTATTCTCTCTTACTATCTAATCAGAAGCTGGTAATTGTCATTTTGCACATAAATTAAGTTCTTTGAGGCATATTAGATGATACTATAGCATTTAAATAATGCTTTTCATCTTTAACATAATTTATAAATATGAAGTAAGTAATTTTGCAAAGTGGTTATTTGAAAATTTTATCTCCCTTGAAAGTGATTATGTTTAAAATTTCTATTTAGTGGCATTGTATTTAATTTTGCAAACATTACACTTCACAACTAAACTAATCCATCACTTTCTTCCCAAGTACTATTTACTCTGATACTAAATGAGATAAGCATTAGACACTTACATAGTAATTTTACCAGGGACCTCAACCAGTGGACAGTTTTATCCTTCATATCTTGTTCTTGTGCTTCTTGGGTAATTCTCAATGATGTAGTTCTATTTCTTGGAAATAAAGTGGACAACAGTCTTTAACAGCATGCTTCAGTAGGAAAAAAATGTTCAATATTAAATAGATCACATGAATACCATGTTATTAGGGTAATGAAAGTAATACTACAAAAATACTACATTATGTATTGTCTTTCCAACTGCTTTGAATGAACAGAGACACATTTTGGCACAATGCAAATACTGGGGATTTATTGTGAGGGTACACTGAAACTATACAAAAAAGATCTCAATGACCCAGATAACCACGATGATGTGATCACTCTCCTAGAGTCAGACATCCTGGAGTGCAAAGTCAAATAGGCCTTAGAAAGCATCACTACAAGTAAAGCTAGTGGAGGTAATGGAATGCCAGCTGAGCTATTACAAACCCTAAAAAATGATCCTGTAAAAGTACTGCACTCAATATGCCAGAAAACCAGAAAATTCAGCAGTGGCCACAGGACTACAAAAGTTCAGTTTTCATTCCAATCCCAAAGAAATGCAATACCAAAGAATGTTCAAACTACCACACAATTGCACTCATTTCAGATACTAGCAAAGTAATGCTCACAATTTTCCAAGCTAGGCTTCAACAGTACAAGAACCAAGAACTTGCAGATGTTCAAGCTGGATTTAGAAAAGGCAGAGGAACCGGAGATCAAATTGCTAACATCCGTTGGATCATAGAAAAAGCAAGAGAATTCCAGAAAAATATCTACTTCTGCTTCATTGACTACACTACAGCCTTTGACTGTATGAATCACACCAAACTGTGGAAAATTTTTCAAGAGACAGGAATAATAGACCACCTTACCTGCCTTCTGAGAAATAATCAGAAGAAATAATCAGAACCAGACATAGAAAAATGGACTGTTTCCAAATTGGGAAAGGAGTAATTCAAGGCTATATATGGTCACCCTGCTTATTTAACTTATATGCAGAGTACACTATGCAAAATGCTGGTCTGGATAAATCACAAGCCGGAATCAAGATTACTGGGAGAAATATCAATAACCTCAGATATGCAGATGACACCACTCTTATGGCAGAAAGCAAAGAGGAACTAAAGAGCCTCTTGAAGGTGAAACAAGAGAGTGAAAAAGCTGGCTTAAAACTCAACATTAAGAAAACTAAGATCATAACATCTGGTCCCATGATTTCATGACAAATAGATAAGGAAACAATGGAAACAGTGATAGACTTTATTTTCTTGTGCTCCAAAATCACTGGAGGTTGTGCCTGCAGCCATGAAATTAAAAGACTCTTGCTACTTGGAAGAAAAGCTATGCCAAACTTAGACACCATATTAGAAACCAGAGACACTACGCCAACAAAGGTCTGTATAGTCAAAGCTATGGTTTTTCGAAGGAGTCACGTATGGATGTGAGAGTTGGATCATAAAGAAAGCTGAGCACTGAAGAACTGATGCTTCTGAACTGCGGTATTGGAGAAGACTCTTGAGAGTCCCTTGGATTGCAAGATCAAACCAGTCAATCCTAAAGGAAATCAATCCTGAATATTCATTGGAAGGACTGATGCTAAAGCCCCAATACTTTGGCCACCTGATGTGAAGAACCAACTTATTAGAAAAGGTCCTGATTCTGAGAAAGACTGAAGACAAGAACAGAAGGGGATGACAGAGGACAACGTGATTGGATGGCATCACTGACTAAATGGGCATGAGTTGGATCAAGCTCCAGGAAATGGTGAAGAACATGGAAGCCTGGCATGCTGCAGTCCATGGGGTTGCAAAGTTGGACACAACTGAGTGACTTAAAAGCAACAAGTACTGGAATATGCATAATAAGAAAAAACATGTTTGTGAGCATCACATTAAAAATTCCCCAAGGAAAGAACAAGATTGCGGAGGAATAGGTGGACATGGAGTACATCTCTCTGCAAGGATACGTCAGGAATTACACCTTCAGACACAGATGTTCATGCAGAACACCAGCTGAAAGGGGACTAGAGTACATGACGAGTGGAAAAGAATATGTAGAACCAGGCAAAGCTTGGTAGAATGAAGGAACTAGGAGGAAAACTGGACCTGCCCTTGGTGGGGAGGAGTACTGAAACAGGGGTCTGATTCCCATTTGGGGACAATTGTCTGAGTCAGAGGAGAAACATTTAAAGCTGTGAGTGAAACAGCTGATCTGTGGCAGCCTAAATAGAATGAGAATCAGACAGTCCTTGTTGCAGCCATACATACCCCGGATAGGAATGCTGGTCTCCTGGAAGGCACAGTGGCTGGGAGCTGGAGTTTAGGGATTGTGGAGCAATCCCTGGGCGAGGGCTGCTGTTGATTGCAGAGAGACGGATGGAGGGGATGTGAGAGAGGAGATTGTAGGGGGAAATTACTGTGGAGGAAAGCCGAGCAGACATGGAAGCAAGGCAATCCTGCTAAGTCATGTGTAGGGGGTGGAACCATCACCATAGCCTCTCTCTCCCACATCAGCAGCTGAACAATAGAGAGGCTGGCCCATCAAACGCCCAACGCACTGATCTACAGAGTAGGACCCCATCCAAGGTGCTCTTTTAAGTGCCTGACATGCCAATCTACAGAGTAGGACAGCAGCCAGGGGGACCCCTTTATGTGCCTGATGTGCCGGACAACACAAGGACCCCAGACAAGGGAACCCTCTAATTGCCTGAATGGGCAGAGCTACAGAGAAAGACTGGTCAAAATGGCCTTCTGATCACCAGCTACAAGAGGCTCAAAAAAGACTGACAGGGCCATAACTCCTGCATCGGAGAGTGTCCCTGCACACTTGGCGCCGCTAGGGTCCCCATAAGCCAAGCAGCTGCACCACCTTCACATTCAACTCTCACTGGGGCAGAGCTGCCATAGGCAGAAAAGTCTTGCGTCTATGCACTCAGGGTCACTTTGGTCATGTACATCTCTTTGTGACCCTGTAAACTGTGGCCTACCAGGCTTCTCTGTCAGGGAGGGAGGTTCTCCAGGCAAGAATATTGGAGTGTATTGGCCAATGCTGGTTGCCATACCCTTCTGCTGCTGCTGCTGCTAAGTCACTTCAGTCACGTCCGACTCTGTGTGACCCCATAGACAGCAGCCTACCAGGCTCCACTGTCCCTGGGATTCTCCAGGCAAGAACACCGGAGTGGGTTGCCATTTCCTTCTCCAATGCATGAAAGTGAAAGGTGAAAGTGAAGTCGCTCAGTCGTGTCTGACCCTCATCGACCCCATGGACTGCAGCCCACCAGGCTCCTCCATCCATGGGATTTTCCAGGCAAGAGTACTAGAGTGGGGTTCTAGAGCACTATATTTCTTTGTGCCCCAGCCGCCAACTCCCCTGAGTACCTGCTGTTGCCAGAATACCTGCGACCCAAGCAGCTGCACCACTCCATCCATGGCCCTCACAGGGGCAAACCCAAGTCCTTCAGGGCAGCCTCAGGAGCAAACCCCAGTGGATGACCCTCATGCAGAGGTGGAAGTAAAACCACAACTGAAACCCAGGGGCAGTATGACTGAGGAAGAAGACCTAAAACCTTCCCATCTGCTGTACAAGCTGCAGATTAAATCCACATGATCAACTAGGCAGACTGTGTCTGTGGAATATGTAAAAGATCATTGCGAGCTCCCACAAAAGAAAACACACTAGTTCTGGTATCTGTGGACATTGAAGGCAAGAACACACAGGAGTAGAACCAGAATAGAATCTGAGCTGCTCCCACTGCAGGTCCAGAGATCAGCATAGTGTCGGAGGGTATCCTAGGGAAGTAAGGTGGACTGTGACTCCCAGTGAGGGAAAGGACTCTGACAGCAGTGACTTAAGAAAAACATTATTCTTATTTTTTGACTTGTTCTGTAGAAAATTTTGGAGTTTTATTTTTTCCCCTCTGTTGTAGTTGTTGATTTTATTGGCACTGCTGCTGCTGCTGCTGCTAAGTCGCTTCAGTCGTGTCCGACTCTGTGCGACCCCATAGACGGCAGCCCACCAGGCTCCCCTGTCCCTGGGATTCTCCAGGCAAGAACACTGTAGTGGGTTGCCATTTCCTTCTCCAATGCATGAAGGTGAAAAGTGAAAGGGAAGTCATTCAGTCCTGTCCGACTCCTAGCGACCCCATGGACTGCAGCCTACAGGGCTCCTCCGTCCATGGGATTTTCCAGGCAAGAATACTGGAGTAGGGTGCCATTGCTTTCTCCATTAATCCAATTAAGCTTTTGAGCTTTTTTTTCCCTCAGTCACATTATTTATTGTTGTTATAAACATCTGCCTCTATGTTAAGCTTTTACAGTTCTGTGGAGTTTTCTTATATATTTTTCTTTTCTCTTTTTTTTAATTTTAATTTTTTAACATATTATTATTTTTTATACATTTATTCCTTTGTTTGCTTTTCCTATTGTTCTTTTCCCCTTGCAATAAATATTTAACATATATAAGCCTTCTTTATATTCCTCTGTTTAACTTTGCATATCTATTCTTTCTTTCTTTTCTTTCTCTCCTTTCCTCTCAACATATTTGTTTAGTTTTATTTTAATTGCTTTATTCCCCAATTGGCACCTTACTTTTGTTTTGTTTTCCAGTTTGTGCTTTAGTTAGTTTTGTTCTGGTAGATAAAATTTGTGGTTTCCTTTGTTCACTGGGTCAATCTATTTTACTTTATTTTTGTTGGACTGTTCTTGCTTCTAGGTGTATGTGTATATGTGCATATTCAGTCACACTTTTTAGTTGTTACAAACCTTTGCCTCTGTGGGCTTTTGCAGTTCTATGGAGTTTTCCTTTTTCTTCTCTTTTTTCTTCCTTCTTCATTTTTTTTTCCTTTTTATAATTTAAATTTTTAAACCTATTTTATTTTCTCTACATTTATTCCTCTGTTTCCTACTGTTATTTTCCCCTTGCAGTTAATCCTTAATGTATATAAATCTTCTTCATTTACCTCTATTTAACTTTCCATATCTATTCTTTCTTTCTTTCCTTTCCTCTCAACATATTTGTTAGTTTTGTTTTCCAGTTTGTGCTTTAGTTTCTCTTATTCTTAACTGATAAATATAATTTTGTATTTCCTTTGTTTGCCAGGTCAATCTACTGTACTTTATTTTGTTGGACTGTTTTGACTTTGCTCATGGGTGTATATGTATATGTGCATATTACATTACTTTAATTATTATTTGCCTGACTTTGTAACTGCCATTTGTCTGGGGTTTATCTTTGTTTTCTCGTTTCTGGATATTTGTTTTAATCTCACTTAGTGCCATAACAAACCACTTGTGGACCCTCCATTCCTGACCAGAGATCAAGCTCTGAGGCTTTGGATTGGGAGCACTCAGTCCAATGCCCTAATGCCCTGTGGTAATCTATTATCAGAAAACTAACCCTAGGGCCCTGCTGCTGCTGCTGCTGCTGCTAAGTCACTTCAGTCGTGTCCGACTCTGTGCGACCCCATAGATGGCAGCCCACCAGGCTCCATCCCTGGGATTCTCCAGGCAAGAACACTGGAGTGGGTTGCCATTTCCTTCTCCAATGCAGGAAAGTGAAAAGTGAGAGTGAAGTCGCTCAGTCGTGTCCGACTCTTCGAGACCCCATGGACTGCAGCCTACCAGGCTCCTCCATATATGGGATTTTCCAGGCAAGAGTACTGAAGTGGGGTGCCATTGCCTTTTCCTACCCTAGGGCCCTAGTGATTATCAAATAGTGAGAACTCACACAAAGAAAAACACTTGAAAATAAGACCCAGCATGACCCAACCACCAGTGGCACCCATTTTAAACAACAAAACAAAAATACAAACCCAATCATCAGCAGACAGGATTACTACCTTACTCAGCCCTGCCCACCAGAGGAAAAATAAACAAACAAAAGCTCAGCACAAATCTCACCCTATATGAAGCTTACAAAAACCACTGGACGAACCTTAGGAGGGCAGAAACCAAAAGGAAGAAAGAATTCAACCTTCTTCAAGGAAAGAATTCAACTTTATTTGAAGCCTGGAAAAAGGAAACGTCAAACACAGTAAGTTAAAAAAATATATAGATAATGAAAAGGCAGAGAAATACTACACAAGTGAAGGAACAAACAGAAGTCCAAATAAATGAAGAGAAAATAGGCAAACTACATGAAAAAGAATTCAGAATAATGATAATAAAGATGATCAAAAATCTTGAAAACAGAATGGAGAAAATGCAAGAATCAATTAACAAAGACCTAAAAGAATAAACATACAAACAAGACAATTACTGAAATTAAAAATACTTGAGAAGGAATCAATAGCAGAATATCTGAAGCAGAAGAACAAATCAGTGAGCTGGAAAATAAAATAGTGGAAATAATTTCTGAAGAGCAGAATAAAGTAAAAGAATGAAACGAACTGAGGATAGGCTCAGAGACCTCTTGGACAATATCAAATGCACCAGCATTTGAATTATAGGATCTGATAAGAAGAAGAGAAAAAGAAAGACTATGAAAACATTTTTAAGAGATTATAGTTGAAAATTCCCCCAACATGGAAAAGGAAATATTCAATCAAGTCCAAGGGGCACAAAGAGTCCCATACAGGATAAACCCAAGAAGAAACATGCCAAGACACATAGTAATCAAACTAACAAAGACTAAACACAAAGTATTAAAAGCAGCAAGGGAGAAGCAACAAGTAATATAACAGGGAAACCTCATATGCTTAACAGCTCATCTTTCAGCAGAAACTCTGCATGCCAGAAGGGAATGGCAGATTACTGTACCCGGCAAGTGTTTCATTCAAAATTGATGGAGAAATAAAAAGCTTTTTAGACACAAGCAAAAGTTAAGAGAATTCAATGCCACCAAACCAGCTTTACAACAAATGTTAAAGGGACTTACATAGTCAAGAAATAAAACAGAAGAAAAGAGATCTACAAAATCAATCCCAAACAATTAAGAAAATGGCAATAGGAACATATATATCAGTAATTGTTTTAAATGCAAATGGAATAAATGCTCCAACCAAAAGACACAGACTGGCTAAATGAATACAAAAACAAGACCCATATATATGCTGTCTACAAGAAACCCACCTCAGACCTGAAGACACATATAGACTGAAAGTGAGAGGATGGAAAAATATATTCCATGCAAATGGGAAGCAAAAGAAAGTTGGAGTAGCAATCCTCATACCAGACAAATTAGACCTTAAAATAAAGATTACAAGAGACAAGGAAGGACACTCCATAATGATCAAGGGATCAATCCAAGAGGAAGACATAACAATTGTAAATATCTATGCACCCAACATAGGAGCACCTCAATACATAAGACAAGCACTAACACACATCAAAGGAGAAATTGACAGTGACACAATAATAGTAGGAGACTTTAACACCCCACTCACACCAATGGACAGATCATCAAAACAGAAAATTAGTAAGGAAACACAAGTCTTAAATGATACATTAGATGAGATGGATCTCATTGATATCTTCAGGACATTCCATCCAAATGCAGAATATACCTTCTTCTCACGTACACAAGGAACATTCACTGGGATAGACCACATCTTGGGTCACAAATCAAACCTCAGTAAATTTAAGAAAATTGAAATTGTATCAAACATCTTCTTCAACCACAATGCTATGAGACCAGATTATGAATTATAAGAAAGAAAAAAAAAAAAAACCAACTGTAAAAAACACAAACACATGGAGATTAAACAATACATTTCTAAATAACCAACAGGTTACTGAAGAAATCAAAAGATGTGAGAGTTGGACTGTGAAGAAAGCTGAGCACTAAAGAATTGATGCTTTTGAAGTGTGGTGTTGGAGAAGACTCTTGAGAGTCCCTTGGACTGCAAGGAGATCCAACCAGTCCATCCTAAAGGAGATCAGTCCTGGGTGTTCACTGGAAGGACTGATGTTGAAGCTGAAACCCCAATACTTTGACCACCTGATGCGAAGAGCTGACTCATTGGAAAAGACCCTGATGCTGGGAAAGATTGAGGGCAGGAGGAGGAAGGGACGACAGAGGATGAGATGGTTGGATCGCATCACCGACTCAAATGGACATTGGTTTGGGTGTACTCCGGGAATTAATGATGGACAGGGAGGCCTGGCATGCTGCGGTTCGTGGGGTCACAAAGAGTCAGACACAACTGAGCAACTCAACTGACTGACTGACTAGCTGTTTAATCATCCAACTGTTTATAGACCAATAAATGTTGGCCATAATAGCAGGGTTACACGGTGCAAGGTATGGCAATATAAGGATTTTCTTACCAGAGAGCTGGATAACCTTAATCCTTTGCAAATGTCCAAAGGGGACAAAATAAGTAGCAGGAATCTGAGGGCTACCAGAAGAAACGCAATACAACTCTCAGTGAAGATGAAACTTCAGAGTTTTCCCAATACAAAAATCGTAATATATGGAGCACTAATGATGTGAGATGTGCATTATATATATATATTACTTTTTTAACTATTATAACAACATAGGAAGTTATATATTATTGACATTACAGATGAGACCCCCAAATTTAAGGAACTTGATCAAGTTCACACAACTAGTAAGTATTAGAACTAGAATATCAACTGAGACTTGGCTGATATTGAATCTAATTTATTCCTCAACAGTACCACACTGATTTTCATAGAAACTATAAAATGAATTAATTGCTATGAGTTGAATTTCATGTTGATTAGTCATAGGCAACAATCTTTCACTCTTATTAACTTGGAGTATATTAAGGTGGAATATATTTTCCTATTTGGGGGAGGAGAGAACAAAAACTACATATTCAGGAATATGAACTATGGTGCTGGAGAAGACTTGAGAGTCCCTTGGACTGCAAGGAGATCAAACAAGTCAATCCTAAAGGAAATTTGTCCTGAATATTCATTGGAAGGACTGATGCTGAAGCTAAAGCTCCAATACTTTGGTCACCTGATGTGAAGAGTCAACTCGTCGGAAAAGACCCTGGTGCTGGGAAGGATTGAGAGCAGAAGGAAAAGGGGGCAACAGAGGATGAGATGGTTGAATGGCATCACTGACTCAATGAACATAAGTTTGAGCAAACTCCAAGAGATAGTGAAGAATAGGGAAGCCTGGCATGATACAGTCCATGAGTTCACAAAGAGTTGGACATGACCTAGCGACTAAACAAGAAAAGGTTATGAAAGAAATAATTATCTTATATGACTCAGGACTCTTACGAAGTAAAAGTCAGGTGCTCTCAGCATAAACAAGGTTATTAGGAATAAAATCAGGGAGTACCTTATCCCTTGTCCTCTGTCTCCAAGGCTGGTGCTTCTTGAATGGTGCCATGTTGTCCCTCTGTCTGCTGGCTTTCCTGCTGAAAAGCAAGCATTCATTTCATAACTAGGAGAAAAAATATTAATAGTTCAAATCATAAAATATAAACAATAAAATCAAACAATAGATGCAGTTTATTATCTCCCAATAGCATTTTGTGTTCTATGACACAAATTCAGTTCAATTCAGTTCAGTTGCTGAGTCGTGTCCGACTTTTTGGGACTCCATTAATTGCAGCATGCCAGCCTTCCCTGTTCATCACCAACTCCCGGAGTTCACTCAGACTCATGTCCATCGAGTCAGTGATTACATCCAGGCATCTCATCCTCTGTTGTCACCTTTTCCTCCTGCCCCCAATCCCTCCCAGCATCAGAGTCTTTTCCATTGAGTCAACTCTTCGCATGAGGTGGCCAAAGTACTGGAGTTTCAGCTTTAGCATCATTCCCTCCAAAGAAATCCCAGGGCTGATCTCCTTCAGAATGGACTGGTTGGATCTCCTTACAGTCCAAGGGACTCTCAAGAGTCTTCTCCGACACCACAGTTCAAAAGCATCAATTCTTCGGTGCTCAGCCTTCTTCACAGTCCAACTCTCACATCCATACATGACCACAGGAAAAACCATAGCCTTAACTAGACGCACCTTTGTTGGCAAAGTAATGTCTCTGCTTTTGAATATGCTATCTAGGTTGGTAATAACTTTCCTTCCAAGGAGTAAGCATCTTTTAATTTCATGGCTGCAGTCACCATCTGCAGTGACTTTGGAGCCCACCCCCCCAAAAAAAAAAGTCTGACACTGTTTCCACTGTTTCCCCATCTATTTCTCATGAAGTGATGGGACCAGATGCCATGATCTTCGTTTTCTGAATGTTGAGCTTTAAGCCAACTTTTTCACTCTCCTCTTTCACTTTCATCAAGAGGCTCTTTAGTTCCTCTTCACTTTCTGCCATAAGGGTGGTGTCATCTGCATATCTGAGGTTATTGATATTTCTCCTGGCAATCTTGATTCCAGTTTGTGTTTCTTCCAGTCCAGCGTTTCTCATGATGTACTCTGCATATAAGTTAAATAAGCAGGGTGACAAATACAACCTTGACGTACTCCTTTTCCTATTTGGAACCAGTCTGTTGTTCCATGTCCAGTTCTAACTGTTGCTTCCTGCATACAGATTTCTCAAGAGGCAGATCAGGTGGTCTGGTATTCCCATCTCTTTCAGAATTTTCCACAGTTTATTGTGATCCATACAGTCAAAGGCTTTGGCATAGTTAATAAAGCAGAAATAGATGTTTTTCTGGAACTCTCTTGCTTTTTCCATGATCCAGCGGATGTTGGCAATTTGATCTCTGGTTCCTCTGCCTTTTCTAAAGCCAGCTTGAACATCAGGAAGTTCACGGTTCACATATTGCTGAAGCCTAGCTTGGAGAATTTTGAGCATTACTTTACCAGCATGTGAGATGAGTGCAATTGTATGGCAGTTTGAGCATTCTTTGGCATTGCCTTTCTTTGGGATTGGAATGAAAACTGACCTTTTCCAGTCCTGTGGCCACTGCTGAGTTTTCCAAATTTGCTGGCATGTTGAGTGCAGCACTTTCACAGCATCATCTTTCAGGATTTGAAATAGCTCAACTGGAATTCCATCACCTCCACTAGCTTTGTTCATAGTGATGCTTTCTAAGGCCCACTTGACTTCACATTCCAGGATGTCTGGTTCTAGGTAATATAATCACCATTGTGATTATCTGGGTCGTGAAGATCTTTTTTGTACAGTTCTTCTGTGTATTCTTGCTATCTCTTAATGTCTTCTGCTTCTGTTAGGTCCATACCATTTCTGTCCTTTATCGAGCTCATCTTTGCATGAAATATTCCTTTGCTATCTCTGATTTTCTTGAAGAGATCCCTAGTCTTTCCCATTCTGTTATTTTCCTCTATTTCTTTGCATTGATCGCTGAAGAAGGCTTTCTCATCTCTTCTTGCTATTCTTTGGAACTCTGCATTCAGATGCTCATATCTTTCCTTTTATGCTTTGCTTTTCACTTGTCTTCTTTCACAGCTATTTGTAAGGCCTCCCCAGACAGCCATTTTTTCTTTTTTGCATTTCTTTTCCATGGGGATGGTCTTGATCCCTGTCTCCTGTACAATGTCACAAACCTCATTCCATAGTTCATCAGGCACGCTATCTATCAGACCTAGGTCCTTAAATCTATTTCTCACTTCCACTGTATAATCATAAGGGATTTGATTTAGGTCATACCTGAATGGTCTAGAGGTTTTCCCTACTGTCTTCAATTTAAGTCTGAATTTGGCAATAAGGAGTTCATGATCTGAGCCACAGTCAGCTCCTGGTCTTGTTTTTGCTGACTGTATAGAGCTTCTCCATATTTGGCTGCTAAGAATATAATCAATCTGATTTCGATGTTGACTATCTGGTGATGTCCATGTGTAGAGTCTTCTCTTGTGTTGTTGGAAGAGGGTGTTTGTTATGACCAGTGCATTTTCTTGGCAAAACTCTATTAGTCTTTGCCCTGCTTCATTCCGTATTCCAAGGCCAAATTTGCCTGTTACTCCAGGTGTTTCTTGACTTCCTACTTTTGCATTCCAGTCCCCTATAATGAAAAAGACATCTTTTTGAGGAGTTAGTTCTAAAAGGTCTTGTAGGTCTTCATAGAACTGTTCAACTTCAGCTTCTTCAGCGTTACTGGTTGGGGCTTAGACTTGGATTACTGTGATATTGAATGGTTTGCCTTGGAAACGAACAGAGATCATTCTGTCGTTTTTGAGATTGCATCCAGGTACTGCATTTTGGACTCTTTTGTTGACCATGATGGCTACTCCATTTCTTCTGTGGGATGCCTGCCCGCTGTAGTATATATAATGGTCATCTGAGTTAAATTCACCCATTCCAGTCCATTTTAGTTTGCTGATTCCTAGAATGTCGACATTCACTCTTGCCATCTCTTGTTTGACCACTTTCAATTTGCCTTGATTCATGGACCTGACATTCCAGGTTCCTATGCAATATTGCTCTTTACAGCATCGGACCTTGCTTCTATCACCAGTCACATCTACAGCTGGGTATTCTTTTTGCTTTGGCTCCATCCCTTCATTCTTTCTGGAGTTATTTCTCCACTGATCTCCAGTAGCATATTGGGCACCTACGGACCTGGGGAGTTCCTCTTTCAGTATCCTATCATTTTGCCTTTTCATACTGTTCATGGGGTTCTCAAGGCAAGAATATTGAAGTGGTTTGCCATTCCCTTCTCCAGTGGACCACATTCTGTCAGATCTCTCCACCATGACCCGCCTGTCTTGGGTTGCCCCACGGGCATGGCTTAGTTTCATTGAGTTAGACAAGGCTGTGGTTCTAGTGTGATTAGATTGACTAGTTTCCTGTGAGTATGGTTTCAGTGTGTCTGCCCTCTGATGACCTCTTGCAACACCTACCATCTTACTTGGTTTCTCTTACAAGGTTTCTTTTACCCTGGGCATGGGGTATCTCTTCACGGCTGCTCCAGCAAAGAGCAGCCACTGCTCCTTACCTTGGACGAGAGGTATCTCCTCACCACCGCCCTTCCTGATCTTCAGTGTGGGATAGATCCTCTAGGCCCTCCTGCGCCTGCGCAGCCACGGCTCGTTGGATGTGGGGTTGGTCCTCCGTATTAATAAATATCTCTTTGGAAACCACATATAGCACCCATTGACTCCAAGAAAAATTTAGACCTTTGATCCTAGATCAGAATATTTTAAAAATTACAAAAGCCTTCACACTAGAAGTCAGCAAAACAGTACTAAAATTATTATATAAAAGAGAAAACTATGTCTTTACTTATTAAGGAAAAACTTTTGAATTTTCTACATTGCCACTCAAATTTTTATTCCATGGCCAGAGTGGAGATTGTAGTGATAAATAAATAATAATAGAGCAAATTATATTTCTGAAGCGTATCATGTTCTTCTTTTAGTGATATACGTTTTTAAAAGTGCCTCTGAACCTATAAATTGAGCTATCTGGGGGGGAAAATACACAAACATACATAATGGCAATAATGTGTTTTTTGAGCATTACGGCTTTCACACAAACCCCCATTCCCGAAAGATGGCTTGCTTGGTACATCTCTTGTCTAAAAAGGAAGAAGCACTGCTAAATGAGTTGTCTTTTATTTCTATTTTTTAAAATATTTTTATATTTTATTTTTTTAATTGGAGTATAGTTGATTTACAATGTTGTGTTAATTTCTGCTGTTCAGCAAAGTACTTCAGCTCTACATAAAAATATACTTTTAAAACTTTCTCTGAAACCTGAGAGACTATTTATAAAATTCAAAAGACTTCAGGAAGTGCTTGCTCTTACACAGGCAATAAAGATTCTTATTTTTCCCCAGAGGTTACGGAGAATCTAGTCCTTTTTATGAAAACTTGCCTTCTCAGCCTGTGGAATTCTCTTCAAAATGTGTTTTGCCTTATGAGTAATGTAATTTCAGCTACTACTTACATCTATATAAGGCAATTTACTCTTATGATACTAAAAAGCAGTATTCGTCACTCTAGACTTTCCAACTATCACCTCTGTAAGATCCCTCTGGCTAATACCAATGAACATTATCTATACTCTAAATCTCTTTTCCTTTTTCCCCTCGAAAATATAATTTCTATTTAAAAAATCACAAAGTGGTAAAAATAATTTATTCATTTCCAAAAAGGAACTTAAATGCAAATATGGTCTCTTTTGCAAAAGCTAAGGGATCAAGTGAATAAGATATTCTAGCAAAACCTCAACTATTGAAAGTTACAGAGGATAGAGTCTATTTATTCTATAACATGACATGACTAGATGGCCATCACAGGTGTTTCTTCTGCTTCCACATCATAAAGAAAAAGGAAATTTTGAGATCATAACATATTATTGGTTCCAACAGACAATAGTGGCCTAAGTCTTCTTCTGATCTAATTATCACAGGGTTTCTATCATCTCTCAGAGAAGGCAATGGCACCCCACCCCAGTACTCTTGCCTGGAAAATCCCATGGACGGAGGAGCCTGGTGGGCTGCAGTCAATGGGGTCGCTAAGAGTCGGACACTACTGAGCGACTTCATTTTCACTTTCATGCATTGGAGAAGGAAATGGCAACCCACTCCAGTGTTCTTGCCTAGAGAATCCAAGGTACGGGGGAGCCTGGTGGGCTGCCGTCTATGGGGTCACACAGAGTTGGACACGACTAAAGCGACTTAGCAGCAGCAGTCTATCATCTCTCTCTTGAGAGCTCTAAAACACACTAGATTGAAAAAAAAAAAAAAACACTGAAGTAAAACAGTATATAACATTGCATCTTTATGACAGTTACCTTGAACTCTTTATCAGGTAGATAATTTCCATTTGATAAAGGTATTTTCCTGAGGTTTTTATCTTGTTTTATTTGGAACATATTCCTCTGTCTCCTTATTTTGCCATACTCTGTGTTTGTTTCTGTGTATTAGCAAAACCAGCTACCTTCCTAGTTTTACAGGGTGGCCTTGTCTAAGATATGTCTCACAGAGTCCATAGGCACAATCACTCTGGCCACCAGAGCTAGGTCCTCAAGGGAAATCCGGGTTTGGGCTGTGTGTGCCTGCCTGCTGTGGCAAGGGCATGGGCAGGGCTCTCGAATGGCCTCCTTGCTGAGTTGCACAGCTGTGGCTCTTTGGGATTAGATGGCCTCCCAGTGGGGTGTGCCTACTGGTGCTTGCAGGTTTAAGAATTCCAAAGTAGTGCCTGTCAGTGTCAGTATTAGCAAGGAAGAATGAGATCTCAAAAGGGTGTCAGCCAGCATTTCCCTTTCTGGGGAGGATCCCAGTAGGCTCCTGCCTCTCTGGAAGATGCTTTAAGATTGGTAAGTGGATCTCCTTCACTTTTTCAAACAGATGCTTTTCAAACTGTTTGTTGTTGTTTTGTTTTGTTTTGTTTTGTGCTGCAAAGTGAGTCTGCAAATGAACTCTTTAAGATTGGATTCTTCATGTCCTATAGCACTATGGCTTTCCTGGATGTATCCTTGTCTTTCAAAGCCAAATATTTTGGAGGCTTACCTCTCCTGCATGGAATCTGAGGGCTGGGATGCCTGATATGAGGCACAAGTGCATGACTCTTGGGAAAGAGTTCTGTAGTTTTGAGCCCCCTCCCAAATGTGGATGGCTCACCAGCAGTAGGGTGTTTCTTTGGTGAGACCATGTCTTTGCCTTCACTACAATCTCAATGCTGCTCTTTTATCCTTTCTTGTGGAGGCTCTGTTCACCAAGTCTTCAGTTCTTCTCAGAGGAAACTATTCAGTAGTTTCAGAGGAAACTGCAACTATTTGTGGTTGTAGACTTGTTGTGTCCCTGGTAGGAGGTGAATTCACAAACTCCCCATGCTACCATCTTGAACTACTGTCTAAGACATACTAGTTTTTCATCTTTAGACTTCTCTTTCATTCACCTTTTTCTTTCATTCCAGACAGAGAAGATATTTTAACCTTAGGGGCAGAAAAAGCTGACTTTGACTGTTGAAAAAATCTAATCCCTTTGCCACATGGAATGGTTGAAACTATCAAGAAAAGAATCTTCCATCTGTTTACATCTCAAAGAATTATCCCCACATACTTATTCAGATTGATCTTTTCAGCAGATATCTTTGCCTGCTGGAAACAAAAATGTCAAAGAGATTGGGGAAAACTGGTATCTCCTTGTATAGTAGGTCCTTTTTAAAATCATGGCTCAAATTTTTAAAAGCATTATATAAAGTACATTGTGCAATTCCTGAGACATAGCAAATATTCAATTAATAATGTGTATTCTTGTCTTATTATTATAAGTCTAGGTTTACAATTATTTTCAGTAGGATTTGCTATCAGGGTAATGTCACCCAACTTCAAATCCCACGTAGGTTGACCTAATTCCTAAGGTACCCAAGCTCCAAAATTACCATCTCCTCATTGTTTCCAATCTCTCAAATTCAATTTTAATTTCTTTACTCATTTATTCATATAGTCATTCATTCAACAAATATTCAATGAGGTGGCAGACTCTATACAAAAAAATACAAAGATAATGATAATTAACACAACCCTACCTCCATAAGAGTACTGCCCAGTGGCAGATAGAGGTATTAATCTAATAATCACCCAAGTGTGAAACTGCTATTATAATATGAACTGGGAAGGAAAATTATGAGATTATATTTTTAGAGAAGTCAAAGAAGGCTGCATTGCTTGATCTGAGACCCTTCGAAATGTCTCACACTCCTTCAGATATCAACTAGATATTAATAACAAGGAAGGAATAATGCTCTAGGCAGTGAGAATGACATGGACAAAGACCCTGGAGTGGGAAAAAAGTGCCAAGAACTTACAGCTTGTAAGACCATAGGACAGACAGGACAAGAAAGCAGCACAGAGCAAGATGAGGTTGGGGAGTTAGATGTGAATGACAGCATCCAGGCTCCCGAGATGGACTTTATCTGGACTTTAGCTGGAGATTCATGGTACAACTGAAGGTTGACAACACAGGAGTGACATGAGAGTAATGGAAAACAAAATGGGGCTAGAACAAGTGTAAGTGATTGACCTAGGAAATGGCACTTCTCACTTGCACTGAAGAGATACAAAGACCTGAGATGTCAGCCTACAAGAGAACAGAATAGTAGCAAGGAAAAATGGTGGCATCTAGGAATATTTAGGAAGTGAAGTCAAGATCAATGCTAATAGATTTCATACATAAGAGTGAATGAGAGGGAGGTATTAAGAATGATGAACAGATGTATACACTGGGATCTGAGTTGCAGAGAGTAGTTTGGGAAGAAGTGCTTTTTAAGGAGAGAATGATGTAGGCAGTGCCTTTCCATTTTTGGCTTGTTTTACTCATTTGTGTAAAATAGCTACTACTCTGATGGCAGGTTGCCCATAATTCTCTACATATTTGTAATTATTTCTCAACTAGAAAAAGTACAAAACTTAGTGTGATTTGGTTGCCTTTCTATACCTCCTATGATTATTTTATTATACAGGAGTAATCAAATTCATTTAACAAAATGTTAGCAACTTAAAGGATCTTATGAGATTTCTCATGACATTTTGAAAGAGAAAAAAGTGAAATAATCACAGAAATACTGGTAACTTATTAATATATATCAGATTTTTTTTTCTTTTGGCTAACATAAAAAGAAAAATGTATCTTCTACCAGTACTTTAGAAGATACAGATGTACTGGAATGTGGTAATAGTAGAAATTCATCATTATCTCCCAGCCTCTATGGTATTTTTATAAACTGGATTTCTATTAGTGCTTTATTCTAATTCAATCTCACAGCCTATAAAGGAGAGCATCTAATTTAAAGTTGTTGCTTATACTCAATGCCATGGCATGCCCAGAATAAAGTTTGATAGTGGCCCCGCATCCAATATCACAAACCCATATAAATATGCATCTTATTTCAAAGTAATAAAGATGTCTCTGACTAGAAAATGGTGAGGGTTATTCCTTCAAAAATATGTTAATAAATAGGGAGTAACTCTGTTTTGAAGATCAATAAGTATGTATTCCATACAAAGTCATAACTTTACAAACGTGTAATCCATGTTAAACCCCATCTCCAAGTTTCACCAAGCGTACGTTCTTGCTTTACAAACATATATATGACAGTTAAATTACATGTTTATCATTTTCGCTGAGGACGTTTGACATTTATAGGTTATGGTAAAAACAAATTGGGTAATTTTGCTGCCTTAAAAAAGACAAACCCACTACAAAAACTGTATGTTCTCTGCTTTCAAAAGAGAATAGTTTTGGTTTCCAAATGCGAAGGTTTTTTACTTATTTTCTCTTACATACATAAAATACAAGGAATTGTAGACACTGATCTGCTTTGTCTATCAAATTTTTATAAGTAGGATATATTAGTTCTTGGCTAATAGTAACTTAAGAGACAAGTCCTTCAGTAACTTAAATGAAATAAAATTATTTTTTGCTGGCATTCTGTGATGTTATTCTCAGGTTGTTCTAATGAAGCAGACTTATTTTGTATTGCAGCTTATGACCAAGCTTAGAGATATATCTCTGAAAGAAGAAATTTACACCTATCATCCCATGTTCTTTTGCACCTTTTCAAGGACATTACAATAGTGTTTTGTATGAACATGATTTTGTTCATTTGAGAAAGTTTAGGTCCACATTTTCTCTTTAAATGCTAGACTAAAAAGGAGAGCTTCACTTTCAGGTCTCTACATTCTCTTTAAGAAAGGGAAGTGAGAATTAGGTCCCACAGAACCCTCTATCACATGTAAGCTATGGTACTGCAGTATGCTTGCTAGAGAGTCAGGCTCTGAATTGTAAGATAAGTATCCTTGTCGTGTCTACAAGTTTGTGCACTCCTGTAAAGAACCAAAGCTTAAGGGCGAGAGAGGATTCCTTATTTACAAATGAAATTAATTTCAAATATGTTAGTACTCATTCTGCAAATTAGAAAAGCCCAATATGATGTCCTCTATTTGATAGATCACTAGGGCAATATATTGTGACAGTATTATTTTCGATTCAGCTATCAAATATTGGATCAACTATTTTGTCCCACTAAAATCAAAAGCCATTTAACTGGAGAATTAAGAATAAAAAGGTATTAGTCAGCCAGAGTCTCAGTTTTACTACAATTTTTTAATACAAATTTTTACCACAATTTTTACTACAGTTTTTCTTGCGACCCAGAGCAAGAAAATCTGAAAAAGCACTGATGCTTCCAGTGTAGTGGGGGTTCCTGGGAACCTTGTCTCCTCATTCCACAATTTGCACTGCTATCTATTGTTCCTTTCATATTATACATCACACCAGAAGTGCAATTGATGCTATTTTTGTTGATAGCACAGGCCCTTGTGTTTCCTTTAACCACAGTCCTTCAATAAGCATATTAGTTATTTTATATGTACCTGAAAAAATTCAAATATTAAAAGAGGAAGTTTTAGCTTTCATTTTTATTTCTCCATTATATACCTTGCTACTTAAATACAGTAGGATCCTTCTGTGCCACACAAAATGTGAATAAAAATGTCAACTTCTCAGGTTTAGTGCAAAAATTAAATCAGATAACAGAATATATTATAAAGTATCCAAAATGTTATGTCTCAAAAAAGGGAGAAAGTTTGTTCTATATTTAGCTAAACTTTAAAATATGAAAAATATCTCAAATAGTTTTTGGTTGAACTCTCACATAAATTGCCTAGGAATCAGTAATAGGAAAATATATTTAATAGCTTATATGACACACCTAAAGCAGTGCTTGGAGAGATATTTAATAGCCTAACCATTTATATTACTAAAATATATATATAGATATAATGAGTATCCAACCTAATCAGTTAAAGAGCAGTAATACAAAGAGAAAAAGTATATTGGAAAAAGTAATCAATGGCAAACACTGAACTGAAAAATAGAACGTAGTT
Source organism: Bos mutus (assembly GCF_027580195.1). Taxonomy (NCBI): domain Eukaryota; kingdom Metazoa; phylum Chordata; class Mammalia; order Artiodactyla; family Bovidae; genus Bos; species Bos mutus. The sequence goes on along the minus strand of NC_091620.1, from coordinate 60,226,283 downwards.
ATCTAAGAGATGACTCTAGAGGAAAATAAAGAATAAAACAGATAAATCATTATTTAACATAAAAAAAGGAAAAAGACAAACACATCAAGCATATAAATCAAGCAAATTTTCACAGATTACATTAAAAAATTATAAATTACTTTGCTTCTCTGTAAAAATTAATTTACAAATGTAGATAAATAATCTAATATAGCCCAATCAAGATAGCATAAAAAATTGAAACCTACAGATTACCATAGAAGAACTAGAGAACTTGTCAAATAACTTCTCACCTCCCATCTCCATTACACAAACACATTCAAGTTAATGCATTAATCATAAATAGATTCTTCAGGAAATTCATGGAATTCCACAAATTATTTAAGTAATATAAGACTATGCAATGCAGGAGATGCAGGTTTGATTCCTGGGTCAGGAAGACACCTTGGAGGAGGAAATGGCAAGTCACTCCAGTATTCTTGCCAGGAAAATTCCATGGACGGAGGAACTTGGCAGGCTACAGTCCACAGGTTTGCAAAGAGTCAGATATGACTGAGTTACAGAACACATACACACATGATATCTCCATTGCTTAAGAGCATATTTAACAAATTCAAACATAAGTAAAAGATTAGCAAAAAAAATCAGTTTCCCTTACTGGTCATAAAATCCTAAACCGAATATTAGCAAACAGAATATAAGGGCATAACAAAATAATAATAATCCATTATTAGTCTTACTAGATTCAGATATAATTCAATATTGAAAGAATATAATAATATAATCTGCATAGTAATATACTTTCAAATATAAAATAATTATAATCACTTCTCAAATGTTTAAAGATATTTGATAAAAATTTTGCACATTTGTCTTAAATAGTACATGCTACTGCTAAGTCGCTTCAGTCGTGTCCGACTCTGTGCGACCCCATAGACGGCAGCCCACCAGGCTCCCCTGTCCCTGGGATTCTCCAGGCAAGAACACTGGAGTGGGTCGCTATTTCCTTCTTCAATGCATGAAAGTGAAAAGTGATAGTGAAGTCGCTCAGTCATGCCCGACTCTTAGCGACCCCATGGACTGCAGCCAACCAGGCTCCTCCATCCATGGGATTTTCCAGGCAAGAGTACTAGAGTGGGGTGCCATTGCCTTCTCTGTAAATAGTACATAGTAAGTTTAAAATTATATATATTTATTTGACATTAAAAATATATATATATATATAAATTTAAACATATTAGATATAAATCTGAGCTTCCCTGGTAGCTCAACTGGTAAAGAATTTGCCTGCAATGCAGGAGACCCCAGTTCTATTCCTGGGTCAGGAAGATCCCCTGGAGAAGGGTTAGGCAACCCATTTCAGTATTCTTGCACTTCCCTGGTGGCTCAGATGGTAAAGAATATGCCTGCAGTGTGGGAGGCCTGGCTTAATCCCTGGTTTGGGAAGATCTGCTGAAGGAGGGCATGGCAACCCACTCCAGTATTCTTGCCTGGAGAATCTCCATGGACTGAAGAAACTGGTGGGCTACAGTCCATGGGGTCGCAAAGAGTCGGACATGACTGAGCAACTAAACACAGATATAAATCTAAAATTTATAGTATTAATGTGGACATAGATTTTAATGTGCAAACAGTGTTTCTATCAAATTTTGAAACTGCATGTATATTCACTATTACCAATCTTGTTTAACATTGTTTGGGACATAACAGCTTATGTAATTAAATGAAAGAGAGAAATGAGTTAAGAAACAGGTGAAAGTATCATTATATATCAAAAACAATATTGTGTGTCTGGAAAACTAAAGTAAATCGACTGAAAAACTTTAAAAATATTCATTTTCACTGGAGGGATTAAGCATAGAGAGATATATTTTTAAAGTGATGTTCAAGATTCACATGGAATAAATTTTAAACTCTCTTGTGGGACATAAAAATAAAATTTGAATCAATTAAAAGGCAATATGCTGTTTCTGGCTAGAAAGGCTCAAGAAGATAAAATGTTAAATTTCCTAAATTAATATTTAAGATATAATCTGTTACCAATAAAAACAGCAAAGTAATTTTTTTTGAACAAGTGAATTCTAAAGTTCCTACACATACACTTTAAATATAGCACAAAAAAGAAAAAGAAGAAAAAGATCAGTAAACTTCAGGAAATCCTATTGGCCTGGTGCAAGATTAGACAGAGAAACTGTAAAAGAGGAGAAAATAGATCTTAAATGAGACATCATACATATATGTAGGACTTCAGCATAAAACACTAGTGATTTTTTATTATGGGAGAAATAATGAATTGTTCAATGAAAGACATTGGAAAAACCCACACCTCTTGAGAATATAGAAAGCTACTATCTATAACTTAAACTAGATTTAATTCCTGATGGGTTCAATATTTAAAAAAAAAAAAAAAATCTCCAGCAGTGTGAGAAGAAGGTACAACTTCGGCATGAAGAAGACCTTCTTAAATTTTATATGAAAAAATGGAAGCCATGAAAAAAGGTATGCAAATTACAATGAAGAAGTCTTCTTGGCAGCATATATCATTACAGAATCAAAAGCAAACATCAAAAAGAAACAAAGCAAAAAACAGCAAAAAAGCAACATCATCTGACAACACCTGGTAACAAAGGGAAGGTCTTCAGACTTCCTTCAAACTCATTAGAAAAAGAAAATAAAATGTCAGAAATTATATTGGCACTAGTGTAAAGACTCTGCCTGCAATGCAGGAGACCTGGGTTCATCCCTGGGTTCAATCCATTCCTGGGTTAGGAATATTCATTGGAGAAGGGAATGGCTACCTACTCCAATATTCTGGCCTGGAGAACATCATGGACTGTATAGTCCATGGGGTTGCAAAGAGCGACTTTCATTTTCACTTTTCACTAGCGGTAAAGAACCCCCCTCCAGTGCAGGTAGATGCCAAAGAAAAGGGTTCCATCCCTGAGTCAGAAAGATCCCTGAAGGAGGTCATGGCGACACACTCCATTATTCTTGCCTGGAGAATCCCACGGACACAGAAGTCTGATGGGCTACAATCCATAGGGATGCAGAGAGTCAGACACGACTGAAGTGACTTCACACGCACCTACAAAGAGCAGTTTACATAAAAAAGGAAAATATATAGGAATAATAAAAACGTTAATCTTGCCTTTTATCCCAACATCATAGTGGTCTACTGCTCTCTGAAAACTCATATATACTGAATAACTTACTTAAGTATGTTTTAAGATGCATTTCTAAGTTCATAGTAAATTGAGGAAAATCTCAAACAACCTATTTAGATGAATAGAGATATTAAATTGAACAATAAGCAAATGCTAAACAAAGTACAAATATCCAAATCAGAGAACTCAGTTCAGTTCAGTTCAGTTCAGTCGCTCAGTCCTGTCTGACTCTTTGCGACACCATGAATCACAGCACGCCAGGCCTCCCTATCCATCACCAACTCCCGGAGTTCACTCAAACTCACGTCCATCCAGTCGGTAATGCCATCCAGCCATCTCATCCTCTGTCATCCCCTTTTCCTCCTGCCCCCAATCCCTCCCAGCATCAGGGTCTTTTCCAATGGGTCAACTCTTTGCATGAGGTGGCCAAAGTACTGGAGTTTCAGCTTTAGTATCAGTCCTTCCATAGAACGCCCAGGACTGATCTCCTTCAGAATGGACTGGTTGGATCTCCTTGCAGTCCAAGGGACTCTCAAGAGTCTTCTGCAACACCACAGTTCGAAAGCATCAATTCTTTGGTGCTCAGCCTTCTTCACAGTCCAACTCTCACATCCATACATGACCACTGGAAAACCATAGCCTTGACTAGATGGACCTTTGTTGGCAAAGTAATGTCTCTGCTTTTGAATATGCTATCTAGGTTGGTCATAACTTTCCTTCCAAGGAGTAAGCGTCTTTTAATTTCATGGCTGCAATCACCATCTGCAGTGATTTTGGAGCCCAGAAAAATAAAGTCTGACACCGTTTCCACTGTTTCCACATCTATTTCCCATGAACTGATGGGACCGGATGCCATGATCTTAGTTTTCTGAATGTTGAGCTTTAAGCCAACTTTTTCACTCTCCTCTTTCACTTTCATCAAGAAGCTTTTTAGTTCCTCTTCACTTTCTGCCATAAGGGTGGTGTCAGCTGCATATCTGAGGTTATTGATATTTCTCCCGGCAATCTTGATTCCAGCTTGTGCTTCTTCCAGCCCAGCATTTCTCATGATATACTCTGCATATAAGTTAAATAAGCAGGGAACTAGAGCATTAAATATTGGGATGCTTAATTCTCAAAGCTCTGTTCTCTACATGTATGGAGAAATAGAAGCTAATGTTGGACAAGGAGATTTTAGAGTGAGCCCAGGCCCTCTAGCATGGCTGTCCAACAATACCTTCTACATGGAAGTGTTCTACTATAGAGGTGCTCTCCAGTACAGTAACCACTAGCCACCTCAGGCTGGACTTGAAATATGTCTCATGCAACCACGGATATAATGTGTAATTTATTTATATCTAATTAATTTACATTTAAAAAGTCACCCACGGCTAGCACCTAAGTTATTGGACAGTATAGCTAAGGACCCTCAACATTAGTAAAAGATGGGGTTACAAAATAGGTTTCTTCCCATGTAAAGTAAAGCTAAAGATGAAACTTGCAACTTGCTTCTTTCTGGAACAACTGTGTGTAGAAAAAAGAGGAAAACAAATAGTGGTTTAAATGTATATTACTTACTGCCTGTATGAATCTTAATTAAATATATTAAATTAGACATATTTTTGAGTTCAAAATAAACATATTACAAATATAAATGGGATGAAATGGAAGGAAAATTTTCAAATCTATTACAGGAGAGAAAAACTAAATGGAAAAGTTGATTATTAATAAAGAAAATTAAAAACAGAAAACAAAGATAGAAAAAGAAAGGGAAGAAAGTAAAAGATTGTAAAAATAAATTTAAATATAGTAAAAATTATCTTAGTAAGGTCTAGTAAATTAATTCAGTTGAAAAGTAGATTGTCTGACTGGATTAAAGATCCACTCCAACTCTGTTCATTGTTTTAAAATGTGTATTCCAAGTTTGATACAGAAAGGCTGAAAATAATGGCTTGGAAACATACACAGAAAAATAGCAAGTTAAGGAATCTTAAGGTCGTATTATCAATATAAAACAAAAAATATACTAAGGTGAGAAAAATTATTAGAGATAAAAATGACAATATAAAGATAATGGTTTCAATTGACTTGGAAGATATTAAAATTCTAAATTTAGATGAATCTAATCAAACACCTGACCTCATTAGAGATTAACAGAGACTGATGAATCCATCATCACAATGGGTATTTCAACACACCACTTAAAAATTAGTAAGAATAGAGAATATTTACACACACACATGTATTTTACACACACACATATATTTTAATAGGTGTTTCCTAGAAGAGAAAACTAAGAGAATAGTACATGAAAAAAGTTTAATAATGCTATTTTTTGTTAAGGATTGGAGTAAAGATCACTCTCATGAACTGTTGATGATACAGTATCTTTACATAGACACACACACACACACACATGACATTGCAAAATAACATATATATAATAACTTGCAAATAGACTGAAAAGAATTGCCTCCTTATAAAAAAGTTATAAATTCATTAGAATTGTCTTGAATAAGCATTTTGTTCTCATATTCACAATTAAATTCTGTAAGGCTGTAAGTAGATTAAACATAAACCAAGAGCAAAAGTCACTAATGAAAATGATACTAACGAAAAAGAAACAAAATTGTATGTATGACTTGATTAAGAGTTCACACATAACATTTGAGTTCTACTGTCCATAAAAACTGAACCATACTACCAACTACCTAAACCATATTTTATCAAATTATTAAAAGACATGGTCTCATTTGTTCAAAGACTAAATTATTAATATAATAATTAAACATGAAATTGAATTTTTGTGTATATCCTTTCCATAGTGAAAAAAAAATGAGTGCTAACATCTACTATAGAAATTTGGTCCATTGAAGTTTTCTTACAAAGAAAGTACTTTTTCATCAGTAATTCAATCTGATAAAGATATTTGCAAATTTATGCAGAGACAGCAGGCTCATTAACAAAAGGTTATGGAAGTTCTCAGACTTACTCCCAAACATAGTTTCTTTGAACACTGAACAACAACAACAACAAAAAAGAAAATAACTTTATGGAAAAACCTGTGCTACTGAAATGCTGAGTCCATAATTCTTCCCAAATGATCAAGAACCTGTCCAAATAAAGTCATTTCTGTACAGTTTCAGCATCCTTTACAAATTTCTATTGCTGTTGGAAACATTAGGTTTACATCAATTCCCTAATACTTATAAATCTGAAGAAATTAAATGCTTAGGCATAAAAATATGACTATGAATCCACTCACATACATACACACAGTTCTCAAAGAGCTTAGCATTTAATCCATTTTAGAAATTTTTTTTTCATTTTTGAAATATTTTAAATAATTTTTTTGCTGTTGTAAATTTGCCTTTGTAGAATTTTTAAAACATGATGTTTCCAGCAGCAGTTAATTTTCTTTTTAAATATACAATGCCTATGTACCAAACAGGTGCCCAACTTCCTGACTGTTCATCAATGGTGTATGTGTGCTAAATCGCTTCAGTCATGTCCAACTCTGTACAACCCTATGGACTGTAGCCGGCCAGGATCCTCACAGTCCGTGGGACTCACCAGGCAAGAATACCAGAGTGTGTTGCCATTTCCTTCACCAGGAGATCTTCCCAACCCAGGGATTGAACCCACATCTCTTAGGTCTCCTGCATTGGCAGGCACATTCTTTACTGCTAGTGCCACATGGTACTAGTGTACAATTGATGGATGTCCTAATTTACAAATGGTAACTATGAAGTTTCTTTAGCAGTATATTTCATGAAGGATTAAATCCTTCTACTGAAGTTACTGCTCTAAATTTTGTTTAGTGACCTCTTCACACTACAATAGTATTTTGATATCATGTGATGGTTAGAAAAACCTCTTCCAATTATAGATTCATATTTAGGCTAGATCCAACTCACTATTGTAGGTGGGCTTCTCAGGTGGCACTAGTGGTTAAGAATCTGCCTGCCAATGCAGGAGACTTAAGAGACTCAGGTTCGATCCTGGATTGGGAAGATTCCCTGGAGGGCATTGTAACCTGCTACAGTATTCTTGAAGGCTGAGCGCCGAAGAATTGATGCTTTTGAACTGTGGTGTTGGAGAAGACTCTTGAGAGTCCCTTGGACTGCAAGGAGATCCAACCAGTCCATTCTGAAGGAGATCAGCCCTGGGATTTCTTTGGAAGGAATGATGCTAAAGCTGAAACTCCAGTACTTTGGCCACCTCATGCGAAGAGTTGACTCATTGGATAAGACTCTGATGCTGGGAGGGATTGGGGGCAGGAGGAGAAGGGGACGACAGAGGATGAGATGGCTGGATGGCATCACTGACTCAATGGACGTGAGTCTGGGTGAACTCCAGGAGATGGTGATGGATAGGGAGGCCTGGCATGCTGTGATTCATGGGGTCGCAAAGAGTCGGACATGACTGAGCGACTGAACTGAACTGAACTGACAGTATTCTTGCCTGGAGAATCCCATGGACAGAGGAGCCTGGCTGAAGCCCATAGCGTCACAGAGTTGGACATGACTGAAGCAACTTAGCACGCATACAAATGTATTATTGTAGGTAGAGTTTTGGTATCTAGAGCAGGCACATGAACCCATTAACTTTCATTAAGTGTACCTTAATAAGAAATATTTCAATGTATCTTTGTTTACTTGCCATCTTAGAAAAAGTCTATAATTTATAGTCAATGCTTCTAGAAACAACTTCCCCTCATGATTCACTGACTATTTTCTCCTTTTGTGATATTGGCATTTCTGGTCCATCATTTCTTAATTTTCTATTTGACGTACTCCTTCTCACCTGACCTCTGAATTTTGCAGAGTTTCAGTGCTTAGTTTTAAGTCCTTTCTCTTTTTTAATCTGAAACACTCTTCCTATAAATTAATAAATTTATTTACAAATATTGATTAGAGACCTCCTGTAAGCTACATATGATCTCATTGAGTTTTGCTATGCATAGACTACGTTTAATTTTATATTTTAATTTAGTATTTCCTTTTGAATTTAATTCCTATAGAGTGAGTGAGGTCGCTCAGTTGTGTCCAACTCTTTGCAACCCCATGGACTGTAGCCCACCAGGCTTCTCTGTCCATAGGATTTTCCAGGCAAGAATACTGGAGTGGATTGCCATTTCCTTTTCCATTTCCTGTCATGTCTGACTCTTAGTGACCCCATGGCCTGTAGCCCACCAGGCTCCTCTGTCCATGAAATTCTCTAGGCAAGAATACTGGAGTGGGTAGCCATTCCCTTCTCTAGGAGATCCTTCCAATCCAGGAACTGAACCCAGGTCTGTATTATACACAGATTCTTTACCATCAGAGCCACAAGGAAAGCCCAACCTAATTCCTATATGCCGGGTCCAGCCCCGGTGGATCCAGGGAATTCGAAGCGGGGATGGCGTCGACGAGGATCAGGAAACAATTGCTTAATTAAACGTTATTAAGGATATAAAGAGTAATAGAATGAGGATAGCTCAGTGAGGAAATTCAGTGGAGAAAAGAGGCTGAATAATTCAGCCAGAAGGTAAGAGAAAGAACGACATGGTGAGACCAAGTTTCGGTGAACAAGGCCCGCACTTTATTTTCCAAAGTAGTTTTTATACCTTAAGTTATGCATAGAGGATAATGGGGGAAGGGGTAGAGTCATGCAGTAAGCCAGGCTTTCTTCCTGCAAACTTATCATATGCAAAAGCTTAGGTGATTTGCATCATCTTCTGGCCCGGAGGCCTGTTAACATTTTAAGACCCTTTCTTCAGAAAACTTATTTTTATCTAAAGGTGATAAGTCAAGCGCCACCCTCCAAAAGCATTAGATAAAGTTGCATTCCTACAGAGCAAAGGTGTGGTGGGCTATAACAAGAAAAAGAATTAACTCAAGGGTCCCAGGTTACAAACATTAAAGCTACTATTTACACCAATTATATTAATCAATACACTGCCAGGGACACAGCAGGTAAGGGATATGGAGACTTAGCAGCAAACATTGGCCCAACAAGTGAAAATCCCTTCACCAATACAATTTCTAATCAATCTTTTAACTGCTCAAAGGAATCTGTATTTAGACAGTTTAGAACATCTCATGCCTCTCACAGTTTGGAGGCTCTGAGCAATCACATGTGGCCGGAAAAACCTATTCAGGCAGGCTAGAGGACTTCCAAGGGAGTTTGTAGGTTGAAACACTGTCACACCCAGGAATTATTAACTGGAGCTGTAAGCTAACTCTTTTTTCAGAGAGAAGTAGTGGGGGACAGCCCCCTGTAAAGTCAGAGGTGTAGGTGAAAGCACAAAGCAGAAAGTAGGCAGACTCTGGTTTTGGGGGTTAGATTGCTCGAGAATTTCCAGGGAGACTCCTGAGGCTTGATCCCGCCTTTGCGTATGCCAAGCCTCCTTCCTCATGACCTTTGCCAGAGGCAGAGCTCACTCCCCGCACCTATAGAACTCTGTCTAAATAATATTCCCACTTTAATAATTAATAGATATCTTATTCTCAGTTTATCAAAATGGAATTCAAATGAAAATATAAAACAACCAAAAAAAGAGAATTTATAAGATGGTGACTGCAGCCATGAAGTTAAAAGACACTTGCTCCTTGGAATAAAAGTTATGACAAACCTAGACAACATATTAAAAAGCAGAGACATTACTTTGCCAACAAAGGTTCATCTAGTCAAAGCTATGGTTTTCCAGTAGTCACGTACAGATGTGAAAGTTGGACTATAAAGAAAGCTGAGAGCCAAAGAATTGATGCTTTTGATCTGTGGTGTTGGAGAAGACTCTTGAGAGTCCCTTGGACTGCAAGGATATCCAACCAGTCAATCCTAAAGGAAAGCAGTCCTGAATATTCATGGAAAGACTGAGGCTGAAGCTGAAACTCCAATACTTTGGCCACCTAATGTGAAGAGCTGACTCAGTTGAAAAGACCCTTATGCTGGGAAAGATTGAAGGCAGGAGGAGAAGGGGACGACAAAGGATGAGATGGTTGGATGACATCATGGACTTGATGAACATAAGTTTGAGCAAGCTCCGGGAGTTGGTGATGGACAGGGAGGCCTGGGGGGCTGCAGTCCATGGGCATGCAAAGAGTCAGATATGACTGAACAACTGAACTAAACTGATAGGAATATGTTCAAACTCACTCTTAGAGGATTCAAATGAAAACAACAGCGAAATACCCTTTTTAAACCAATAGACTGATAATAATTTAAAAACATGACGATCCTTTCTCTCCATGAGGCCAAGGAGAAACAAGCATATCCATTCATTGTAATGAAAATCAATATGACCTTCTGAGAAAGATTTTGGCAATACACGACAAAAGTTCACACATGCTTTCTTTTTGATCCAGTAATTACAATTCTTGGCTTCCCTGGTGACTCAGCGGTAAAGAATCTGGGGTCGGGAAGATCTCTTGGAGAAGGAAATGGCAACCCACTTCAGAATTCTTGCCTGGGTAATCCCATGGACAGAGGAGCCTAGAAGGCTACAGTCCACGGCATCACAAAAGAGTTGGACAAAAATTAGCAACTAAACAGCAAAATAACAATTACAATTCTCACAATATAAAAATATTTAAGTATAAGGTTATTCATTGTAGAATGTTTATATGGGGAAAATATAAAAAACCCTAACCTATAGTAAAGTGAAAGAGGACAGTGAAAAAGTTGGTTTAAAGCTCAACATTCAGAAAATGAAGATCATGGCATCTGGTCCCATCACTTCATGGCAAATAGATGGGGAAACAGTGGAAACAGTGTCAGAATTTATTTTGGGGGGCTCCAAAATCACTGTAGATGGTGACTGCAACCATGAAATTGGAAGACGCTTACTCCTTGGAAGGAAGGTTATGTCCAACCTAGATAGCATATTCAAAAGCAGAGACATTACTTTACCAACAAAGGTCCGTCTAGTCAAGGTTATGGTTTTTCCAGTGGTCACGTATGGATGTGAGAGTTGGACTGTGAAGAAAGCTGAGTGCCGAAGAATTGATGCTTTTGAACTGTGGTGTTGGAGAAGACTCTTGAGAGTCCCTTGGACTGCAAGGAGATCCAACCAGTCCATCCTAAAGGAGATCAGTCCTGGGTGTTCATTGAAAGGACTGATGCTGAGGCTGAAACTCCAATACTTTGGCCACCTCATGCAGAGAGTTAACTCATTGGAAAAGACCCTGATGCTGGGAGGGATTGAGGGCAGGAGGAGAAGGGGACGACAGAGGATGAGATGGCTGGATGGCATCACCGACTCGATGGATGTGAGTCTGGGTGAACTCTGGGAGTTGGTGATGGACAGGGAGGCCTGGCGTGCTGTGATTCATGGGGTGGCAGAGTCAGACACGACTGAGCGACTGAACTGAACTGAACTGATAGTAAAGCCACACAGGCTGCATCACATGGGGGGAGACCCAACCAATGATCAGTAGACTCCTTGATTTGAGGATATAAAGGTGAGAGTCTGGAAAGACCAGAGTATTAATAGGGAGGATTGACAGATGCTAGTGAAAAAGGTTTGACCATAGAGAGAAATTGAATGGTCCATAGGTAGGCCCCCATAATGCTTATCAACAGGTGTGTGAGAGGAGAATACCCAAAGCCAGAGAAAGAATCACCCAGTAGACTAGAAGTAAGCTGTGTTAGCACTCACATGGGGCTGAAAATAGTGGCCTAACTGGAAAACCTCATGATTCATGGAGCACTAGGTAGAGTATGCAGCAATCTTGCCTCAGCTGTGGGGAATAATTGGTAATAAATTGAGCTTTCCTCTCTTTTCACCTAACAAGTCTTAAAAGGAAGACCCCAAAGGATTTGTCTATTCCCGAGTAATTTAACAGCATACCAGAACAAAGCTCAAGGATATTCACGGGAGTTCTAGGAAAAGAAAAATGTCTTCCTCTACTCACTTAGGTTCTTCAGCTGGAGCCTTATAAATTAGACCGCCCAAGACAGATTAGGAAAAGAAAAATAAACATATTTATTAACATGCACAGGGTGCATGTATAGGAACACACAAGATGAGTAACTCAAAGATTTGGTTAGAACTTGGGCTTATATAGCATCTTAGCAGTAGAAAGATGCAATTTTTAGAGAAGTAACATAAAGGAAAAAGACCTTCTGTCTCTAGTGTTGGCAAATTGTGGGAAGGCAAATATCTAGGAAACTAATGTCGGGTTAAGCCTACTTAGTAAAATTTGTTATACAAGTTCTTCTGTTGCTGTCACTAAGCTGATAAAGGTGTGACATTGTATCTAGTGATTAACTTTTGTCCTTCCTGACAGAGAGAAGAGGGTATCTTTATAAATGTACATGCTGCTATCATGCAAATAGGGGAAGACAGAGAGATTTCTTATATCTATTTCTTCTCAATTGCCTTCAGCTTAAAATAATACCTGTGCCAAAATGAAATATTTGGAGTGGCATATTCCATCCCCCTACATAACACAAAAATATTCTGCACTGAATAATGTGGGATGTTTCACCTCAGAGGAGAGCAGCTCTGCCAAAATTGGGGCTGGCCAACAATTGAGACAAATCTAGTTTCAAGATTTCTTCTTAAGCCATTTGCCTTATTTCATGGATTTAATTGTGTCCCTTAATAACACATATTGAATTCCAGACTCCTAAATCTGTGAATGTGATCTTCTTTTGAAATAGGGTCCTAAAGATATAATCAAGTTAAAATGAGGGGGGTCATATTGGATTAGGGTGGGCATAAATCCAGTGACTGACATTGGGAAAAGGCCATGCTGAAGAGAAGGGCAAAGATTGGAATGATAAGTCTATAAGCCAAGAAACACCAAGGATTGCTGGCAACCACACGAAGCTGGGAGAGAGGCTTAGAATAGATTCTCACTCAAAAGTTCTGTGAGGAATCAACACTGCTCACGTCTGAATTTTGGACTCTTAGCATCCAGGCCTGTGAGAGAATGAATCTCTGTTGTTTTAAGCCCCATGGCTTATTGTTAAGATGGCCCCAAGGAAGTAAAAATTAGCAGGTGTAGAATTCTGGAAATGTTCATTAGCCCTCTGTTTAATGGTTCACTCTAGTAAATTTTGCCTAAACAGGGAAGATATGCAGTTAATTTGTAGGTATATGCAGTTAATTTGTAGGTACTGAATTGTTCTCCCTTATAGACAGTGGGGAGATTTCAGTTTTAAGAAGACACAATCAAAAGAAACAGAAATAAGAAAACTTAGAAAGCTGAGGTGCTTCAGAGAGAGAGAAATTGTGAAGTTATCCAGTGATTAGATATGGTTGCTAAGTAACTTTGAAGTTCTATGCTGTTCTGTGCTCTGCTATAATTGCTACCCACATTCCTGACCCTTGGGGTTTTGGTCACAAATTGTATCTTGTAATGCACTCATTCTCACCTGGGTGATTCTAAGGGAAGGTAAAGGACATTAATAAGGGACTGGTAGGGATAAAAAAATAATAGGAATCTGTTCAGCAGGAGACAAGATGGAGACTGATTAGAAGTAAGAGCTAAGTTACACATGAATATAGGGCTTCCCCAATGGCTCAGCAGATACAGAACCTGCAGGAGACATAAGAGCCATGAGTTCGATCCCTGGGTCAGGAAGATGCCCTGGAGAAGGAAATGGCAACCCACTCCAGTATTCTTGCCTGAAAAATCCCACGGACAGGGGAGTCTAGCAGGCCACAGTCCAATGGGTTCTCAAAGAGTAAGACACGACTGAGCAACTAAGCACACATGCTCAGACAAATATACGAAATTGCCTTTTCCCTAAAAAACAAAACAAAACAAAAAACCCTGGAGGTTTGAGGGGAAAAAATGGCTTTCCATAGTGTATTAAATGATGGTAGGATGAAATTAAATCAAATACTAATTGGATTTCTTAAGTGTCTTTTGCTATCAATGCCCTTCCAGGAAAAAAAAAAAAAAATTGGTTTTTAACTATGTTTTGTTTTTTCAATTTCACTGTATTATTTAGTCCCTATAATGTCTAATAGGGGTAATTCTGTCTTTTTGATTATTTTGCTTAGTTATGCTATGTTGATTTTATATTTAGCCTTCAAAGTGACATATCATCTAATTTGCTCAATTTCTAAATAAACGACCTTCCTTTATCTTACCTTTTTTCTCATCCATCTGCTCTACCCACACCTATCTCTAGCAACAACCAATCTATTTTATGTTTCTATGAGTTCGGTGTTTTTGTTTTGTTTTCAGATTCCACATATAAGTGAGGTCAAACAGTATTGTTCTTTCTCTATCTGATTTATTTCACATAGCATAATGCCCTTGACATCCATCTGTGCTCAGTTGCTAAGTCGTGTCCTACTCTTTGCGACCCCATGGACTCTAGCTCCCAGACTCTTCCGTCCGTGGGATTTTCTGGGCAAGAATACTGGAGTCAGATGCCATTTTCTCCTCCAGGGGATCTTCCTGTCCTGGGAATTGAACCCATGTCTCCTGCAGCTCCTGCATTGGCAGGCGTATTCTTTACCACTGAGCTACCTGGGAAACCCTGAAGTCCATCTATGGTGTTGCAAATGGCAAGACTGCCTTCTTTTTATGGTTGAATAATATTCCATTGTGTACACACACACACACCTCCCACACTTTCTTTATCCAGTCAGCCATGGGTAGACACCTGGGTTGTCTCCATATCTTGTCTAGTATAAATAATGCTACAGTGAATCTGGGGAGTGCAAATATCTCCTCAAGACAGTGATTTCACTTCCTTCAGATACATGGCTAAGAGTGAAATAGCTGATTCATATGGTAGTTCTATTGTTAATATTTTGAGGAACCTCCATCCTGTTTTCCATAGTGGCTGCACCAATTTACATTCCCAAGGCCTTCTTTATCTTTTGTTCTATATATTAGCATAGATGTTATAGCATTTTATGGTTCATTAAGATGTCCATGTACACACATTTACTTATTCCTAAAAGGGGAAAAAAAAAAGAGAGTTTTCAGTGAAGTTTTTGTCTTCCCCTTATAGATTAAAAAAAAAAAAAAAAAAAAGGCGGGGTGGGGAGATTCAGAGAATGATTTGCTATTTCCTCAGTGCTGGAATGTGGCAAAATTAGAAATCAAACTCATGTTTATTGGCTCCAATTTTCATGGTCTTTCAGTATAATATATACAACTTTTTGAAAAATTTACTCGAGTTTCACTTACTAGGATATAGTTAATATTATTCAATTGGCTAGCCAATGATGTTTTTGAACTCCAAAATTCTTTTGCTCTGTGGATGAAAAGAAAAGCAAATAGGAAAACATATATTTTTCTAATTTGAAATAAGGCAATCACTAACATATAAAAGAGAACTTCAGAGGAATTACTAGTTATACTACTCAAAGTATTACAGCTTTCCACATAGATGATTTCAAATTTCCATTCAATAAAAAATAGTAAAAGTCTGAATCTCAAGGATAAGGCATCCTTGAATTTACAATCCTTATACTTCTGTGTTGTTATACATTTTGACAGACATTTCGTTAATATTGAAAACATACATCAATAGTACAAATTTAACTTTAAAGAGTAAATAGAATAAATGTTTTTGTGCTGGAAAGTTACATTTACTTGTAAGGAAATAAGGAAGTAAATGCAACATTTCTCTAATCCTTGATTCATTGCTTATTAGAACAGTCACTTACATATCTGAATGTCTGATTTCACAGACATTACAATTATTTTGAATTATACAAGCCTACACAGTGCCTTGATTAAATCAAGATATTTTTCAGCATAGGACAATGTGCCACTGATTTTTGACCTTCTAATGTTCTGAAGTGTCAGAAATTTAAAAAATGACCTTTATGCTGTAATTCATTTGCCATTTTGTGGCAATTTCATATTTTCCCAGTTTATGAGGGTTATATACCCAATGTAAATTTCTGAGATTAAGTGAGTCATTTAAAAAATCATATTATTTTCCAGGCTGAATGAAGGCAGCTACTAATATTGAACTGTATACTGAAATGTCAATTGAGTTTTTTTAAAAAATAGTGGAGTATTCAAAATATATGGAAATTTTAAAAAATATTTAACAATATAGGGAAGCATTTCAAATCTTTTGTGTCCATTGTATAAATAAACATACAGTACTAAATTGTTTTTCCCCAGCAAAATAATACTCTCGTTAGTTTAAACAAAGCTACACACAATTTCTTGGAGAAAACCAGATTAGTAAAAGTGAGGTTGTATTTTACATATTTTGATTGTTCTGTGGCAAATAGAATTGTTTTAACCAGCATTCTCTTCCATACATAGCTCAAAACACAGAACATATGACTTACAAATTCAGGCATTTTACTTTCTTGGCAATAAATCTAATTAAAATACAATAGCAATTTACTTTTACTTTATAAAATAATGTGGAAAATAATAATGTGTATTTGAATAAGAGATTCCACACTGCCTTAACAATGTAATCAAAGTGGCTAAAACTGGCCTTCTGAACAATTAAGATGTGAAACATTTTTTATTAATTCTTCTATAAATAGGGAAACATAAGCTTTGTAAAATTAGATGCTTAAAATAACCTCAAAAATGAGCCCATTTAAGAGATAATAAAAACAAGAGAGAATGAATAGTCAGGTATGTAAGCTGTGAAACATTTTTTTTCCCCCAAATTGTGATTGCATTCAAAATCAAGATGAAAGAATGAAACAATATTACAAATTCAAACACATGGCTTAATCCTAGGCATCATTCTCCCATTTCAGTTATTTGCTTCCTTTCAAAATCCATGTGTTCCAAATCTGTCTGACAGATCAAAGAAGCAAACAAAAATTAAGAGGGGAAAAGAAATAAGAAAGGAAGGGAAGAAAAAAGAATGAAAGTGGAGAAGGGAGAGATAAAAAGAAGCAGAAAGAAAAGAGAACAAAAGGGTGAAAATGTACATTTTTAACTACTAGACAAACACAAATGTCTGTGGCATCTGAGACCTTTTGTATATGCTTAACAGACTTAGAGAAGGGACCTAATAAAGAAATTTAATAGATTTTAGCTATAGACAGTTAATGAGTCTTAAAATTAAATCAGAGTTTGTTCTCAAACATAAAGAGTACTGAAAGGGCTTCTCTCTGTTCATTTGTTCTCGCCTACTTAACAGACTTTTCACGGCTCCTTTTATCACATATGGGGAGTTTGATCAGGCAATGGGCTTTGGGACCCATGTCTGCTGGTGGGCCTTTTTCCTATGTGCAAATGCAGAAGACACATGAGATTTCAAAAATCATAGGTACTAACAACTACCAGCTAAAAAATTGTTGCTTTGCTCCATTTCATCTCAACCTTAACCTTAACCTCCCAAACTCTTCATTTTCATTGAATTTGAATACAGACAGAATTATATAACACTTGACAGCCTCTAATGTTTTTCTCAATTGGAACTTGGTATCTTTTATTGCTCTATGGTAATATGTTATTGCTTCTAAAAACGTTTTTAAAGGGCTTCTATCTCTTGACAAGCCTTTGCTATCTCATCTGCACTCTTCTAGTTTTATGTGCTCTCTGGTTTCATCACTCTTCTCAGATCCAGTGTTGTTCAAATTGGCAAAGTTCTTTGAAAACAGAATACTCCATAAATTCACAGCTTAAGTTCAAGCAGCAGGAACAGGATACGTTAAGTGGAATTGTGAGAGTGCTGGCTTGTCACTTCTATTGATCCTCTGTTGCCCCCAGTTTTCATTTGCTATCTGGCCTCAGAGGGAAGGATTTTCTAGATATATTCTTTGTCCTTCATCTTTATGAAAGCTCATCCTCACTTGGTTAGTTATTATTTTAAAAGGTAACTGACAAAAAATTAATCCTCAAAAGTCTGGCTTTGCTTAATTAAAATTCTTCCTACCATCACCAACAATGTTAGCTAAATTATAGCAGTTGATCATCCTGCTACGTGAACATTAACTATTGAAAATTTAATCATCAACTCAGGATAATGACTATTTAGAAGATCAGGATCTTCTTAGAAACATATAGGTCACATCATGGAACCACATTCTCTAATTATCCTGAGGGTTAGACTTTCTAATTTTGCTTTAACAGACTTTACCAATTTTCCAGACTTTTCCCAGTGTGGAGAAAGGCACACAGATGTACGAAACTCTCAGACACTAAATACCTTATTGGGAATTGGCTGGAAGTCAGAGTTACTCTCAGACACAAATACTAAGGTTCAGTCTTATTTTGGATTTCTTAAAATCAGGAGGAGAATGATCATATGTCTTCTTCAACTTTGAATTCCCTATCCCTTTGAAATAGAAAATGCTTAGTATCTTGAGAATGATAAAAGATATCCAGAGTACTTCTATAAGCTGTCTTAGATCAGGAGCCGTAACAACATAGTGGAGCCCCAAACATACCTCAAGCACATGTATATGGTAGACACCAACTGTGTTTTTGGTGAGTTAATTGTCAAATGTAATATCAAATAATGATAACAAGGTAGTTGAAAGTGGATTATTGATTTAGAATAATGAGGCTTAAAAAAAAAAAAAAGCAACTACAGAAAATACAGGACACTCCCTAAGAAGAAACACAGATAAGAGGGTGACAAGAACTTACCTTATAAAATTTTAATAAAATTGCTGTGATAATTTAGTACAGTAATAACACAAGGTCAAACAAATTCAATAATGGAACTGACTAGAAATCTCAGTAACAATCTACACATTTGGAAACTGTATGAATGTCGAAGTGACACTGAATAACAATCCCTTTCGAGTTTTCTGAGTATTAGGAGCAATTTTTTTTCCTAATAAGGCAATGCTTGGTAGGCTCCTGGGTGGGGGCTGGTCATCAGAAAGATTAGGCTATGACTAGAAGCTTGGAGCTTTCAGCTTCATCCCCTAATTACCAGGAAGAGGATAGGGGCTAAAAATTGAGTTAATGTTAGATCATGGCAATATGAGGGAATCTCCATAAAAATCCCAAACGTAGCAGGTTCAGGGAACTTCTGGGTTGGTGAGCCCATGCAGGTGCCTGTTCAAATACAGTATGGAAGTTTGATGCCCCTTTCCACTTACTTTGTCCTCTGTATCTCTTTCATCTGGCTATTCCTGAGTACCATCTCTTTTTGTTTTTAACAAACTGATAATCTAGTATGTAAACTGTTTTCCTGAGTTTTGTGAGCTGCACTAGCAAAATCAGTTGAACCAAGGAGGGAGCTGTACTATAATCAGTAGTAGGGACCTCTGATTTATATCCGGTGGATCAGAAGCACAGGTAACAGGTACTTGCAGTTAGGAGCTGAAGCTGGGAGTGTGATGTTGTAGGGCTAAGACTTTAAGTTATGGGATCTGATGCTATCTCCAGGTAGACAATATCAGAATTGAGTAAAATTGTAGGACACCCAGCTGGTATGGCAGATAATTGATTAGTATAGGAAAAAAAAAAACACAGACATTTGGTGATGTATCAGAGGAGAAGTGTTCTGTGTGAGTAGTAAAGGAGAAAGGAAGAGTATAGATTTTCTTAACAGATTTGTTCCTTGAAATTTTTAAAAATTGATTTATAATATATTAAGCAAATAATGTGATGAACAGTATATGTATTCAATGCTATAAATTTCCCTGTAAGCACTGTTTTTGCTGCATCCCATATATTTTGATAACTTGAAATTGATAACTGATAATTTGATGCTTTAATATTGCTTGTGAACTTTTATTCAATTCAATATTTAAAACAATTTATATCCATATTTATCCCATGTGTTATCTAAAAATGTGTTTTTTAATATCCACGTATTTTGGTAATTTCCAGCTGTTTTTCTGTTATAGGTTTTTTAATTTCATCGTGGTGTAAGAACAAACCTTAAGTAATTTCTACTTTTTTCAATTTTTAAGGTGTAATTTATGACCCAGATATGGTCTATCATGGTGAATGTTCTATTCAGAGATTGAACAGAATGTGTGTTCTGCTATTGTTAGATGAAGTCATTCAGTTCAGTTCAGCTCAGTTCAGTCACTCAGTCATGTCCAACTCTTTGCGACCCCATGAATTGCAGCACACCAGGCCTCCCTGTCCATCACCAACTCCTGGAGTTCACCCAGACTCACGTCCATTGAGTCAGTGATGCCATCCAGCCATCTCATCCTCTGTCGTCCCCTTCTCCTCCTGCCCCCAATCCCTCCCAGCATCAGAGTCTTTTCCAAATGGATCACATGGGATCACAGTGTCCGACTCTGTGATTCCATGGACTGTGCCTGCCTGCCTGCCAGGAATCTCTGTCCATGGAATTCTCCAGGCAAGAATACTGGAGTGGGTCGCCATTCCTTTCTCCAGGGAATCTTCCTGACCCAGGAATAAAACCCAGATCTCCCCGCATTGCGGGCAGATTCTTTACTGTCTGAGCAACTGGAGAACCACTGATGAAATCATTGAGAGATGTCAATTACATCCAGTTAATTGACGGTGTTGAGTTCATCTATATCCGTATTGATTTTCTGCCTGCTGAATCTGTTCATTCCCAATAGAGTATTGAAGTCTCAACTATAACAATGGATTCATCTGTTTATCCAAGTAGTTCTAATAGTTTTTGCTTCATGAATTTCGATGTTCTATTATTATATACATATTTATTCTGTCTGTCTGGTCAAGGCTATGGTTTTTCCAGTAGTCACGTATGGATGTGAGAGTTGGACTGTGAAGAAAGCTGAGCACCGAAGAATTGATGCTTTTGAACTGTGGTGTTGGAGAAGACTCTTGAGAGTTCTTTGGACTGCAAGGAGATCCAACCAGTCTATCCTAAAGGAGATCAGTCCTGGGTGTTCTTTGGAAGGACTGATGCTGAGGCTGAAATTCCAGTACTTTGGCCACCTCATGCAAAGAGTTGACCCATTGGAAAAGACTCTGATGCTGGGAGGGATTGGGAGCAGGAGGAGAAGGGGACGACAGAGGATGAGATGGCTGGATGGCATCACCAACTGGATGGACGTGAGTTTGAGTGAACTCTGGGAGTTGGTGATGGACAGGGAGGCCTGGCGTGCGGCAATTCATGGGGTCGCAAAGAGTCGGATACGACTGAGCGACTGAACTGAACTGACTGAGTAAGGATTATTATTGTCTTCTTGTATTGACATCTTTGTCATTATGTGAAAGTGAAAGTTAAGTCGCTCAGTCCTGCCCGACTCTTTGTGACTCCATGGACTGTAGCCTACCACTCTCCTCCGTCCACGGGATTTTCCAGGCAAGAGTATGAAGTGGGTTGCCATTTCCTTCTCCAGAGGATCTTCCCGACCCAGGGATCGAACCCAGGTCCCCTGCATTTTAGGCAGACGCCTTGTAGTCTGAGCCACCTATGTAACCCACTCTTTATCCCCGATAACTTACCGTGCTCTGAAGTCTACTTTGTTTGATTTAATACATCTGATTGGGCTTCCCAGGTGGCGCTAGTGGTAATGAATCCACATGTCAATGCAGGAGACGTGAGACCCCCTAGAGGAGGGCATGGCAACCCACTCCAGTCTTGAGAGTCCAGTAGACAGAGAAGCCTGGCGGACTATGGTGCATAAAGTCCCAAAGAGTCAGACACAACTGAAAAGACTTAGCAGGCGCACGTTCAATAAAACTGATCACTCTACTGCTGGGCATACACACTGAGGAAACCAGAAGGGAAAGAGACACGTGTACCCCAATGTTCATCGCAGCACTGTTTATAATAGCCAGGACATGGAAGCAACCTAGATGTCCATCAGCAGATGAATGGATAAGAAAGCTGTGGTACATATACACAATGGAGTATTACTCAGCCATTAAAAAGAATAGATTTGAATCAGTTCTAATGAGGTGGATGAAACTGGAGCCTATTATACAGAGTGAAGTAAGCCAGAAGGAAAAACACCAATATAGTATACTAACGCATATATATGGAATTTAGAAAGATGGTAATGATAACCCTGTATACGAGACAGCAAAAGAGACACTGATGTATAGAACAGGCTTATGGACTCTGGGAGAGGGAGAGGGTGGGAAGATTTGGGAGAATGGCATTGAAACATGTGAAATGTCATGTATGAAACGAGATGCCAGTCCAGGTTCAATGCACGATGCTGGATGCTTGGGGCTGGTGCACTGGGACGACCCAGAGGGATGGTATGGGGAGGGAGGAGGGAGGAGGGTTCAGGATGGGGAACACATGTTTTAAAATTATTAAATTAAAAATTTAAAAAAAAAAAAAAACTGATCACTCTAGATTAGAGTAGCTGCTGCTGCTGCTAAGTTGCTTCAGTCGTGTCCAACTCTGTGCGACCCCATAGAGGGAAGCCCACCAGGTTCCCCCGTCCCTGGGATTCTCCAGGCAAAAACACTGGAGTGGGTTAGCTTGGCCTGTTTTCAGCATCTCTTTACTTTTAATCTAAGGTGTCTTAATATTTAAAGTCAGATTCTTGTAGACAATATATTAGTGTGGGCTTGTTCTTTGATTGGCTTTATCTGTCTTTTGATTAGTATATTTAGACCACTGACATTTCAGTGATCATGGATATAGTTGGACACATATTTTCCATATTTGTTACTGTCTTCTACTTCTTGTCTTTGTTTCTACTTTTGTCTTCCACACTTTTTCTGCCTTTTGTGGTTTTAATTGAAGATTTTATATGATCCCATTTTCTCTCCTTTTGTAGAATACCAATTGTACTAAAAAAAAAAAACCCAAACTTTTCTTATAGACATGTGACATGCTTCTTTATTCTGATACTCATCGCTTGTGCCTTGTTTCCTTCTGTGTTTTGTGAGCTCTCATTATGAGCCTTTCTTTTCTTGATCTTACTCTGTGAAAATCCTAAGGGACTAAAAGTGAGATGCTTTACACTAAAGAAGACTCATGTTTGCTTCTGCTCTGATTCAAGAGGTTTTGGTGACTACGTGATACTACGTGAACTCTACTGCCTAGACTCCTGCACACTGAAATACACTCTCATATAGCAGCATTTAATCCCAAGTTTGGCGTGGGTGTTCATACCTTAGATAAAGTCAATTTACAGGTTAATTTACTCTTCACTGCTTTCTACTCAGGTTTCAGCTTATAGCTTTGTTGATTACTTATTTTAACTCTTGCATAGGTTCCTTATTCCTTGAAACCCAACAGTGTATTTATATGCAAGATTTAATTGCTTTGTACGGAGGAGAGGTCTTCTGAGTGTCTAATCTATCACCTGGCTGGTAACAGACATGTATCGTTTTTTTAAATTCTATGAAATTTCAAACATTAATTTGTTAAGTCAAAAGGATTACATGCCTCTCACTCAAATTTCTTTAAACTTGATGGGAGTATATTACCATCAGCATTTTAAATTTGCAACTCTTAAATTAGTTCAAATCCCTGTGACTGAGAATGTATTATTTAAAATGTGTCATACTGGTGACTTAGGTCATTCTTTAATCACAAAAAAATAAGATAAGAAGTAGTAAAATAAGTACAACCTTCCTCATAATGACTTTCAACACATAGTCAATCTATAAGGAAACAAATCAATTACCTTTCCTGACACCATGAATATTATACAATCTATTTTGCTACAATAATAGTATATTCTTCAAAAAACAAGACTTTTTATAAACTTACATGATTTAATATTTGCTTAGCTATATTTCTGTGCCTTTTTATTACACATTTCCTGGATATTAACAGAATTTGCAAACACCAGAGTCTGAGTATCACTATCAATTTGCATTAACATAAAACTCTTCTTCATACTGTCTATAATTGTTTCATGCCTCATAAATCCAACTTGGTCCCTGTGTATTAATTTATCCATAACTCTTTCAAGTCTTGTTGCCAAAATCTTGGCATATATCTTTATAGCACATTTAGTTATTTAAATGGACCTATAATTTTCCAGACTGTTATCCCTCCGTTTTCTAAATTAGTAATAGGTACTTTGCTCATAGCTGGGGAAAACTCACCTTGTCCTGTTTGCTCCACAAAAACTGGCCATACAAGGTGGTCAGTTTCATCCTGAAATTATAAAATGACTCACTGGATAACCACATTCTCCTGTTCTTTGCCCTCAGTGAGTTTTCAAATGTCATTTAGAGAAAATTAATTTGTCTCCACAGGATGTTCTAATCAGTGACATTGAGGCTATATTTTCAAGCATTTCTTAGCTTTTAAAGTTAGCAGGAAATAAATCCACTGGAGTTATGACACCATTTTTTCCCTTTATATAAGACTGATGGAAATGAGGAAATATGCTCTGCCATGGCAGCATTCTGAGCCTATGTTCCCAGGGGCAAAGCATACTTAGATATAGGACAGACACTAGGGTGAAACACTATGTCTGAGTGCTAAGGAAATTGTTCCTTAGAGGCCTGAAAAGTTAATGTGTCTCATTAAATTATGACCATGGAACAGTACCAGGTTACACAGAAATTTGAAACTAGAATAGGCTGGAGAAATCATCTAACAGTACAAAATCATTTCATAAGTAAGAAACTGAGGCCCAGGCAAGTTATGTGACTTGGTGCAAGTTGCACAACTAACTAGTAAGGAATTCAAGATTAGAATTTAGTTTTCTAAATCTTTGATAGAAATATTATTCTATGTAACACTCAGAGAATAGTAGCCTAATTGTACTTTGATTAAGCTTGATAATGTATCTTTTAATTAAAAAATAACTTACATAATTAACATTTTTAACATATTTTAGACGTGGGATACATTTTTAGGAATTGGGGCTCAAGAGATATTTCATAGACCCCATCATCAAGGGACTCATGGTTCAAAGGAAGAAATAAATATGTAGTTAATTACAGTATGCTACGCAGTGAGATAATGAAAATAGGTGGGCAGGAACGAAATCTGAAAGGTTCCTTATTCTATGTTAACTAATTCTGACTTTATCTTAAAAGTCAAAACAATACTGATGGATGCCAAGAAGATAAGAACTAAAATAAATTCATTGTTTCAGAAAGCTCAACCTAAGTCAGCATTTTATACAGTGGTTAGGGTAAGAAACAAGAGACTTGAGGGCAATTACATTATTAACAAATAAATACAAAGAATAATACAGACACACACAGACACAAAGAATCATGAATGTCTCAAAGTTATTATAATGAATATAAAGAGAAAAGAAGAGTTTAAGAATTTTTTAAGGACACAAAATTGATAGAATTTAAAGATTCAGGCAATTAAGTACCATATACAATGATAAGGGACAACTCAGGAGGAAAATATTTGGGTCTGAGGGAATAAAAAGGTCTATTTTACATTTTGATATTATTTACATGTTGATTTTAAGATATCTGTTGGATATTTAGGTAAATATTTTCTGTGTATGTGGTAAAGCAGAATCTAAAAAAGATTTGGTTTAGTGATAGCAATTTATGAACATAAGAATAAATGTAAATTGAACATATGGATATGGATGAAATGTTATAACTTTAGAACTAAAGTAAAGGTTTAATATGAATATGTGAGATCCAATATTAAAGATGACAGAAAAAAATAATAGAGTGACCAGAGACGCAAAAAATAAATTAAAAAAAAAGAAGGTATTATCTTGAAAGACCATGATGGAGAGAACTTCAAAATAGAGACAATGCCCCAAAAGGGCATATCCTGCAGAGAGCTTAAGTGCGATAAGCATTCATATGGTTATCTTGGGGTACTAACACAAAGTGTTTGGTGAAGTAAAAAATAATATTAGTTAAACACTAAGAGAAGAGACACATTAGAGAATTGAGGTATTAGTGAAAGTTTTAGATGTGGAAAAATGCATTAAATCTATTTCTTCATAAGTTTCTCTATGAAAGAAAGAAAAGAGAAAATTAGAAAACTAGAGCTGGAAAACATACAAAGAAACAAAAACATTGGGAAAGAAGTTGAGAAATTCTATTACAATGTTAAAGTTACACACTGTGCTAATGTTCAAGTTGGAAGAAAGTTTAGAGGCTTATTCCCGCCTGTTCACACATATAAATAATGTCCAATGAGGAAAAGTTAAGTAAATAACCACTGCTTAACAGTGACCTATGGAGGACCAAGTTGAGGTATCCACAACAAACAAGGTATTGATGTGTGTTCCATTCACACAGTCAGTAAAGTGTTTTGTGTGTGTGTTTTGTTCTGTCTTGTTTTGTTCGCTGTTGTTATTTTTGTTGTTAGGAAACTGTTCTGACTGAGGTAATACATGGATATTTCTGATCAAATATGGAAGAATTTTAATAGATATGTTCATTAGCATTGATGAACACAGATATGAAAAATGATTATTTCTGACAATTTAGAAAACAAGTACATATAATATATGTGAAATGATTCTGAGGAGAATAAGGAAGTAGACATTTTAAATATCTTTTTCAACATATTATAAGGACTTAACTGTGATAATGTTATAGTTTTTGCTTTCCAGTTTCTACCCTTACATTCAGTTATTATTTCCTTGAATCACGACATTTTGTTATTTAAGGATTGTTGTTCAGTCATTGAGTCACATCCGACTCTTTGCCATCCCATGGGCTGCAGCATGCCAGGCTTCCCTGTCCTTCACCATCTCTCAGAGTTTGCTCAAACTCATGTCCATTGAGTCGGTGATCCTATCCAAACATCTTGTTCTCTGTCATCCCCTTCTCCTCCTGCCTTCAATCTTTCCCAGCATCAGGGAAAGTTTGTTGTTGTTATTCAGTTGCTAAATTGTGTTTGACTCTTTACAACCCTATGGACTGCAGCATGCAGGCTCCTCTGTCCTTCATTATCTCCCAGTTTGCTCAAATTCATGCCCATTGAGTCAGTGGTGCTATTGAACCATTTCATTCTCTGCTGCCCCCTTCTTTTGCCTTCAGTCTTTCCCGGCATGAGGGTCTTTTCCAATGAGTCAGCTCTTCACATCAGGTGGCCAAAATACTGGAGCTTCAGCTTCAGCATCAGTCCTTCCAATGAATATTCAGGGTTGATTTCCTTTAGGATTGCCTGGCTTCATCTCCCTTCAGTCCAAGGGACTCTCAAGAGTCTCCTCCAGCACAAAATCAGTTCTTTGGAACTCAACCTTCTTTATGGACCAACTCTCACATCCATACATGACTACTGAAAAAACCATAGCTTCGACTTTACAGACCTTTGTTGGCAAAGTGATGTCTCTGTTTTTTCATATGCTGTCTAGATTTGTCATGCATTTCCTTCCAAGGAGCAAGTATCTCTTAATTTCATGGCTGCAGTCACTCTGTGCACTGATTTTGGAGCTCAAGAAAATGGAGTATTACTTAGCCATTGAAAAGAATACATTTGAATCAGTTCTAATGAGGTGGATGAAACTGGAGCCTATTATACAGAGTGAAGTAAGCCAGAAAGAAAAACACCATTATAGTATACTAACACATATATATGGAATTTAGAAAGATGCTAACAATAACCCTGTATACGAGACAGCAAAAGAGACACTGATGTATTGAACAGTCTTTTGGACTCTGTGGGAGAGGGAGAGGGTGGGATGATTTGGGAGAATGGCATTGAAACATGTATAATATCATATATGGAACGAGTCACCAGTCCAGGTTTGATGCACGATGCTGGATGCTTGGGGCTGGTGCACTGGGATGACCAGTGGGATGATATGGGGAGGGAGGAGGGAGGAGGGTTCAGGATGGGGAACACATGTATACCTTGGTGGATTCATTTTGATATATGGCAAAACCAATACAATATTGTAGTTAAAAAATAAAAAAAAAAAAAAACATCTAGTTACTTGTAATTTAGGAATAAATGGATGAGTAATTATGATTTAATTATCTCATTTATCAAATAAACCAGGACAGAAATCTCTAATAACTAGATGAAAAATCTCTTCAAAATAAAGAATTATCAGCAATCATAAATAAAATAAAATAAAATAACATCTGTCACTGCTTCCATTTTTCCCCTTCTATTTGTCATGAAGTGATGGGACAGAATGCCATGATCTTAGTTTTTTGTATGTTGAGTTTTAAGCCAGCTTTTCCACTCTCCTCTTTCACCCTCATCAAGAGACTCTTTAGTTCTTCTTTACTTTCTGTCATTAGTGGTGTTATCTGATTATCTGAGGCTGTTCATATTTCTTCTAGCAATCTTGATTCCAGCCTGTGATTCATCCAGTCCAGTATTTTGCATAATGTACTCTGCATATAAGTTAAATAAACTGGGTGACAATGACAGCCTTGCTATCCTCCTTTCTCAGGTTTGAACCATTCAGTTATTCCAGGTAAGGTTCTGTTGCTTTTTGACCTGTATACAGGTTTTTTAGGAGACAGCTCAGGTAGTCTTGTACTCAATCTCTTTAAGAATTTCCCACAGTTTGTTCTTAAGGATAGTTCCACATATTAATGACCTTATTCATCTATTACTTTTTTTTTTCTTTAAAGATGTTCTTAGAGTTTATTAGTTTTTCTCTGAAGATGAGTTCTAAAGGCATGAAGCATTGGACAGTGTAGACATATCTTTAAATTCTGTTTTTTTGTAAAATCAGTTTTACTATACATTTCTACTTAAATAGGACAGATTCAGTTCAGTTCAGTTCAGTTCAGTTGCTCAGTCATGTCCGACTCTTTGTGGCCCCATGAATTGCAGCACACCAGGCCTCCCTGTACATCACCAACTCCTGGAGTTCATTCAAACTCACTTCCATCGAGTCGGTGATGCCATCCAGCCATCTCATCCTCTGTCGTCCCCTTCTCCTCCTGCCCCAATCCCTCCCAGCATCAGAGTCTTTTCCAATGAGTCAACTCTTCTCATGAGGTAGCCCAAGTACTGGAGTTTCAGCTTTAGCATCAGTCCTTCCAAAGAACACACAGTCCACCTTTAGGATGGACTCCTTGGATCTCCTTGTAGTCCAAGGGACTCTCAAGAGTCTTCTCCAACACCACGGTTCAAAAGCATCAATTCTTCGGCGCTCAGCCTTCTTCACAGCCCAACTCTCACATCCATACATGACTACTGGAAAAACCATAACTTTGACTAGATGGACCTTTGTTGGCAAAGTAATGTCTCTGCTTTTGAATATGCTATCTAGTTTGGTCATAACTTTCCTTCCAAGGAGTAAGCGTCTTTTAATTTCATGGCTGCAGTCACCATCTGCAGTGATTTTGGAGCCCCCAAAAATAGTCTGACACTGTTTCCACTGTTTCCCCATCTATTTCCCATGAAGTGATGGGACCAGATGCCATGATCTTCGTTTTCTGAATGTTGAGATTTAAGCTAACTTTTTCACTCTCCTCTTTCACTTTCATCAAGAGGATTTTTAGTTCCTCTGCACTTTCTGTCATAAAGGTGGTGTCATCTGCATATCTGAAGTTGTTAAGATTTCTCCCAGCAATCTTGATTCCAGCTTGTGCTTCATCCAGCCTGGCATTTCACATGATGTACTTTGCATATAAGTTAAATAACCACTGTGACAATATGCAGCCTTGACGTACTCCTTTTCTATTTGGAACCAGTCTGTTGTTCCATGTCCTGTTCTAACTGTTGTTTTCTTATCTGCATACAGGTTTCTCAAGAGTAGGTCAGGTGGTCTGGTATTCCCATCTCTTTCAGAATTTTCCACAGTTTATTGTGATCCACATAGTCAAAGGCTTTGGCATAGTCAATAAAGCAGAAATAGATGGTTTTCTGCAACTCTTGCTTTTTTCGATGATCCAGCGGATGTTGGCAATTTGATCTCTGGTTCCTCTGCCTTTTCTAAAACCAGCTTGAACATCTGGAAGTTCATGGTTCACATATTGCTGAAGCCTGGCTTGGAGAATTTTGAGCATTACTTCACTAGCGTGTGAGATGAGTGCAGTTATGCAATAGTTTGAGCATTCTTTGGCATTGCCTTTCTTTGGGATTGTAGTGAAAACTGACCTTTTCCAGTCCTGTGGCCATTGCTGAGTTTTTCAAATTTGCTGGCATATTAAGTGCAGCACTTTCACAGCATCATCTTTCAGGATTTAAAATAGCTCAACTGGAATTCCATCACCTCCACTAGCTTTGTTCGTAGTGATGCTTTCTAAGGCCCACTTGACTTCACATTCCAGGATGTCTGGCTCTAGGAAAATTAGAGATACCAAGGGAACATTTCATGCAAAGATGGGCTCAATAAAGGACAGAAATGGTATGGACCTAACAGAAGCAGAAGATATTAAGAAGAAGTGGCAAGAATACACAGAAGAACTGTACCAAAAAAAAAAAAAGGACAGCTTAGTTATAGTTTATGTGTGCTACACCCTAAGACATTTGAAATACCATTAAATGTTAATATCGATATTAAACAGGAAAGCTTGAGATGGATGCCCTGAGAGCAAACATGGGGTCTGTATCCTTCAGTGCTGATCCCCAGTGTCTAGCTCCCATCCTGAAACTCAATAAATGTAATTGAGTGAAATAAATGAGAAAGTGTTCCTCCAAAGGTGCAAATATATGCATCAGAATATGGGACATTTTAGCTAGGGCATCTTTGCAATAAATTTACAGAATCTGTATGTGGTTGTGGTGAATTATTTATCACTATTATAAATATTTGCCTCCATTTGCCCAGGACGATCTCAGTTTTTTACACCAATTGTCCTTGTGTCTGGCCTGGTTAGCAACTCCTATCATTTTCAAGGATGCACACGTTTTAAAATACCTTTTATACTAATAATATCCACTGGCTGTACTCTCCAGCTTACTCAGTAACTAAATTCTTCCTTTATTTTCTTCTATCTTGGATAATGTTATGTTAATAAAAAATAACTTGCAGGAAATAGAATTGGACAAATTCAGGCTAATAGGTATATGGAAAGTACAGGTATACAATCCGAATAGCTCAGAAAAAAACATGTTTTAAGTTTTAAGCAGGAGACTGTCTGCATTACAGAAGACCTGAGTTTGATCCCTGGGTTGGGAAGATCACCTGGAGAAGGAAATGGCAATCCACTCCAGGATTCTTGCCTGGTAAATCTCATGCACAGAGGAGCCTGGCAGACTACACTCCATGGAGTCACAAGAATAGAACATGACATAAGCAAATAAGCCATCACCATACTTTCTAAATCTTATAGAGTCATTAGAAAAAATGTAAACTAAAAAATGCCGATAGGAGTAAATACGTAGAATTTGGAATTTGGATGTCCTTCTGAGTGCTTAGTTGCTCAGTCATGTCTGACTCTTTGTGACGCCCATGGACTGCAGCCTGTCAGGCTCCTCTGTCCATGGGATTCTCCAGGTAAGAATACTGGAGTGGGTTGTCATGCCCTCCTCCAGGGGATCTTCCCAACCCAGGGATCGGACCCAGGTCTCCTGCATTGCAGGTAGGGAAGCCCCCAGTGTCCTTCTATGGGCATTTGAAATTCTGAATATGATACTAGAGTGCAGAAGAAATTTGGGTTTCATACGCCAAACAAAATTAAGCTTCCACAAAAGTGCACAGCAGTTACTATATTTGAGAAAGTTAGTTTCATATTGTAACAATCTTCTCCTTGATGACAACATGATACTCAAGAGGGATTATATTTTACTAATTCAAGGTCTAAGTTAGAAATGAGTAAACTTCTGTGGTTTTACAGTAAGACAGTAACTGAATTATACAATGTTTCAATCCCATTCAAAACTGTACTGAGGCTCGAATGAACTGGTGCTGGATATCAAAACAGATACGGACCCCTGTTGACACCTACTGAAAAGAATCCATAGTTAGGTGAGTTTGAAGATCCTAGCTATTCTATTGAACTAGATACCACTGGGACTTTAAGGAAGGTTAAAAAAAAAATACTCCTATAGAATCAAAGGAGTAAACTGTAGTTATTCTCATTTTGGGTCATGTAAACTCCTTTCCCATTTTTATCTGGCCTTTAAAGATGAGTATCAATGATTACAATCAGTATCAGATTATACCTACAGTGTTCTAGGTGCAGATTAAATATTTTATTCCACATGACACCAGGAAATAATTAAATTACAATTTTCCTATTACTGATGAGGAAACTCAATCAATATTAAGGATATTAGAATCAGAAACATTTTATTTTATCTTTTTGGTCTTTTTAAATTTTAATTAGAGGCTAATTACTTTACAATATTGTATTGGTTTTGCCATACATCAACATGAATCCGAAATAGCATCTGATTTGGTGATTCCAATTATTCCTGGTATAAATATGCTCTGATGAATATTTTGTATACAATACTGACAACTCTTAGACAACTGCAACTGCAACTAACCCAAATAATTATTTCAATTTTCACTATTTAGCAGAATTTCTGAGTGCCTGGGTATTCTCATTTTCAGTGTTACTAGACAGGGAAGGATATCTCTTCGAAAGGACTACCACTTTTGAAACTTGCCCTGCTGTGTAAGAATACATTTTCCTCTCATACTCTTTAAAGCCTCTACATCTTCATTAACACATCTTATCATCTGACTGTTCTAGGAGAAATTCATTGTTGCTATGTTATGTCATGCTCAGATTCAAAGTGAGGTTGAGCATATTTTCACTTGTTTATTGGCCACTTGGATACTCATTTTTGTGAATGTTCTATTAACATCATTCGTGCAAATTTTATTTAGATTTTTTTGCTGTTATTGTTGCTTATCCTTATTGATTGGTAATTATTTATATAATCAAATACTGTTACGTCATATGGTTTGCAGTTACCTCACCTGTACTTGCAATTAGCAATGTAGTGTCAAAGTTGTTCTGTTTTTCTCATTTAGTGCTTTTTTTACAGGTATAACTTACACACTATAACATTAACACTTCCAACAATCAAGGTGTAGAGCAGCTGAAAAAATGCCCTCATGACCTTTTGAAGTCAAACCCTTCTTCCAGTCCAGTTTCTTGGGCTCACTGACTAATCAGTTTTTGGTTTCTATTCTTTTGCCATTCCAAGGCTGTCATATTAACATAAATGGAATCATATTTTACACAGCCTCTAAGAACTTAACTTCTTAAGTTAACTTCTTCCACTTAGAATATTGCGTCTGAGATTCATTCATGTTATGTGTATCAATAGTTCTTTTTCAAATTCCTTGAAGCATTTTGTTGTATGGATGTACCAACACTTATCTATTGATCTGTTGAAGGACATTTGGGTTGCTTACAACACAAATGGAATTGGAATATCTCTGGCAATTGTATGCAGTGCCAGATGTCCACGGGCCACAGAGTTACGCTCAACAACAGAACATGGAGTTTATGAACTTCCTGCATAATAGGCAGCTACATAAAATAAATATATGCCAGTTGTCTTTATTGTGCCTTATGTTCTAACTAGACATGAAACTGAACATATATTAGGCAATAAAGGGAATGATTCTATGTCTGGTAACAGAATTTCATGTAAATGAATTGCTTTTTCTAAAATGCATGGCTAAAGTTTTTCCAAGAAAAAGTCATAATTAACATTTACTAAAATCTCAGAGTATTTCTCATAAAATGGTTAAAGCTATAATCACATTATTCAGAACAAGTTAGGAATCATTTTCAGAGGAGGGGACATATATTTTGGGGACAGAAAATAAATTATTTCCCTATGAATATACTTCTAAAATGATTATGCCTCAATAAACTGAGGCAACTTTTTAAATGTTAATTGATTAATTTTATAGTTATATATTTCTTTGATTAGGGAAAAGTGAAGTGTTTTTTTTTTTTTTAAGTAACTCACTCATTGTTCTTGCCAGAGAATCCCAGGGACAGGGGAGCCTGGTGGGCTGCCGTCTATGGGGTCGCACAGAGTTGGACACGACTGAAGCGACTTAGCAGCAGCAGCAGCAGCAACTCATATTGCTAATGTAAAACTAACTTGGATTTTAGTTCTGTAGTTAAAGGAATCTTTAATAACAGTTCATTTACAATATTTTTTAGGATTCTTATATTTTGAATTTGTTTTCTTCTAAATATGTAGGTCATTGGGTTCAGAGAAAAACAGGTCATGATTATCTGCCTTTTAAGCTTTTAGAACTATGGTAAATATAAATTGACAAGAAAATTTAGTTTCTATTCAATTTGATAAGCTAGGAATGAAATAAGAAGCAGCAGCAATTATTTTTAATAAAACAACTGTATGACCCTATGCTTTTGATTATAAAATCAAATTTTAACTTAAGAACCTGCACTTTACTTTGAAATATCATCTGTTGGGGATAGACAACAAACTTTAATAAATACCAGACAATCCTTTAAGGCCTTTGTGAAAAACAAATAAAATTATTACTTAGCTTATTTCAAAAATTAAATTCAACTATATATATATGTGTGTGTGTGTGTGTGTGTACATATATATATACATATGCGTGTGTGTGTGTGTGTGATTTTCACTTGATTTCCCAAATGCCAAGATATTATAATATGTAACATAAAAGCATTACATGGATGTAAATTGCTGCTGTCAAGTGGCTTACATTCCACTGAGAAAATGTTAAATGATAGTGGGAGTTGGGGGAGACAATAAATACGGAGAATAGACCAGATATGGGACGATGATAATACAAAATTTTTTGCAGTGACTGAATGTGCCAATAATTTGAACAGGTCTATCAACAGGTCACAGAAAATTGTAGAGGAGAGGAAAACATTAGTTGATAAAGAACAAGAAAAATCAGATAAGTATATAGGATAAGAAAATTAGCTGATATTTTAAATGGGCAGTTTTAACTTTTTGACTACTTGGTTAATATAAAATACTAGTAACTCATGCAACGAAAATAAAAAACTTTTGAATAAAGGAGGAAAGATGGGCAAAAAGAAAGCCAAAGTAAAGTAAAAATATATAAAATAAATATATAAAAATAAAAGTAAAAATTATAATTGAGTAACAGATGGTTGGTTAGTAAAATACGTGGTATGAAACTTGCTCAGGCTGTTATCGGGTTAATGTTACTCTTAAAACAAATTATCTCTATGATGATAGATTTTCCAGTGTTGCTTTTCACTCTTCTAGTGTGCCTACTATAGCACAGCAGCTATTTCCTCCCCAAAATCCAATAACCAAGATAAGAAAACTCTTTAGAGTGGGAATGAAACCACCTTGGCATTTTACTAACTAGAAAGACCCAGACTACATCAAAGCTGTACTGCCTCCAAATCCCCAGAGGTGGGACTCAGGACTTAGCATCACTAAATCCAGGATTAGACTCCTCAGGTGATATAAGCCATATTATAAACTTTTGTTCCTTGCAATATAAAGAAACAAGTCATAATGATTAAATAACTAGGTTTTACAGGCCAAATCATTGAGCCTTGTTTCAAAGAAACAGAAATAATGAATTTTTAATCTTTGTACCTGAATTTCCTTTTTTTCTCATTCTTTTTCCTGATCCAGGTCTTTCAAAATTCTTCTTTTTAACCATGTAGGAATTAAATTTGCCTTAAGGATGAGGACTATGACATCATCAAGTCTAGAAAGGAAGTCTATTTTAATCCCCAACTGGAGTATGAGGATACACCTCTGTATTTATTAATGTTTTATCTTTCTCATACAGTAATCCTGGTGTCTGACATGAAAGAATCAGGATCTTTCTGCCCCTGATTACTTACTGGACTTCTCAACACTGTGCTCGGCTACCTGCAGCCCCACACACATTTTATCCTTTGTCCTTACCTTACTTTCTGCGGCACAGCCTCTAGGTGCACACCAGGTATCCATTCACCTCTTCTTTGATAAACGAATACTTGTGTTCAGGAGAGTAAGTTCTTCAAATTTCTATCAAATGTTTCATTTTCTAAAATGGTCTTTCACAGACTATTTTATAGTTGGTAAATGAAGTCACAGCTTATCCACAGATTCCCCATATCATATAGCCAATAATTTATCCAATAACTTACCCAATCACTATATATGTATATTGTATATGTACCTATGTACACATGTGTAAACATATATATGGGCTTCCAGGTGGCTCAGTGGTAAAGAATCTGCTGCCAACGCAGGAGACAGGAGACATGGTTTCAGTCCTTGGGTCAGGAAGATTCCCTGGAGAAGGAAATGACAACTCACTGCAGTATTCTTGCCTGGAGAATCCTGTGAACAGAGGAGCCTGGTGGGCTATAGTCCATGGAGTCGAAGAGAATCGGACACAACTGAGCACACAGACACGCATCACATCCTACATATATATACACACTGATAGTGAATAGTTGCAAGTTTTATTCCCTTATGGTAGAAATTAGCAGTGCCATGCAACAGAAACTAGGGGATATGTATACCTATGGCTGATTCATGTTGATGTGTGACAGAAAACTACAAAATTCTGTAAAGCCATTATACTTCAATTAAAAATTTTAAAAAACATAATTCACTTTGAAAAGTGAGCAGTATTTGTTCTCTCCAATTTTTCTTCAGATCTCACTGTATTTTAATCAAGAATTAATTTCCCTGTATATACAGACTCTTTCCTTAATTTAAATAAAAACTATATAAAAGTAAATGCTACAACTATACTGCCCTTGTTAATGATTTATAGCAAACGCTGTATTAAATTATACTCAGAAAGAATCTTTTGAAGGGCTCATTCAGTCACATGTTGCTCACTAAAAGGAGCCAAATGCATCCGAGTGTGACTTTTGGCAATGTCGTTAACAAAAAGGCAGTTCAATATGAGTTAATTATAGTTATGATGTCTTTTATAAACAATAATGATAACTTTAGCACTCCATCATCATTAAGATGTAAGCAGTTATTGTAGATTGGTTTGAATTACAATTATATAAAGCCAATGAATTCAATTTTTAGCTGATAACACACTCTTCTTAGATGTTAAGGAAGCAGAGTTTCTTTCTGCCTTCCTTTCAGTTCTGTGCCTTTCTTCCTTTCAGTTCTACTCTCACCTTCAGGAGATCACACAGGGATGGTCACAGTCACCCACCATTCCCCCCGGTTCCCCACACAAACAAAAAAACGACATTAAATTCACAGCATTATTTTCCCTATGAACTATCATAAAAAAGAAAGGAAGAAAAATATGCTAGCATTCATAGTTGGTGACTCAGCCTACCAGACACACAGACCTCAGACTGAGACACAGGGATCACAACAGCATGCTGAGTCAAGTCACTGAGACAGCTTTCCGCCACAACCTAAAGGCTTATGTATGGAGTAACAAACAATAAATGCTTGCTGAAAGAATGCATGATTGAAACAATATAAAGCCAGTAACAACATTTAAGGAACCAGACTATACTTTAAGCTAGATTCAAAAGAGGAATGTTAAGAGAAGCCTCAAAGAATTAAATCCAATATTCATGATATTGAACTGAATTAATAAAATGTCTTAAGAATACCAGATTTAATTTTTCAGTCTCTCATAGAAACTTCTTTTTCACCTTTTGAAAGGTATCTTTTCCATCACTCTATAATTCTTTGCCCATTCTGACAGTTTTTCTCTCTACTGTCGTTCAACTTTGCCCTGAAGACCTCAAATATTCATAACTAAGGGCAATTCTGATGGCTATTACTTAAAAATCAGGGATAACATATGATAAAAGTTGTGACTTTTCATGTACCTTGAGGATTGAGCCAAAGAAGGCAGAGTATTGCATATACATCTTTCAAAACTTAGTTGAACATTTACACTGTATATTGTGGAAAATTAAAGCTTTTAGATAGAAAGTGAGCATGTGTTGGGCTGTACTAAGTCCCTTCAGTCGTGCCTGACCCTTTGCAACCCTATGGACCAAAGCCCTCCAGGCTCCTCTGATGTGGGATTCTCCAAATAAGAATACTGGAAGGTGTTGCCATGGTTTCCTCCAGGACATCTTTCTGACCCAAGGATTAAACCTGAGTCTCATACATCTCCTTCATTGGTAGGCAGGTTCTTTACCACTAGCACCATGTGGGAAGCCTCAGAAAATGAGCTTATCTGACCTAAATAGCACAAA
Organism: Bos mutus; assembly: GCF_027580195.1. NCBI lineage: Eukaryota > Metazoa > Chordata > Mammalia > Artiodactyla > Bovidae > Bos > Bos mutus. Next base: position 60,188,380 of record NC_091620.1, on the reverse strand, counting down.
CTTATACACCAAAATTGGAGAAGGAAATGGCAATCCACTCTAGTATTCTTTCCTGGAGAATCCCATGGACAGAGGAGCCTGTGGGCTACAGTCCATGAGTCGAAGAGTCAGACACGACTGAGCGATTTAGCATCAGCATACACCAAATAATGAGAAAATGTTTCTAGGCACTAATAAATGTAAATGCTTGATATTTGTGTTGTAGGACATGAAGAATTCTGCTGACTGGGCCTTATTTGCTTGCTCTGATCTTATTCAAAATCCGTTTGACACCAGATACATTTATAAGGAACAGAAGTTTCTAAGCATCATATCTATTGGTACAGATAAGTGAGACACAGAAGGATAGAGATTAAAAAAAAAGAAATGAGAGTATAAATGTGAGTACAAATGCTTTGGTGTCTTCGTAGTAGCCCAGTCTTCAGGACAAACTTCCTCATAGTCAAGCAGGATCAAGAACAATAAACAATTTCTGCCATCAACTGAATCCCAGGTTATAAGGAACCAATGCACTGATGATTAATAAATTGACACTTTCAACAGATTCAGTCTTGCTTCTTTGTAATGCCAATGCTTATCTCTGCTCCCCCACACAGTACCACTAATGACTTCATAATAGCAATGACCTTTTTTTTAATGATACGAGGTTGTTAACTCAGTGAGCAATCAAACAAGAATTATCAAGCCTACTATTCTTTTAGTTCAGTTCAGTTCAGTTGCTCAGTCATGTCTGACTCTTTGTGACCCCATGGACTGCAGCACACCAGGCTTCCCCAGCTCTCAGAACTTGCTCAAACTCATGTCCATCCAGTCGGTGATGCCATCCAAACATCTCATTCTCTGTCATCCCCTTCTCCTCCTGCCTTCAATCTTTCCCAGCATCAGGATCTTTTCAATGAGTCAGTTCTTTGCATCAGGTAACCAAAGTATTGGAGCTTCTACTTCAGCATCAGTTCTTTCAATGAATATTCAGGACTGATCTCCTTCAGGATGGACTGGTTGGATCTCCTTGCTCTCCACAGGACTCTCAAGAGTCTTCTCCAGCACCACAGTTCAAAAGCATCAATCCTTTAGCGCTCAGCTTTCCTTTTGGTTCAACTCTCACATCCATACATGACTACTGGAAAAACCATAGCTTTGACTAGATGGACTTTTGTTTGCAAAGTAATGTCTCTGCTTTTTAATTTGTTGTCTACGTTGGTCATAGCTTTTCTTCCAAGGAGCAACCACCTTTTAATTTCATGGCTTTAGTTACCATCTGCAGTGATTTTGGAGCCCTAGAAAATAAAGTCTCTCACTGTTTCCATTGTTTCCCCATCTATTCACCATAAAGTGATGGGACCAGATTCCATGATCTTCAGTTTTTAAATGTTGAGCTTTAAACCAGCTTTTTTCACTCTTCTTTCACTTTCCTCAAGAGGTTTTTTAATTCCTCTTCACTTTCTGCCCTTAGGGTGGTGTCATCTGCCTATCTGAGGCTATTGGTATTTCTCCTGGCAATCTTGATTCCAGGTTGTGTTTCATCCAGTCCAGCATTTCACATGATGTACTCTGCATAGAAGTTAAATAAGCAAGGTGACAGTATACAACCTTGATGTACTCTTTTCCCAACTTGGAACTAGTCGGTTGTTCCATGTCCAGTTCTAACTGTTGCTTCTTGACCTGCATACAGATTTCTCAAGAGGCAGGTAAGATGGTTTGGTGTTCCCATCTCTTGAATAATTTTCCACAGTTTGTTGAGATCCACACAGTCAAAGAATTTAGTGTAGTCAATGAAGCAGAAGTAGATGATTTTTCTGGAATTCTCTTGCTTTATCTATGATCCAGTAGATTTGGCAATTTGATCTCTGGTTCCTCTGCCTTCTCTTCTGGGGCTTCTCTGGTGGCTCAGAGGTTAAAGCATCTACCTGCAAGGTGGGAGATCCGGATTCAATTTCTGGGTTGGGAAGATTCCCCTGGGGAAGGAAATGGCAACCCACTCCAGTATTCTTGCCTGGAGAATCCCATGGATGGAGGAGCCTGGTAGGTTACAGTATATGGCGTCACAAAGAGTAGGACATGACTGAGTGACTTCATTTTCACTTTCACTTTCCTCTGCTTTTTCTAAATCTAGCTTGAATTCTTTTAGAGAGGCAACCTTTTACCTATTACCTATTTAAGGCATGTCTTCCCTTTCTTTCTTTCTTCCTTCTCTCCTTTCTCTTATTCTTAATAAGGACAACTGAGCATCTTCTATGTGCCACATGATATATTATATAATTATGATATATCATGATACATTTTCTAATGATACATTCAATTCAGTTCAGTCGCTCAGTCATGTCCAACTCTTTGCGACCCCATGAACCGCAGAATGCCAGGCCTCCCTGTCCATCACCAACTCCTGGAGTTCACCCAGACTCACGCCAATCGAGTCAGTGATGCCATCCAGCCATCTCAACCTCTGTCGTCCCCTTCTCCTCCTGCCCCCAATCCCTCCCAGCATCAGAGTCTTTTCCAATGAGTCAACTCTTCACGTGAGGTGGCCAAAGTACTGGAGTTTCAGCTTTAGCATCGGTCCTTCCAAAGAACACCCAGGACTGATCTCCTTTAGGATGGACTGGTTGGATCTCCTTGCAGTCCAAGGGACTCTCAGGAGTCTTCTCCAACACCACAGTTCAAAAGCATCAATTCTTCTGCGCTCAGCCTTCTTCACAGTCCAACTCTCACATGCATACATGACCACTGGAAAAACCATAGCCTTGACTAGGCGGACCTTTGTTGGCAAAGTAATGTCTCCGTTTTTCAATATGCTGTCTAGGGTGGTCATAACTTTCCTTCCAAGGAGTAAGCGTCTTTTAATTTCATGGCTGCAGTCACCATCTTCAGTGATTTTGGAGCCCCCAAAAATAAAGTCTGACACTGTTTCCACTGTTTCCCCATCTATTTGCCATGAAGTGGTGGGACCAGATGCCATGATCTTCATTATCTGTATGTTGAGCTTTAAGCCAACTTTTTCACTCTCCTCTTTCACCTTCATCAAGAGGCTTTTTAGTTCCTCTTTACTTTCTGCCATAAGGATGGTGTCATCTGCATATCTGAAGTTATTGATATTTCTCCTGGCAATCTTGATTCCAGCTTGTGCTTCTTCCAGTCCAGCATTTCTCATGATGTACTCTGCATATAAGTTAAATAAGCGAGGTGATAATATACAGCCTTGACGTACTCCTTTTCCTAGTTGGAACCAGTCTGTTGTTCCATGTCCAGTTCTAACTGTTGCTTCCTGACCTGCATATAGGTTTTTCAAGAGGTAGGTCAGGTGGTCTGGTATCCCCAATCTCTTGAAGAATTTTCCACAGTTTATTGTGATCCACACAGTGAAAGGCTTTGGTATAGTCAATAAAGCAGGAATAGATGTTTTTCTGCAACTCTCTTGCTTTTTTGATGATCCAGCGGATGTTGGCAATTTGATCTCTGGTTCCTCTGCCTTTTCTAAAACCAGCTTGAACATCTGAAAGTTCACAGTTCACGTATTATATCACGTAATGTATATAATGATCGATTATATATATTATATAATGATATATAATGTATATTATATAATGTATAATGTATTATATAATGTATATATACATTATATAATGATATATTATATCATTAAGCTAAGTGCTTAAACAGGTCCCTGTCTGCACACAGCTTAATTCTAGTGATAGAAAACTGATAATAAACTAATGAATTCTTCATGTTTTTGATGATGGTGGGCACTGTGGTGAAATTTAAAGAAAGGTGAAGGGATCACACAGTGTTCTTGGCTGGGGAAACATATGCTATTGTATATACAGCAGTGAGGACAGACTTTCTGACAAGATGACACTTGAACCATTGACCTGACAAAAAAGAAGTGATAACATGTGTGGCTCTCTGCAGAAAGAATATTCAAAGCAGAGAAAACAACAGATACATAGTCAAGAGAATGCTTAAGTTTATTCAACTCTAAAGTGTTACAAAGGTTTACAAGAGTAACACTGGGAGGGGAGAATTCAGAGAGATGACAGAGAATTTCTTTGCTACTTCCCTGTGGCAGCTGGGGTGGAATTTTTCTAGGCAACATTTCATAAAAGATTCCTTGATGGCTCCAGGGTTTCTCATGGCAATTCAAATCCTGCTTGTTGTACTTCTCGAATCAGTGGTCAGGATTATTATCCATGTGGTCATATCTCATTCCAATTTCCCTATAGGCATCTTGGCTTGACATCTAATAAGTGTCTTTTCTTGACTTTTCTGCTCCATTTCAAACACTTGTGGATTTTTCCATTCTTCATTTCAAGCTTGGCTATGCATTTAATTTATTCAGCTATATTCTATGTGTTTGGGACATGGAAATGGACTCCTATGATGATACATTCCACCATATTTACCTAAAAATAAGGATTTCCTTCATGTCAGCTGACCAGTGGGTCTAATTGTTTCACTGAGCTTACTATCTTCATAAAAATACATTTTTAAAGAATCAAATTCTCATATCTAGGTTTTATTCAAGGAGTTTACAGAAAACACAGACACATGGTAAATACATAGTTTAAATTACATAAGCTGCCTTTTGAGCACTGGTTCTTTTTTCTTGCCAAATTCCATAAAATGTGAAAATTTATATAATAGACCAATATAGTATAAGCAAGATGGGAGACTGTTTGACAGCCAGATGTCCCAATTTTTTAGCCTAAGATATAAGATATAGTTGTTCATGTCAATAAATATGTAAAATAAGCTACCATGTATAAGCAGTTTTCAATATGACTTATAAGAATTATGTAAAAATAACCCAGATTTGTGCTACCATTCCAGTCTTGAAAATTCAATGTTTTATTTTCTATTGGAAATAAAATAGTTATAACTACATTTTCAAAGTCCACACTAAAGGGAAAAAGGTGAATAAATCAATGAAGCACAGCCTGTGTCCTCATAATTCACTAAATTAAATGCTGTAATTTCGTCCACCAGACTCCACAGAAAATGAAACCTAATTTCATCAGAAACATTTACAGATCCACCTAGCTAATTCATTTAATAGTGAACACTGAATTATACCTCTTGGTATTGGAGAAATGTAAATTTGGAGATTACTAAAGAAACAAAAACACTCAGAAGTAACAAGTATTGACTTGCTGTCGGGTAGCAATCACAGAAATGGCTGGTAAACAATACACTAAATGGTTGTAGAAACATTGTGCTATTTATTGCCTTTTCATGGTGACATGAGAAAGTGGTAACAAGTTAAAATTATGCTTTTATTTGGCGACACAAAAGCTCATTTATCCAACATCCATCCACGCAAATTTCTAATTATTCAAGATGTAGTCTTCTTAATGACAAAATCTTGACCTGCCATTTAGCTACTGACCCTGAGAAAATTATTTAATGTGTCTCTCAGTTTCCTCAACTATCAAATACAGATAAGGATAGTGCCTCCTCATAAGTTATTTATAGGAAACAAAGAAGTAAATATATATAAGGTGCTGAGACCAGTGCCTAATACATAGTATGAATTATAAAACTGCTACCTATTAAAATACTTATTGCTTTATATCGTATGGACTAGACTGGGAGAGGGCAATATAATTATCCATATAAGCATTGTATGAGAAAGATGATGGGCAACTTCTCAGGTCAGCCCAGGTATTCTTATCTGAAAATTGTATATAAAGAAAGACTTGAGAAGATCACAGACCAGAGACAGAGGCTGGCTGAAAAACTGAGAGTTAATAAGAGGATATTACAAAGTGATAAAGGGGTCAATTCTTCAATAAAGCACAATAATCCTAAAAGGGTATGTACCTAACAATAGAGCATCAAATATGTGATAGAACTATAACAAGTAATAGGTAAATGTGCTATTATATTTGTAAATTAAAATACTTCCCTTGTCAATAACTGATGGGTGAAGTAGGTAGAAAATCAATAGAGAGAGAGTGGACCTGAAGGTCACTATCAATCCTCTTGGTCTAATTGATAATTTTAGAATACACTCTTCAATAACAGCTGAATGCTCATTATGCTCAAGTTCACATGGAACATTCACCACAAAAGACCACATTCTAGACCATAAAGCATACCTCATCAAATAGGAGGAATAGAAGTCATACAAAGTATGCACTCAAACCACAATGGAATTACAAAATCAATAGCAAAAACTTAGCTGGAAAATCACCAAACATTTGGAAATTAAATGATACATTACTAAATAGCAAATAAAATATGAGTCAAATAGGATGACTCAAGAGGAATTAAAACAAATTTTGAACTAGATGAAAATTAAAATAAAACCTATCAAAATCATTGTCATGCTATAAAAATAGTTCAATGCCTAAAGGAAAATGTATAACATTCAGTGCATGTAATATAAAAGAAAGATCTAAAATCAATAACCCAAGCTTCCAATGTAAAAGACTAGGAAACAAGGATCAATTTAACTCTAAAGCAAGCAGAGGAAAAAAATAATTAAAATTAGAGCACTAAGCATGAAATTGAAAACAAGAAAACAATAGAGAAAAATCAACAAAACTAAAAAATAGTTCTTTGAAAAGAAACACAAACTTTACAGACCTCTAGCCAGGCTAACCGGAGAAGGCAATGGCACCCCACTCCAGTACTCTCACCTGGAAAATCCCATGGATGGAGGAGCCTGGTGGGCTGCAGTCCACGGGGTCGCTAAGAGTCAGACACGACTGAGCGACTTCACTTTCACTTTTCACTTTCATGCATTGGAGAAGGAAATGGCAACCCACTCCAGTGTTTTTGCCTGGAGAATCACAGGGACAGGGGAGCCTGGTGGGCTGCCGTCTATGGGGTCGCACAGAGTCGGACATGACTGAGGCGACTTAGCACAGCAGCAGCAGCCAGGCTAATGAATGTGAAAAAAGAGATGACATGAAACATCGGTAACATAACTGAAAGAGGATAATTTCTGCTAAGTCCCTGGATTTAGATGACAATAAAAAATATATGAACAGCTTCATGTCTACAAATTTGATAATTCAGATAAAACAGACCAATTATTTGAAAAACACGAAGTACCAAAACACACAAAAAAGTAAATTACTTTAGTAATTCTATATCTAGTAAAGAAGTTAAATCATAAACTAGCCATCCAAACCAATAAATCACCAGACACAAATGGTTTTACTGGTAAATTCTAGCAAACATTTAAAGAAAAACTGGCACTAATTCTCTAAAATCTTGTCCAGGAAAAGATACAGTGAAAAAACTTGCCTCTTTCTCTGAGAATAGCATTGCCCCAAACAACAAAGCAGATTAAGGTATTATAAGAAATGAAAACTATAGACTAGTTCTTTCATGAACATTGACAAAAATATCCTCAAAAATATGAACAAATTGAACTCAAAAGGTATAGTGTCATACTCCATGATTGAGTGAAATCTATTCCAGATATTCTGCTGCTGCTGCTGCTGCTGCTAAGTCACTTCAGTCGTGTCTGACTGTGCGACCCCAAAGACGGCAGCCCACCAGGCTCACCCCGTCCCTGGGATTCTCCAGACAAGAACACTGGAGTGGGTTGCCATTTCCTTCTCCAATGCATGAAAGTGAAAATTGAAAGTGAAGTCGCTCAGTCATGTATGACTCTTGGCGACCCCATAGACTGCAGCCCACCAGGCTCTTCCGTCCATGGGATTTTCCAGGCAAGAGTACTGGAGTGGGGTACCATTGCCTTCTCTGCCAGATATGTTAAGCAGGCTAAATATTTGAGAATTAATCAATGTAATCAATAGAAATAGAAAATCATATTATCATATCAGTTGACTCAAAAAGCATTTAGCAAAATCCAAAGTCCATTCATGATAAAAACACAGATCAAACTAGGGACCAAGGGGAAATTCTTCAGTTTGATAAAGAATATTTGCATAAAGCCTACAGCTAACATCATATTAAATCATGAAAATCTGAACACGCAATATTTTTAACATACGGTTCTAAAATTTATCTAAATGCGTTTAACACAATTTGGGGACAGGGAAGGAGAGAAGGACAAATTTCTGGTATGGAATTAACAAACACAAGCTACTATACTTAAAATAGATCAATAATAAGGATTTACTGTATAGCACAGGGAATTACACCCAGTATCTTATAGTAATTTATAATGGAATATTATCTTCACAAAAAACTGAATCATTATATTATGTACCTGAAGCTAATACAATAGTATAAATCAACTATACTTCAATTAGAAAATATTTTTTAAAAAGAAAAAATTATGTTGAAAGGAGAAGAGTCATTGTGATTCACTCTTGAAAGTATGTATCACTTTTTATTATATTTCTTGGCCAGCCCTTAGTCATGGAGCCCCAGTTAACTGCAAGGGAGTCTGGGTAATCCGTCTCAGTTCCTAGGAAGAAGAGAATATGAAAATAGTGAACTCTAGGGATCTCTTCCACATCTGTGACCCATTGAGAAAGCAGAAACTTTAGAAATCCCTCCAAGAAATCATAGTTCGATCAGATTTAAGGACAAAGACATTGTGTCTGAAAGGATTCTCTACTACATAGAAATGTTTGCTGGAAGTAATACTGGACCCTTGGAATTCACAGAGAACTAAACTGAAATGAAGGTGACAAGAGGAAATATAAATTTTATTTAAAGGAAGAGAATGGCATCAAGGTAATTCCGGGGATCGGGATGACATTTAGCAGGCCAGGTTCCAATAAATAGAACACTGGTTGTTGTTGTTTAGTTGCTAAGTAGTGTCCGACTCTTTTGTAGCCCATTGGATTGTAACATTCCAGGCTCCTTTGTCCATGGGATTTCCCAGGCAAGAAAACTGGAGTGGGTTGCAATTTCTTTCTTCAGGGGATCTTCCCAACCCAGGGATCGAACCTACATCCCCTGCATTGGTAGACAGGTTCTTTACCACTGAGCCACCATGGAACACTGGAATGGAGTGCAAAAAGAAGACTAGCTAAGAAGGCAGTTCTCATAGGAGACAAACATCACTCATCACTCCCAAACTTTCTAGAGGCTAGTTGTAAACAAACATTTATTAGTGTAGAGGCTCCAATAGAGATAAGTGTCTTTTTCTTTGTTCACTATCCTTTCTGTGTTCTGTTCTATTCTCACAACTCAAAAATGTTCTGAATTCTTTTCCAGTGTCCTCCAAGCATTAAAATTCTGATAAAGACATAAATTTGTCTTCAAAAAATCTGAGGAAGTGATTTTGTAGATATAAACAAATGAATTCTAAAGCTTATATGGAAAGACAACATCTGTTAGCACCTGCCTTTTTTTTTTCTTCTTCATCCTTATCTATAACTTTACCAATGTTTTTTTTTTTTCTATCACTGAGGAAAGTGTATCACTTTAGGAGTTATATTTGCACCTGATCCAGTCACCAGACTTCTCTGTAGTGGCCACTGGCGTTTTCTTTGCTCTCCCCTCACTCCTTCACCTATGGGCACGGCAGGAGTCTGTGAACGGTGAATTACCACGTAGTCCTTGCCATCAAAGGAAAATAGGATTAAACCCTTGTTTCAACTCCAGCTAAATATCAAATGCCAGGCAGGTGTTTTGCCTGTGTGGATCAATATTAATTTTTCTATCTTCCCCTTAGCCTACAAACACATTCAAGTACATTCTAACATGACCTTCCTTTCTCTCTTTGCCCTTCCTGAAGCTACCAGTGAGAACAATTTTCAAAGAGATGGTAAACTGCCTGCATATATTTCCTCTCCACTTCTTCAACCTCAAATACCTATAGATGGCATTCATTCCTACTGGTTCCTCACATTATTAAAAAAAAATGATTAGTGACTTTCTATTTTCAAATACAAAAGTCTTTTTCTAGCTTGAGCTGCATTTACTCTGAGATATTCTTACGGTTTTCGTTTTAATAAACAAACAGCTTCATTCCCTAAATCCCTGAGTGGAAGAATATCATTAGTTCTCCTTGAATAAAACATACACTAAAACAGATTCAATCCATCCATGTGAACTCAATTGATTAAAGTATCTTGACACAAACTATGATTCTTTAAGAAAAATACAAACATCTTGATATAAAGGAATTTCTGAAATATATTCAATTAGTTATTCTAGTGGAACACTGATTCATAAAAGTAAATTCTTCCGCTCAGTAAAAAGATGCCTAAAGGCTTAAGATTCCTTCTCTTCTTACTGACTCAGCATGTTGTTTCATTTTTAGATATAAACACATTAATGCAAAACACACTAGAACTGCTCTACTGGAGGACTAAGCTGGTACTAAAATTAGTTGACTATTTCCTTTGAAGAAAAGTAAACAAGCCATCTTAAAATAATTTGAATGGTAATGTCACATTTATTGAACAAATCTTTTACAATGAGCTACAAAAAGAAACAAATGGCAAGCAAAAGTCAGTAAGGAGTGGGGTAATTTTTAATTTTCAAAGATGAGGATAAAACAGTACCCCAAGTGAGATTTTAGCATTGACCATGTTCAAGGGATTTTTTTGGTCAACAAGTAATGAAATAAGAAAAAAAACCTCATTAAAATATCCAGTTTTAACTGTGGTAAGGAATTTACCAATAACCATGCTAAAATTTATTCTCTTTGCTTTATTTTCCTGGTATTCAAATACTAAGCCTTTTAAAATTTATTGCAGCATATGCATTATACAATTCAAGGTCAAATGTAGAAGTGACCAATCTCTTTGGACAAATTTTTGAACTTGTTTTATGTGCCCAACCAAAAATTTTTGAAATCATCATCATAATTATTACAGTGACAGTTATAATTGCTGTCACAAGCAGAACCCTACTGCAAAGGAAACTAGCTCTTGCTGCAAGATAACTCTGAGGCATTCACAGCAGAAACTTCATATGTTATCCATGGAATCCTCTCAACATCCCTGTGTGGTAGCTGTTAACTCTACTGAGTGAGGAGAAAATTGCCAGACTAGCTCCAAGTCAAATATCCAGTATTGGCAGCTTTGAATTCAAATAAGGCCAGTGCATAAGTTTGTTTTCCACATCTGTGAAGGAGTGGGGGATAAACTGGGAGATTGGGATTGACATATATGCACTACAATATATAAAATAGATAACTAATAAAAACCGACTATATAGCACAGGGAACTCTATTCAGGTCTTTGTAATGACCGATACAGGAAAAAAATCTAAATAAGAGTGCATGCGTATGTGCTAAGTCACTTCAGTCATGTCTGAATCTGTGTGACCCTATGGACTGTAGCCTGTCAGGCTCCGCTGTCCATGGGATTCTCCAGGCAAGAATACTGTAGTGGATTTCCATACCCTCCTCCAGGGTATCTTCCTGAACCAGGGATCAAAATTGTGTCTTTTATGTCTCCTGCATTGGCAGGTGGATTCCTTACCACCAGTGTCACCTGGGAAGCCCGTGAATATGTGTATATGTATAGCTGATTCACTTTCTTGTACAGCAGAAAGTAACACAACATTGTAAATTAACTATACTCCAATAAAAATTAATTTTAAAAAGACAAAGACAAAACAAATGCGGTGGTGCAACTTCAGAGTCTATAGGTATACAATGTATTCATTTGCAGAAGAAATGAGAAATGTGGGGGTTAGCTTATGTGACCAAAAAAAAAAAAGAAAATTCACACTTTTCCTCTTTGTCTGCTAAGGAGAATTCCAGATTCCCTGCTTAGTTCTTTCTCTGCATTGTTTAGAATCAGAGAGATGACTGTCTAGGAAAATTGAGAGGCACAAAATCAACTTTCGTTTGTTTATATGGAAAGTCACTGACAGGTCTGGTGCCCAAAGGGGACTGAGAAGAGTGAAGAAAAGATTTCACTCAGGCTGAGAAGATTAAAAATTTTCTGGGACCTTAGCAAGAGATGAGAAGGTTCAGAGAACTCTGTAAGACTCCGAGAGAAAGTTAGGGAAATTGAATCTTTAAGAAATCCTTCTTTAACATTAGAGAAACAATCCCCCTTTGTTGTCTCTGCTACTGCTGCTGCTGCTAAGTCGCTTCAGTCGTGTCCGACTCTGTGCGATCCCATAGACGGCAGCCCACCAGGCTCCCCCGTCCCTGGGATTCTCCAGGCAAGAACACTGGAGTGGGTTGCCATTTCCTTCTCCAATGCATGAAAGTGAAAAGTGAAAGTGAAGTCTCTCAGTCGTGTCTGACTCTTCGCGACCCTATAGACTGCAGATTACCAGGCTCCTCTGTCCATGGGATTTTCCAGGCAAGAGTGCTGGAGTGGGGTGCCATTGTTGTCTCTAGACTGCATTTAACATCTAAATGTTTCAAGATTACTTTTAGACACAGACGTGATATTTCTTTGAATACAACACTGGGTGAGGAAGTGGTCATGTGGAGACATGGCTTTGTTTTGAATACGGTAGACATCTAACTAGCATTGAGATGGAACATTACATTTTAAAAATCTTTCCCTCCATTTGTATTACAGCCAACACCTCTGGCAACTGGTATAGGCAAGGAGACTAAAATGACCTTCTCCCCAATGGCTGCCTCCAACAGACCTTCTCCTGAAAGCTGGAGACCAATTGTTTCAGCGGTGGAGGGGTAGGGAGAGAATTTCTAGCCATCAACTTCTCCAAGTCTTAGAAATTTTAAGAGGTCAGATGTCTGGCAACAGATGACAGATGAAAGAAAAACATTAGTTTCATGTCAAACAAGCTGGAGACAGAGAAGCAGCCCTTTTATCAGACAGAAAAACTGGGAGGCAGATACTGTAACCTAAAGTCTTGAAGTATAATGGGGCTCTACCATTGGAAATTGTTTTTATTGACAAGTTTGCATTGATGTAACCTAGTTAAAAACCAACTGAGGTGACCAAAGTAAGCAGTGAATCCAAGTGAGATTGTTGATAAGACTTGGTACATGAACATGGAGACAATTTATCTAGGCTGGTAAAGTCTGTACTACCTACATCACCACTGTAGCCTGTTCAGAGCAACACACAGGATCCCTAAGGACTCTACATATGTGATATATAAGCTCTCGCTTTATGTGTATTAAGCAACCTGAAGAACTACTGTACCTTCTTCTGAGCCCTGCACCATCTGACGTCAACTAACTTCTTATCCAGACTCCACTGTAGCAAGATCACTGAAGGGCACCATTCACTCTGCACTACAGAATCATATTTAAGGAGGCCAACTATTTTGATACACTAACAAGGCAATGTTAGATACCCTCCAAAAATGATGTACTTCATCTTCATCCTCTGTGCTGGTCCTCTTTCCATACCAGCAACTGCCAGCCTTAAGTCTATAACCTATGCCATCTCCGTGCCCCACTTCTGCCTCTAATCATCTGCAGGTTTGGGAGTACGTTCTTTTAGACTTGTTGATTCCACTTATCCAGTGACCCTAAAACAAAGTATATTCACTAGGTTTAGGAAGAATACTTTCAACTGCTTTCTTCCTTTTTTCCCTTATCCCCTCTTTCTTCTTTCTCTCTTTTACTGTCAGATGTTTGAACAAGTTATCTGATCACTGTCACTGCATTTCGCCTCATGCTTGTTCATCTTTCATCACAGATGCTTTGCTAAGTTAGCTCTTCCTAATTTCACACATGAGTTTCAAGTTTCCAAATTAAATATCATTTTTATATTTTCAATTCCTCTTTCTTATATTGACTTCTGAAGACAATGTTTATTCTTGTGTTCACTCAGTTTATTCTACTAATGTTTTTAAACACCTATCTTCAACGAAACAGTATTGTAAGCAAGGAGAATAAAGAAATGGTCAATAAATACATGGTTGATATTCTTGTGATGCATATACTTTCATACAGGAGACAGATATTAGACAAATAATCACAAAACTAAGTTTAATTAAAATCTGAGTTAAGTCCTCTAAGGGAATTAAATTCCATTTTATTACAAGAGCCTGGCCTATATTGAGACTTGAGGTCAACCTCCCAAAGAAGTTAATCTTGAGCTGAGATCTGAAAAATGAGTAGAACTTTATCTAAAGACACAGGGACATGGACACACTGAGCAAACAGTTAGTGGCAAAGGCATATTTTCCTGTACACATATCCTTAGGAACGAGGGTAGGAGGTGGGATGTAAATGAAATGCTTAAGAGAGAAAATGAGAAAATAATTATAATTTATGTTGTTATAGGTTTTATTTTTGTACCCAGCACCTTTTGGACATTATTGCATTTGATCTTCAAAGTCCCCTGATGGGTAAGTATTCTTATCCTGTCTCTTACAAATAAGGAAAGTGAAAGTGAAAGTCATGCAGTTGTGTCCAACTCTTTGCAACTCCATGGGCCATAGCCTGCCAGCCTCCTCTGTCCATGGAATTCTCCAGGCAAGAATATTGGAGTGGGTTGCCATCCCCTTCTCCAGGGGATCTTCCCAACCCAGGGACTGAACTTGGGTCACCTGTGTTACAGGCAGATTCTTTACTGTCTGAACCACCAGGGAAGCCCTAATGAGGAAACTGGGATGCAAAGTATTACTAAAATGAATGTGCAGAGGGTTCATAGGAGCAGGGCCCTGATTAGAAGCCTCATTTCTGAGGCTCCATGAAAGGCTTAAAGACAAAATTTTGCAAATAAAATTAGTGGAGAGACAGAATCTTTTTAAAGAATTAGTAACTGCATCAATCGTTAGCTGGAAAGTTATTTATCCATGGTAGAGTATCCAACGACAATCTAAATTACCCACTGGGAAGCCTGAAGAAATCCATCCCCAGGCTTTTGGAATTAGGGTTTTCTGAGAGAGGTGTGAGATTCAAGTTAGCTCACTGCCTTTAAGAATTTAGATTTTGCCAAAGGCAGAAAGCGTAAAAACCTGTAAAGAGAATTTCTAACCAAATTCCTTTGGCAGTATTCCGCCCAACTATCCATTTCTTTCTTTGAGAGGGTCTGTGTTTTTCCTCTGTTTTTGTTGTTGTTGCTTTGCTTGGCATTCAAATTTGGTTTCTCAACAAGATACTATCTCCTTTTGTTGTTGTTGTTGTTCAGTTGCTAAGTCATGGTAGACTTTTTGTGACCCCATGGACTGCAGCATGCCAGGCTTTCCTGTCCTTCATTATCTACCAGAGTTTGCTTAAATTCATGTCTATCAGTTGCCGATGCCATTCAACCACCTCATCCTCTCTCGTCCCCTTCTCCTTCTGCCTTCAATCTTTTCCAGCATCAGGGTCTTTTCCAATGAGTTGGCTCTTCACATCAGGTGGACAAAGTGTTGGAGCTTCAGCTTCAGACCTTCCAAAGAATATTCAGGGTTGATTTCCTTTAGGATTGACTGATTTGAGCTATCTCCTTTATCCTTCCTTTGTTATCATGTACCCAGCACATGATAAGAGTTCTTCCCAAGTGGCTTAGATGGTAAAGCGTCTGCTTACAACGTGGGAGACCCTGGTTCGATCCCTGGGTTGGGAAGGCCCTCTGGAGAAGGAAATGGCAACCCACTCCAGTACTCTTGCCTGGAAAATCCCATGGATGGAAGAGCCTGATAGGCTACAGTCCACGGCATCGCAAAGAGTCAGACATGACTGAGCGACGTCACTTTCACCCAGCACCTAGGTAAACCACCTCTCAGCTGCTCTCACCTCATTTTAGGCCCCTGAAACATCACATCTTTGTAAGTATAGGTGAGACAATGTTAATTTATCTGCCACCTCTTTTCATAAAGATAATGAACTAGAATCATCCATGATATGACTCTTTTAATAGCACTTGGTAAAATCATAACATAGGTTTAAGTATCAGAATATGAGGAAAGGGGAAAAAACATTAAAATCCTGAAAGGACTGTTGGATGGCCAGGGTTAATCGCTTGTCCAGTTAGCAGTGATCGAACTGTTCTAGTTCTCACAGATGTGAGAGAACATGAACTGAAAATTCGTGAACCAGACTATGATGAGATGAAAGAGCAATTAGAGGACACCTATCACTTGCTGAAATAGTTTGTCTGAAGAATCCATGGCACAGCAGGGAGTTGTCTTGGGAATGGAGCACTGATTTGGAATGTGGCAAGTTTCACAAGAAGTGTTCAGATTAATACTGAAGGAATCATAATAAAAACTCCTCAGAGAACGTACAGTTTATGAAAATGTTACAATCTGGAAGTGCCCTCCGACCCCCATTCCTCAGTAATCACCTGAACCTTCCTGTCTCTGTGTGGTTCCAATCCAACAAACCTATATTGCATCCTTTCTTAAGAGAGTGTCACACTTTATCTCATCAGCATGATCCAAAAGAGTCTGAAAATATCATGAAGGTTCTATCAAGTTGACAATATATATTTTCAGAGCATAGAGAGGACAAAAGAATAGATTAACTCCTTTAGTAACTGTTACTTAACAATTTAGGTTTTCTTTCTTAAAATTGAAAAAGCTCTAAATGTTATTTTATAGTGTTCTATTTCTCTACAGCAATATCTAAGCCATAGAAAGAAGATTTTATATTAGGGAAGAGTAATGTTGTTTGTGCCCTAATGGATATACTGTACTAGGTACTTTTGCATTAATTCAGTTTTTATCCAATTATTTCTATATCCTATAAGTGCACAACTGCCAGTATTGTTTCAGATTATCCATGCCTTAGGGGCAAAAGGAATGCCAGTACAATAAAATTAAAATGTCTAAAATAAATTTTAAAGGGGCTGTAGCCAATAACTTATTTATCAAAATAGATTCCCAAATGGTTTCTTAAAACCAAATAAAAGAAGTAAATGATATTTTTTGAAAGTTTATTGCTTTCACTGACCACCTCCATCACCCACCCATTACCTTCTTGCCACTCATAATTGGGTTGGTTAGTTATACAAACTGATTTAAAAGAATTACAAAGTCACCTATCCACTGCTCAAGACGTGAGTTCAGCTGTAAATTCATGCTGCTGCTGCTGCTAAGTCTCTTCAGTCGTGTCTGACTCTGTGAGACCCCATAGACAGCAGCTCACCAGGCTCCCCCATCCCTGGAATTCTCCAGGCTAGAACATTGGAGTGGGTTGCCATTTCCTTCTCCAATGCATGAAAGTGAAAGGTGAAAGTGAAATCGCTCGGTCGTGTCCGACTCTTAGCTACCCCATGGACTGCAGCCCACCAGGCTCCTCCGCCCACGGGATTTACCAGGCAAGAGTACTGGAGTGGGATGCCACTGCCTTCTCCAAAATTCATGCTATATTTGGACTTATTTTTACTTGAAGTCAGGTTTTTTAAAGAATTAAATGTGAGGAAACTGATAGTAAAATGTAGGTTTTACTTTTCTGTATCCTAAGGGTGTGTGTGTGTGTGTGTGTGTTTATTTACATGTATATGCAGATGGGGTAGGAGAAAAAAGTAAAAGCAAGTTTATAATATTCTCTAACCAAATTTTGAAAATTGATTACTGAATATAAGAGAGAAATTTTTAGATAATTTTTACACTTAATATACTAGAAAAGGCTATACTCAGTCACACTTTGTGGCTCAGATTATAGGTTAATTCCAAGGGAATCATCCAACTTAGAGAGCTCACTGATTCTAGGAGTTAAGTTTTTTTAAATGTGATCCCATAATTTATGGAGTTCCAAAATAAATATTTCAATCTATGTAGTTATAGATTAATTATAGATTAATGCATTGTTTTGAAAGTGTGGAAATGCCATTTCTAGAGCATGAGCATTTCATTATTTTTGATACCAAGTAATATGGCCAAATCATATTCTTTTAGGTATTCTACATTTAAATGTGAATCAAAATAACTAAGATATCAGTTCAGTTGAGTCGCTCAGTCACGGCTGACTCTTTGCAACCCCATGAACCACAGCACGCCAGGCCTCCCTGTCCATCCCCAACTCCCGGAGATTACTGAAACCCATGTCCATTGAGTCAGTGATGCATCCAACCATCTCATGCTCTGTCGTCCCCTTCTCCTCCTGCCCTCAATCTTTCCCAGCATCAGTCTTTTCCAATGAGTCAGCTCTTTGAATCAGGTGGCCAAAGTATTGGAGTTTCAGCCTCAGCATCAGTCCTTACAATGAACACCCAAGACTGATCTCCTTTAGGATGGACTGGTTGGATCTCCTTGCAGTCCAAGGGACTCTCAAGAGTCTTCTCCAACACCACAGTTCAAAAGCATCAATTCTTCGGTGCTTAGCTTTCTTCACAGTCCAACTCTCACATCCATACATGACCACTGGGAAAACCATTGCCTTGACTAGATGGACCTTTGTTGGCAGAGTAATGTCTCTGCTTTTCAATATTCTGTCCAGGTTGGTCATAACTTTCCTTCCAAGGAGTAAGCATCTTTTAATTTCATGGCTGCAATCACCATCTGAAGTGATTTTGGAGCCCCCAAAAATAAAGTCAGCCACTGTTTCCCCATGTATTTGACATTAAGTGATGGGACAAGACGCCATGATCTTAGTTTTCTGAATGTTGAGCTTTAAGCCAACTTTTTCACTCTCCTCTTTCACTTTCATCAAGAGGCTTTTGAGTTCCTCTTCATTTTCTGCCATAAGGGTGGTGTCATCTGCGTATCTGAGGTTATTGATATTTCTCCCGGCAATCTTGATTCCAGCTTGTGCTTCATCCAGCCCAGCATTTATCATGATGTACTCTGCATATAAGTTAAATAAGTAAGGTGACAATATATAGCCTTGACGTACTCCTTTTCCTATTTGGAACCAGTCTGTTGTTCCATGCCCAGTTCTAACTGTTGCTTCCTGACCTGCATACACATTTCTCAGGAGGCAGGTCAGGTGGTCTGGTATTCCCATCTCAGAATTTTCCACAGTTTATTGTGATCCACACAGTCAGAGGCTTTGGCATAGTCAATAAAGCAGAAATAGATGTTTGTCTGCAACTCTTTTGCTTTTTTGATGATTCCACGGATGTTGGCAATTTGATCTCTGGTTCCTCTGCCTTTTCTAAAACCAGCTTGAACATCTGGAAGTTCACGGTTCACGTATTGCTGAAGCCTGGCTTGGAGAATTTTGAGCATTACTTTACTAGCGTGTGAGATGAGTGCAATTGTGCAGTAGTTTGAGCATTCTTTGGCATTGCCTTTCTTTGGGGTTGAAATGAAAATTGACCTTTTCCAATCCTGTGGCCAGCTAAATTTTCCATATTTGCTGGCATATTGAGTGCAGCACTTTCACAGCATCATCTTTCATGATTTGAAATAGCTCCACTGGAATTCCATCACCTTCACTAGCTTTGTTCCTAGTGATGCTTCTTAAGGCCCGCTTGACTTCACATTCCAGGATGTCTGGCTCTAGGTGAGTGATCACACCATCGTGATTATCTTAGTCGTGAAGATCTTTTTTGTACAGTTGTTCTGTGTATTCTTGCCACCTTTTCTTAATATTTTCTGCTTCTGTTAGGTCCATACCATTTCTGTCCTTTATCGAGCCCATCTTTGCATGAAATGTTCCCTTGGTACCTCTAATTTTCTTGAAAAGATCTCCAGTCTTTCCCATTCTATTGTTTTCCTTTATTTCTTTTCATTGATCACTGAGGAAGGCTTTCTTATCTCTCTTTGCTATTCTTTGGAACACTGCATTCAAATGGGTATATCTTTCCTTTTCCTTTTGCTTTTCGCTTCCCTTCTTTTCACAGCTATTTTTGTTAAACTACTGTGTGGTAAACAAAAATTAATTAATGTACATGGTTTTTCTGAAAAATGTCTAAAGTGAGGGAGTAAAGTGTTATTTAATTCACTTTGGTTTTTTTCCTTCTATCATGAATGCATCAACTGGTATTTCTCCTATAATAGCAGATGAGCCCCTAAATACTATGAGGACAATAAGTGAAGCTATGTGATTCCAAACTTAGAACCAAGAGGACTTAGTTCAGAAGACTGGCTTTGAGACAGATTAAATTTTACTGAAGTGTTTTAGCAGTGTGTTGTTATTTTCAGGAACAACCATTAAAGATATTTTGTTAGACTATGATAGTTTAAACTGTCATTCTTAAATGATTCATTTTTGCCGTTGTCTTGAATGGATCCATGATTATAGTTGGTAGTATGGACATTTGCCATTGGTTCAGGTTATTCTGCATGTGCACAGAAGTCCAGTGTGTGTGGGCTCTTTCAATTTAGGAGGCAAAACCTCCTCTCACAGAGGAGTCAAATATTTGAGTTTCTTACATGCCTCGACTCACTGGAAGTTCACACTCAAGCCCCTGCTCTGAAACTTTCATTTGAAGCCAGTGATGTGAAGAAGTGAGAGTCATGCAGCACCCATTCTAAGACAGATAGCCACAGGGCAGTTGCGTCTTCTTTTCTCTGTGTAAGAGTGGAGCAGTTCTAACCAGAGACAAGCGGCTTTGGTGTCATCAGTGGCATTGTTATATAGGCTATGGTGTCTGAATTCAACTGCAAGATCATTTCTGGGATATAATCAAACAGGAAATTGTGTCATGCCAATTAGCCTCAAATCCCAGTTCTCTGGTCCCCAAGAGATTCCTGTGACCATCTACAGAATTCTTTTCCTACCTTTTTTAAAAACTGTGAACTACAGTTGACTTCTGTTCTTGAAATTAAAAAATCCTATCCAATATATTTGTGATTGATTAAGGGATGGAGAGAGGAAGTAAGAAGGGTGAAAGAGAGAAAGAGAATGAATGA
Organism: Bos mutus; assembly: GCF_027580195.1. Lineage (NCBI taxonomy): Eukaryota > Metazoa > Chordata > Mammalia > Artiodactyla > Bovidae > Bos > Bos mutus. Next base: position 60,167,827 of record NC_091620.1, on the reverse strand, counting down.
GAGAGTGAGAATAAAGGTACATTATTAGAAAAAGTACTAAGCTGTCTCCTGCTTTTATTGTTGCCATGACACCATAAAATGTTAAAAATTGTATTGCAAACTGTGATTTTTGGGGCAAGGCTACTCATAATTGTCAGTTACAGCCCTAGAGAATCCATAAACATTGTATAAGGGTTGAGATAAATAATGCCTCTGAAACAGGTAATTGAGAAAATGGATAGTAATTTTATCCTTTATTCTAACTCTTATTTTTGCTTGTTGAGTAATGACAAACAAACTGCAAAATATACTTACTTATACGAAATTTAAGCAGACTTTAGTTTGAAAGCATTGGAAAGAAAATGTTAAAGACATCTGGTTTAGAAAGCAACACACACATGCACAGGCACATGGAAACTCTAGGGAGCCCATTATATTGATATTTATGTAAATAAAGTGATTAGCATTAAGCATTCCCTTGTGACTTTTAACTACTTAAGATTTCTCCCATCAGAACTCCTAATCTAAACTGTACAATATGAAGAATTCAGAAGACTCTACATCCAGTTAAAATAATATAAACTAGTATAGATTCACCAAGGGATTATTAAAAATCCATGAAATCTGGGAAATGTTCCAGAGTCCAAACTGGAGAGTCTGCGTTTGAAACATTTACAAAAGTAGAATATTCTCAGCTAGCATGCACATGGGACCTACACAGATGATTTAGCCAAAATGATGGATCCTGGCACTTTTGGAATGAAATCCCGGAAAACCTTTATTCCTGGATTTTTTGTTACAAGCAAAAGACATTTTGAGGGAGGACAGTAATACAAATGCCTACATGAGTGAGGCATGTAACTAACTGGCAGAATCAGTGTACTTACTGTGAGTGTTTAAACTAATTTCTAGTCCCAGCAAATGGACTAGAAAAATTAATTTCAGTTTTCTCCGCTTTGAAGTGGGAATTTTAACAGTGTCAGTATAACTTGGGCTTCCCACGTGGCCGAGTAGTAAAGAAACTGTCTTTTGATACTGGAGATGTAGGATCAATCCTTGGATTGGGAAGATGCCCTGGAGAAGGAAATGGCAACCCACTCCAGTATTCTTGCCAGGGAAATCACATGGACAGAGAAGCCTGGCAGGCTACAGTCCATGGGGGTCACAAAAGATTCTGACATGATTTAGCAACTAAACAACAACACAATAAAGACATTCTGCCTTTGCGATCACCACAATCACTGAAATCCCAGACTCTCAGAAGGAAAGTAGGTGCTTATGAGTAATTGTTTGTATACAATCTAGAGAGGTTGGACAACAGCATTCACTGACTCAGACACAAAAGCAATCTATTACCCAGGGAACATTTCAAAAGCCAGCCAAGGGTTAGCCTTGGAAGCAGGTTTTTCTGATAAACAGCCCTTTCATGTTACCCTTGCCTGCATGTCCACTAATGTGCCAGTTGTTTAAAAAATACCCACCTATAACACTACACTCCTACAGATCTGTTGTATGCCATATATGAAAAAGACAATAAAGTTGTCTTCAAATTATTGATATTTAAATGCTGTTGACCTGCACTTAACTAAAAGCCTTTTAAATTAATGTATTGAAGAGAACAATAAAATCAGATATGTCCTTCAGGGAAATGTATCACAGCCAAATGAAAGAACATAAAATGACTCTTGATCATACAACTCAACAGCTAAAAAGCAAACAATGTGATTAAAAAATGGGCAAAAGATCTGAATAGACATTTTCCCAAAGACACATAGATTGCCAACAGGTACATAAAAAGGTGCTCAACATCATAAATATTCAGGAAAGTGCATATCAAAACCACAATGAGATATTACCTCACAACTGTTAGAATGGCTATAGTCAAAACGATGAGAAATAACAAGTGCTAGCATGGATACTCAGAGAAGGTGATGGCACCCCACTCCAGTACCCTTGCCTGGAAAATCCCATGGGTGGAGGAGCCCGGTAGGCTGCAGTCTATGGGGTCATGAAGAGTCGGACATGACTGAGAGACTTCCCTTTCACTTTTCACTTTCACACATTGGAGAAGGAAATAGCAACCCACTCCAGTGTTCTTGCCTGGAGAATTCCAGGGACGGGGGAGCCTGGTGGGCTGCCGTCTGTGGGGTTGCACAGAGTCAGACATGACTGAAGCGACTTAGCAGCAGCAGCATGGATACTAGTGGGAATGTAAATTGGTGACACCACTATAGAAAACACTATGGAGGTTTCTCAAACATTTAAAAATAGAACTACCATATGATCCAGAAATTGCACTTCTGGACATTTCCAAAGAAAATGAAAATAGTAATTTGAAAAGATACATGCACTTCAATATTCATAGCAGCATCATTTACAATTGCCAAGATACGGGGACAACCTAAGTGTACATAGATGGATGAGTGGATAAATAAAATGTTAAATACATATATAATATATAAATTATTCAACCACCAAAAAAGGAAATCCTGCCATCTGTGACAACAGGGATGGGCCTTAAGTGTATTATGTTAAGTGAAAAAAGTCAGATGGAGAAAGGTGAATAACATATGATTGCACTTACATATGGAATATACACAAACAAACTCAGATACAGAAAACAGATCGGTGGTTGCCAGAGCTGAAGAGTGGCAAGGTAGACGAAATGGGTGAAGGTGGTTAAAAGATACAAACTTACAATCATAAACTAAGTCCTGGGGATTTAATAGACAGTAAAGGATTCCCGGGTGGAGCAGTGGTAATGCAGGAGACACAGGAGAGTGGGTCAAGAGGATCCCCCAGAGTAGGAAATGGCAAACCACCCCAGTATTCTTGCCTGGAGAAGCCTATGGACAGAGAAGTCTGACAGGCTACAGTCCATTGGGTCACGAAGAGTCGGACACGATTGAAAATGCATGCACACATACCGGAGTATACCTAAAAATAGAGCACTTTTAATTGAAAGTTACTAAGACAATAGATTTGAAAAGTTCTCACTACAACAACAACAAAAACTATGTGTAGTGGTGATAAATAGCTAGATTTATGATGGTGACCATTTTTCAATATATATATAGTGAATCATTACATTCTACACCTGAAACTAATACAGTTCAGTCGCTCAGTCATGTCTGACTCTTTGCGACCCAAATGGACTGGAGCACACCAGGCTTCCCCATCCTTCACCAACACCAGGAGATTGCTCAAACTTATGTCCATTGAGTTGCTGATGCCATCCAACCGTCTCATCCTCTGTCGTCCCCTTCTCCTCCCTCCTTCAATTTTTCCTAGCATCACAGTCTTTTCCAGAGTCGGTTATTCACATCAAGTGGCCAAACTATTGGAGTTTCAACTTCAGCATCAGTCTTTCCAATGAATATTCAGGACTGATTTCCTTCAGGATTGACTGGTTTGATCTCCTTGCAGTCCAAGGGACTCTCAAGAGTCTTCTCCAACACTACAGTTCAAAAGCATCAATTCTTCAGCACTCAGCTTTCTTTTTTTTTTTTAATTTTATTTTATTTTTAAACTTTACATAATAGTATTAGTTTTGCCAAATATCAAAATGAATCCGCCACAGGTATACATGTGTTCCCCATCCTGAACCCTCCTCCCTCCTCCCTCCCCATACCATCCCTCTGGGTCATCCCAGTGCACTAGCCCCAAGCATCCAGTATCGTGCATCGAACCTGGACTGGCATCTCGTTTCATACGTGATATTTTACATGTTTCAATGCCATTCCCCCAAATCTTCCCACCCTCTCCCTCTCCCACAGAGTCCATAAGACTGTTCTATACATCAGTGTCTCTTTTGCTGTCCCGTACACAGGGTTATTGTTACCATCTTTCTAAATTCCATATATATGCGTTAGTATACTGTATTGGTGTTTTTCCTTCTGGCTTACTTCACTCTGTATAATAGGCTCCAGTTTCATCCACCTCATTAGAACTGATTCAAATCTATTCTTTTTAATGGCTGAGTAATACTCCATTGTGTATATGTACCACAGCTTTCTTATCCATTCATCTGCTGATGGGCATCTAGGTTGCTTCCATGTCCTGGCTATTATAAACAGTGCTGCGATGAACATTGGGGTACACATGTCTCTTTCCATTCTGGTTTCCTCAGTGTGTATGCCCAGCAGTGGGATTGCTGGATCATAAGGCAGTTCTGTTTCCAGTTTTTTAAGGAATCTCCACACTGTTCTCCATAGTGGCTATACTAGTTTGCATTCCCACCAACAGTGTAAGAGGGTTCCCTTTTCTCCACACCCTCTCCAGCATTTATTATTTGTAGACTTTTGGATCCCAGCCATTCTGACTGGTGTGAAATGGTACCTCATAGTGGTTTTGATTTGCATTTCTCTGATAATGAGTGATGTTGAGCATCTTTTCATGTGTTTGTTAGCCATCTGTATGTCTTCTTTGGAGAAATGTCTATTTAGTTCTTTGGCCCATTTTTTGATTGGGTCTTTTATTTTTCTGGAATTGAGCTGTAGGAGTCAGCTTTCTTTATAGTCCAACTCTCACATCCATACATGACTACTGGAAAAACCATAGCTTTGACTAGACAGACCTTTGTCGGCAAAGTAATGTCTCTGCTTTAAATATGCTGTCTAGGGTGGTCATAGCTTTTTTTCCAAGGAGCAAGCGTCTTTTAATTTCATGGCTGCAATCACCATCTGCAGTGATTTTGGAGCCCCCAAAATAAAGTCTCTCATTGTTTCCATTGTTTCCCCATCTATTTGCCATGAAGTGATCGGACCAGATTCGATGATCTTAGTCTTCCGAATGTTGAGTTTTATGCCAGCCTTTTCACTCTCCTCTTTCATTTTCATTAACAGGCTCTTTAATTCTTCTTCACTTTCTGCCATAAGGATGGTGTCATCTTCATATGTGAGGTTATTGATATTTCTCCCAGCAGTCTTGATTTCAGCTTGTGCTTCATCCAGACCGGGATTTTGCATGATATAATCTGCATGTGAGTTAAATAAGCATGGTGACAGTATACAGCCTTGATGTACTCCTTTCCTGATTTGGAACCAGTCTGTTGTTCCATGTCCAGTTCTAACAGTTGCTTCTTGACCTGCATATAGATTTGTCAGGAGGCAGGTCAGGTGGCCTGGTATTCCCACCTCTTGAAGAATTTTCCACAGTTTGTTGTGATCCACGCAGTCAAAGGCTCTGGCATAGTCAATAAAGGAGAAGATGATTTTCTGAAACTCTCTTGCTTTTTTGATGATTCAACAGATGTTGGAAATTTGATCTTTGGTTTCTCTGCTTTTCTAAATCCAACTTGAACATCTAGAAGTTCATGGTTCATGTATTTTGAAGACTGACTTGGAGAATTTTGAGCATTACTTTGCTAGCATGTGAGATGAGTGCAATTGTGTAGTAGTTTGAACATTCTTCAACATTGCCTTAATTTGGGATTGGAATGAAAACTGACATTTTCTAGTCCTGGGGCCACTACTGAATTTTCCAAATCTGCTGGCATATTGAGTGCAGCACTTTCACAGCATAATCTTTTAGGATTTGAAATAGTTCCTCTGGAATTCTATCACCTCCACTAGTTTTGTTTGTAGTGATGTTTCCTAAGGCTCACTTGAGTTCACATTCCAGGATGTCTGATACTAGGTGGGTGATCACACCATCATGGTTATCTGGGTCATGAAGATCTTTTTGAATAGTTCTTCTGTGTATTCTTGCCACCTCTTCTTAATATCTTCTGCTTCTGTTAAGTCCATACCATTTCTGTCCTTTATTGAGCCATCTTTGCATGGATTATTCCCTTGATATCTCTAATTTTCTTGAAGAGATCTCTAGTCTTTCCCATTCTATTGTTTTCCTCTATTTCTTTGCAGTGATCACTGAGGAAGGCTTTCTTATCTCTCCTTGCTATTCTTTGGAACTCTGCATTCTAATGGGCATATCTTTCCTTTTCTCCCTTGCTTTTCTCCCTTTCCTCTCTTGTCTTCTCTTCTTTTCTTAGCTATTTGTAAGGCCTCCTCAGACAACCATTTTGCCTTTTTACATTTCTCTTTCTTGGGGATGGCTTGATCTCTGCCTCCTGTACAATGTCACGAACCTCCATCCATAGTTCTTCAAGCACTCTGTCTATCAGATCTAATCCCTTGAATCTATTTCTCATTTCCACCATATAATTTGATATAGGTCATACCTGAATCAGAGAAGGCAATGGCACCCCACTCCAGTACTCTTGCCTGGAAAGTCCCATGGATGGAGGAGCCTGGTGGGCCGCAGTCCATCGGGTCGCGAAGAGTCGGACACGACTGAGCGACTTCACTTTCCCTTTTCACTTTCATGCATTGGAGAAGGAAATGGCAACCTACTCCAGTGTTCTTGCCTGGAGAGTCCCAGGGACGGTGGCGCCTGGTGGGCTGCCGTCTATGGGATCACACAGAGTCAGACACAACTAAAGTGACTTAGCAACGGTAGCAGCATACCCGAATGGTCTAGTGGTTTTCCCCACTTTATTCAATTTAAGTCTGAATTTGGCAGTAAGGAGTTCATTATCTGAGCCAAAGTCAGCTACGAGTCTTTTTTTTTTTTTTGCTGACTATATAGAGCTTCTCCATCTTTGGTTACAAAGAACATAATCAATCTGATTTCCGTATTTACCATCTGGTGATGTCCATGTGTCAAGTCTTCTCTTGTGTTGTTGGAAGAAGGTGTTTGCTATGACCAGTGTTTTCTGTTGGTAATACTGTGTTAGCCTTTACCCTGCTTCATTTTGTACTCCAAGGCCAAATTTTCTGGTTACTCCAGGTGTCATTTGACTTCCTACTTTTGCATTGCAGTCCCCTATAATGAAGAGATATCCTTTTTGGGTATTAGTTCTAGAAGGTCTTGTAGGTCTTTATAGAACGGCTCAACTTCAGCTTCTTCAGCATTACTGGTTGGGACATAGACTTGGATTACTGCAATATTGAATGGTTTGCCTTGGAAACTAACAGAGATCATTCTCTTGTTTTTGTGATTGTACCCAAGAAGTCCATTTCAGACTTTTGTTGAAGTTTTTTTTTTTTTCCTAAGGGATTTTTTCTAAGGGATTCTTGCACACAACAGTTGATATAATGGTCATCTGAGTTAAATTTGCCCATTCCAGTCCGTTTTAGTTCACAATTCCTAAAATGTTGATGTTCAATCTCCTGTTTGACCACTTCCAATTTGACTGGATTCTTGAACCTAATATTCCAGGTTCTTATGTAACATTGTTCTTTAGAGAATCAGACTTTACTTTCATCACCAGTCACATTCACAACTGGACACTGTTTTTGCTTTGGCTTTGTCTCTTCATTCTTTGTGGAGTTATTTCTCCACTCTTCTCCAGTAGCCTATTGGGCACCTACCGACCTGGAAAGTTCATCTTTCAGTGTCATATCTTTTTGCCTTTTTATACTCTTCATGGGGTTCTCAAGGCAAGAATACTGAAGTGGTTTGCCATTCCCTTCTCCAGTAGACAACGTTTTTTCAGAACTCTCCACCATGACCCTTCCATCTTGGGTGGCCCTATGCAGCATGGCTCATTCATTGAGTTAGATAAGGCTGTGGTCCTCGTGATCAGATTGGTTTGTTTTCTGTGATTGTGGTTTTCATTCTGTCTGCCCTCTGAGGGATGATGAGAGGCTTATTGAAGCTTTCTGATGGGAGACACTGACCAGGGGGAAACTAGGTCTTGTTCTGATGGTGGGGCCATGCATGGTAAATCTTTAATCCAATTTTCTTCTGATGGGTGGGGCTGTGTTCTCTCTCTGTTGTTGGACCTGAGACCAAACTATGGTGGAGGTAATGAAGAAAATGGCGACCTCCTTCAAAAGGTCCCACGCACGCACTGCTGCACTCAGTGACCCCGACCCTGCAGCAGGCCACCACTGACCCATGCCTTCGCCGGAGACTCCTGGACACTCACAGGCAAGTCTGAGTCAGTCTATTGTGGGGTCACTGCTCCTTTCTCCTGGATCTAATGTAATATAGACCCGGGAAAAACTAATACAATGTTATGTCATATATAATGTTATGTCAATATAATGCTATGTCAACTATATCCCAATTAAAAATGACTTGATTATTTATAATAAAGCCTATATTCATTAAGCCTTTACTTTGTGCCAGGCCCTGAACTAAGGCCTCGATACAATTTATTTTCTTTAATCCCTGCTGCTGCTACTGCTGCTGATAAGTCGCTTCAGTTGTGTCCGACTCTGTGTGACCCCATAGACAGAAACCCACCAGGCTCCCCTGTCCCTGGGATTCTCCAGGCAAGAACACTGGAGTGGGTTGCCATTTCCTTCTCCAATGCGTGAAAGTGAAAAGTGAAAGGGAAGTCGCTCAGTCATGTCCGACTCTTAGCGATCCCGTAGACTGCAGCCCACCAGGCTCCACCGTCCATGGGATTTTCCAGGCAAGAGTACTGGAGTGGGGTGCCATTGCTTTCTCCGCTTTAATCCCTATACAGTCCTATAATTCAGTTACTAAAATGCTCCCTATTTTATAACTTGGAAACTGAGGTTTAAAGAAATTAACTCATATGCCTATAGTTACTCAACTAGAAAGAGCAGAGTATGCAAAGGGCAGTTTGATTCCAGACTTTGAGCATACAACCTTTGGAAAACACTGCCTCATTTGTTTGAAATAATAACACAAACATATTTTTATAGTCCAATTCTTTATCTTCCCCATTTACATACTTTTTTCAATTTTTACTTGAGTCTAGGAATATGAACTATTCCACATGACAAGTTAGGATACTGAGAAAAATTATGTGCCATCAGTCACATTGTTTTCAAAGAAAGTATAAGTATTCACAACTTTATAAGCACCCTCATACCTATATTAAATATAGAAAAAATACTTCATGAATTCTAATTAAATTCAAAGAATAGAGACTTAAACTTGAATTGCCATCTTCCAATAGTTAGCCATTTACTCCAATGAGTATTTCTAACATAAGTAATTTTACTTTTAAGTGATATGTCTTAAATTCATTTGGCAAATGCAAAATCAAAACCCATAATTTTTAGGTTTGCTTACCACATTTTTCTAAAATACAATTTACCTCCTTTTAAAGTCTTCCTAATTTCTAATTCCCAACATGATTTTGGAAATTGTGGCTGTGTCATGTTGTTTGAATTCAAAAAGTTATAATGCAGCAAAAAATGTCTGAAGTTGCTAAGCAGTGAATTAAAGTACTCTTCAGGAGGAGACAATAAGAAACTTACAAGATCAGTTATGTCTACAGGGGGTAAACTGTCCTTGAAAGAAATAAAGGAAGCATAAAGAGGAATTTATAATATCTCTTGGGTTCAACAATATTAATTTGTCTTAACCATCTTTGAAGTCCTGACCACAGTGATACCTTCCTAGGTGCATTTTAATTAGCATGATACTGTCTCAATAAGCTGCCCAGAATTCAGAAGAGAACAAATCATTATCCCAAAAGCATTTGTCATAGAATATATTGCAACATGAAATGAATAAATTGGTTTCCATATGAGAGCAGAAAGTCTAGAATTGAAAAAAATTAGAAAATTATTTCCATCATGGTTCACAATACCCTCAATAATTTTTAATACATACCATATTTTGGGGAAAATGGATTTTATGAGAACAGGTGGGGCAAGTATTTTCCTATTAGTGTCTTAACTGTCAAGATTTTATATAAATATAAGGTTTGCAACATCGCAAGTGTCTTTCACCTCCAAAAGTCCCATCTTTTTCATCATTTTAAGTATTGAATCATCCTCACTTGTGAATAAGCCATCTGCTAGAAGCAATAATTTTAGGAACGATGTCCCAAAACAGCTTCCCATAGATAGCTGTTGGCAGCTCTGGCATTTGGGAGCATAATCCTTTTAAATTGAAATCTGCCCTCACAGGTACAGGTTTCCAGATCCTCAGAGTGTCATGAGTTCTATATATTTGTGAGGAAGGTCAAATTTACCAAAAAGGACATTTAAGCTGAAATTTAGCTGATTTTCTTTCTAGTTGTGTCATTATATTTCAAATTATAAATAATCAAGAATGTGCTGAGATTCTTAATGAAAACCCAACATTCATCTTTGGAAACTTTTAACATCCATGATTCATGAGAAAATGAATGAGCATATATTTCCTAAATCATGGATGAGTAATCTATCTTCTTTATACTTACACTTTGTCTTTCAGCATGATCTTCACACCTCCTTTGTTGCAATACACATTTAAAATTCTTGATATGTCCTTAAACTGAGTGTCTTGGTCAAAGGAGCATTGTACAGAGCGGAACAAATATCGTAGACTGAAACACCTTAGTTTATTCAGAACATTTTCACTTAAAAATATTATTGAAGAAAACAATCCATCCAGAAGCAAAGATAATACTCAAGGAGGATATAATTCTCATCGATCTCTTAGTTTTTGGCTCTTAGATGAACTGCTTCCTTTAATGCTAACACAAATCATGTAAAAGAAAAATTTTGTGTTGCCATAAAATAAAATGAATTATAATGGCTGTAGAATTCTTCTACATATATTCACTTCATGCTTTGATATCTTTGTAGCAAGAACAAGTTAAACCGATATGTAATATGAAAACTTACATAGAAAAAAGGTTTAGAAAGCCCAAATGTCATTACTGTAAATGTAATGGGAAAATTTTTATCTAATTCTGATTTTTCAAACTATGAATTGACAGTATATTTAAAGATGTTTTATCTATTCTTTATAGATTACAGAAATATGAAAACAATCTGCATCTAATAAATTTATTGTTTTCTATAACCAGAGACTTCCTGAATGTTTATGTTCTTAGAATAGCATTAAAAACTTTTAACTTATGTATTACACACATCGATTTTTCTTTTCACGAATAATCTTTAGCTTAATAAACTATGTATATGTGCATGCTAAGCCACTTCAGTCGTGTCTGACTCTTTGCGAACCTGTGGATTGTAGTCCTCCAGGTCCCTGCTGGCTCCTCTGTCTGTGGGATTCTCCAGGCAAGAACACTGGGATGGGCTCCCATGCCCTCCTCCAGGGGATCTTCCCAACCCGGGGACTGAACCTGTGTCTCTCACATGTCCTGCATTGGCAGATGGATTCTTTACCATTAACGCCACCTGGTCTATAACTATATATTTTTACAATCTTTGACTCTTTGCAACCCCAAGGACTATACAGTCCATGGAATTCTCCAGGCCAGAATACTGGAGTGGGTAGCCTTTCCCTTCTCCAGGGGATCTTCCCAACCCAGGGATCGAACCCAGGTCTCCCACATTGCAGGCAGATTCTTTACCAGTTGAGCCACAAGGGAAGCCCAAGAATACTGGAGTGAGTAGCTATCCCTTCTCCAGGGGATCTTCCCAACCCAGGAGTCGAACCGGGGTTTCCTGCATTGCAGGTGGATTCTTTACCAACAGAGCTATCAGGGAAGCCCTTGGGTTTTTAATAACTACTCATAAATGATTTCAATTGAATACCTAGAAAATCTAGATAGATAATATAAAATATTTTATATCATATGGTAGAAGAAGTCATTTTCTTCTCCTAGTAGTCCTGATTTGCCTATTACATTTGGGATATATTGGACATTTACCCTTTTGCATGTACTGAGAATATCTTCTAGCTTCCCTCCACATCCCCATTCATTCATGATCCTGGAAAATTAGTGATTTAGCTATTGATTTTAAGAGGAAAAACAGTATTGTGGGTCAGCCTTTGCTCTTTCTTTTGGATAATCTGTACTCAGTGTGAAGAACACAAGCAATCTTTGTTCCCCTATTTGTCAAGCTTCCAGCGAAAGACCCTTCATCTGCAAGGTGAAAAGCATGCTGCCTTGTATAAGTAATTTCAATTTACATATGAAGAATAAAAATAAACCGTGAATTCATAAAGCAGATATGTGGTGTTCCATTTACATTACTTTTGTAACTAATTTCTCAGTTAGTTTGGACCTCAGAAAAAAAAAAAAAAGCATTGCAAATCACCAAGATTTCCTTAAAGTAAAAATTTCTAAGAAGGTATGAATAAGATAATTCCTTGGTGGCTCAGCTGGTAAAGAATCCACTTGTAATGAGGGAGACCTGGGTTTGATCCCTGGGTTGGGAAGATCCCCTGGAGAAGGGGACAGCTATTCACTCCAGTATTCTGGCCTGGAGAATTCCATGGACTGTATAGTCCACAGGGTCTCAAAGAGTTGGACACAACTGAGTGAATTTGGGTCCATGGGTAGTATGATTAAGATTGGGATTAACTTTTCAGAAGGAAGTATAATTGACTAAATTTAGGCACAATTAATCAGTTACCTTAAAAAATTTCCTGTTGAAAATAAACATTATACCATTATCTTGATCATTTAGTTCCCATTTCTTTGAGAATTAAAAAATGCCCTGTATATGCCTATTTATTGTTAGTAATCTTTGTTTTTGTTCAGTTGCCCAGTTGTGTCCCACTCTTTGTGACCCCATGGACTGCAGCACAGCAGGCCTCTCTGTCCCTCACCATTTCCTGAGGTTTGCGTAAGTTCATGTCCATTGCATCAGTGATGCTATCCAGCCATTTCATCCTCTGATGCTGTCTTATCCTTTGGCCCTCAATCCTTCCCAGCATGAGGGACTTTTCCAGTGAATGAGCTGTTTGCATCAGATGACCAAAATACTGGAGCTTCAACTTCAGCATCAGTCCTTCCAATGAGTATTCAGGGTTGATTTCCCTTAAGATTGACTGGTTTGGTCTCCTTGCTGACCAAGGGACTCTCAGGAGTCTTCTCTAAGACCATAGTTTGAAGGCATCAATTCTTCGGCACTCCACCTTCTTTACAGTTCAGCTTTCACAACCGTGCATGATGACTGGGAAGACCATAGCCTTGACTGTACAGCCCTTTGTTGGCAGAGTAAGGTCTCAGCTTTTCAACACATTAAGTTTGTCATAGCTTTCTTGCCAAGAAGCAAATGTCTTATGATTTCATGGCTGCAGTCACCATCCACAGTGATTTTAGAGCCCAAGAAAAGGAAATCTGTCAGTACTTCCACCTTTTCCCTCTCTATTTGCCATGAAGTAATGGGGTCAGATGCCATGATCTTATTTTTTTTAATATTTAGTTCTAAGCTGGCTCTTTCACTCTCCTCCTTCACCTTTACCAAGAGACTCTTTAGTTCCTCTCAGTTTCTGCCATTAGAGTGGTATCATCCTCATATCTGAGGTTGTTGATGTTTCTCCCACCTGTCTTGATTCCAGCTTGTAACTCATCAAGCCTGGCATTTCTCATGATGTATTCAGCATATATATTAAACAAACAAGGTGACAGCAAATTTTCGTTTGCTTTCTCAATCTTGAACCATTTAGTTGTTTCATATAGGATTCTAACTGTTGCTGCTTGACCGGCATACAGGTTTCTCAGGAGACAGGTAAAAAGGTCTGGTATTTCCATATCTTTAAGAGCTTTCCACAGTTTATTATGATCCACACAGTCAAAGGCTTTGGTGTAGTTGATGAAATAAGGGTAGGTGTTTTTTTCCCCTTAATTCTCTAGCTTTCTCTGTGATCCAGCGAATGTTGGCAATTTGATCTCTGGTTCCTCTTCCTTTTCTAAACAGCTTGGACATCTGGAAGTTCTTGGTTCACATAATGCTGAAGCCTAGCACGCAAGATTTTAAACATGACCTTATTAGTATGGGAGATGAGTGCAACTGTCTGATGGATAGCACATTCTTTAGTACTACCCTTCTTGGGAATCAAGATTAATCTTTACTAGCACACTTATAATAGTGAATGTTGGAGAAAATTAGGAAACAGGTTTAAAACATTAGTAAGTAAAAAGAAGATAATTTGTTTAAGTTAAAAATGATTGGTTCTTACTTTGGGTCTAGCGATGTTACAAATTTTCATACATGTTACTTGATTTCATATTTTTAAAATTTAACAAGATATAACTATAAATATTATCTGAATCTTAAGAAAATGGATAATATTACTTAAAGAGACTCAAACAAATAAAGACATATCATTTTTAAGGCTACAGTTGAAAATAAAAAGGCAAAGTCAACATGAATTTCTGATTAAAGAAAATATCAGATATTCAATAAAAATTATAAAAAAAAGTATGTTCTTATTTCTGAAAAACTTAAAACCACTCAATAAAATTAATAATAATTATTCATCTATATCTGAAGACTTTTAAGTCACTCAATGAAGTATATTTATAATAAATAACATTTAAGACCTTAATAATTCTCATGTGGTAGCTAGTCTCACAATATGGTCTTCTCACTGAATATACCTCTTTGTGTTCACATCATTGCGTGGTATTCTTCACTAGAATCTGGGCTGGCCCTGTGCTTATTTTTGATCAATAGATCACAGTGAAGCTGGTTCATAATGAGAGTTGGGACTCTTGGAACGCTTGCTGTTGTCATGTAGCCTCACAGATCCCACCCACAATTTTCTGCTAAAAGCCCAGACCAGACAGGTCTCATAGTCTAAAGTAAACATAGTCACTTTGGCCGATAGCACAGGCTGAGATCAGAGCCAACAACAAATATTAGTTTTCAGTAATGTGAGTGGGTACATCTTGGACATTCAGTTGAATTAAACCCTTAATGTCCCAGTTATCTGACAGCAGCTGCCTAAGAGAATGCAGTGCTCAGCTGAATTCAGTCAAGCCACCCAACCATGAGAGACAATGCTTTGCTTAATGTTATTTTTAGCTAGTAAGGTTTCAGATGATTTGTTATAGAGCAGAAATGACTGGAAGAGAAATCAGTACCTAGAGTGGGGTGATACAACTGAAAAAAAAAAAAAAAAAAACAACCTTTATATGACTTTCGTTTTAGGATTGGGTAGCTAATGGAGGCCTGAAGGGCATGGAGAGGATTATTTTCAATGGAATAATAATTATGGAAGCTGCAAGGACAGCAAGAAATTTTGTTTTAGAATCCATAAGAACTGTTACTTCTGCCATACAAGAGAGGAATTTAGAAAAATGTTGCTTGGGATAAAATAGAAAATATATTAAATAAACTGGTATGTTTGGCTAAGAGTTCCACTCAGTTGCAAGTGCTAACTGGTTTTCTTTAGCTGCGTATGATGAGGTAGGGATATTTAGAAATAAGCTAAAAATTGTTCCACTTTCAAGTAAAATTTAGAGGAAGTAAAAAGAAGTCAGGAATTTCTCAGTTTAAAAAAAAATGCATCATATTCTCAGCCTCTCTCAATGGAAAAAGGCTCTCAGAGTAAAAAAAAAAAAAAAAAAAATGCCCCTGGGATAAAGACCATCTCAACAGCATGACTGTAGAAACCTTTGTTAAGACTTCAGAAAGGTTTAAGGACTATCTCATAGAACTTCTTAATATTTCAAATTACTTTTAAGAATTTTAAGAGCATTGCTCCAACACATCCTGACAAAGAAAGATCCTGAGTTAAAGCAATAGGTATTCACAGTGTTTGTCTAATGAGTGAATTCTATGATATTCATAGGAAAACCACAAGGGCTCTCAAGAGTGCAGTATTTGAGGACATACTGTTAGCTTGCACCAAAATAGGGAAAGTTCAAAATGAATTCAACCCTTCGGGTCCTGACCTATACATAGGTAGGAATCAGGCTAAGAAAGGCACAGAGCGGCAAATTTCTTGTAAAAAGGGAAGGTATTAAAAAGTAGAAGAGAAAGTGGAGTCAAGAGTCCAGAGAGTAGAATTAAGAGCCTAGATATAAATAACAACCATCTAGAAGATGTGGAGAGCAGCTTATAGGGAACAATACTGAGATCTAACCAATGAAATTGGTGGCATGCACTGGCTGGATTTGAGACTTGCTATGTATAGGTTATTGCAATGTGTTCTCATTCCTACCATTCTTGGATGAGAATGACTATTGCATTTATCCTGTTCCTACATCACCACTGTATGTTGAGAGTGTGTATTTTCATTGAGATGAATGCAGATTGAGAGAAATAACATTCCAGAAATAACATAGCAGAAACCATTTTTGTAAAGGCTGAATAATTGTCGCTATACCCTGACCCTCGGAACCTATGAATATGTTATCTTATTACATGGCAAAAGGGACTTCACAGATGAGCATTAGTTTTAAAATGGAGAAATTATCCTGGATTATCATGGTGAGCCCAAGGGAATCACAAGGTTTCTTATAAAAGGGAGGCTGTAAGTCAGGAAAAAGACATCATGCCACTGATTTAAAGATAAGTAAGGAACCACAGGTCAAGGAATGCAGATGGTCTTTACAAGCTAGAAAGGCAAAAATAAATAAATAAATAAACCTCAAGAAGGGATATGCCCCTTCCAACACCTTGGCTGTAGACTTTTAATCATCATATCCAAGAGGAAAAAACATTTGTGTTGTTTTAAGCCATTAAATTTGTAGTGATTTGTTATAGAAACAGTAACCATCCTTATATTCCTGCCCTGCCCTAACCCATGGATTGCAGCCTGTTTCAGCTGCTTCTGCCTCCTGGGCTCAGTGGGGTGGCAGGAGTCGGCTTGGGCTCTAACTTGCTGCTCATGGTCAACATATCCTCAGACAAGGAGCTATAGTTACTACAGTCCTCACTACCTAAGTTTCCCTTCTCTCATAGATTGCATTTGGGAGCTGAAAAACGATCTTCCTCTATGTTATTCAGTTTTACAGTTCTTTACATTGAAACAGCTAGTCTAGTACTAATAACTCTGTCTTGGCCAAAAGCAAAAGGCATTTTTACTTCTAAATGAACATTAAGTCTGTCTTTTAAACTTAAATTTCTCTAAGTATTGTAACTCAATTTAGGAAATAATTAAGGCATAATAAATCTTCCTATCCAGGAAAATATTATGTTTTTGTATATTTTTAGTAAAAATTGGAGTTACCACTTAATGGTCTTGATCTATCAGGCAGTCTGCTAAAAGCAAAATATGCAATCCATATAACAATGGTGTATTTTACAGATGAGGAATCAGAAGATAGCAGATATCTGAAATTTCTAAAAGCACTGGCTTTGAAACTATGAGGCTTCACATCCAGCCTCAACAAGTTATTGACTATCATCTTAGGCACATTATTTTTCATTTTTCTGTACTTCAGTTCCCTCATTTGTAAAAAGGACACGACATTATCCAACCCATAGAACTGCTGAGAAGATTAATTTAAACAATAAGTGCTTACAATACCATCTACTCAAGAAAGTATCAATAAATGTTACTTGCTGTTGTTTAGTCACTAAGTCATGTCTGACTCTGCCACCCAACATGGGCTGCCAGGCTCCTCTGTCCGTGGGATTTTTTCAGACAAGAATACTGGAGCGGATTGCTATTTCCTCCTCTAGGGGATCTCCCTGAGCCAAGGATCAAATACACGCCTTCTGTATCTCCTGCATTGCAGACGGATTCTTTACCCATTGAGCTATCATGGAAGCCCAAATGTCAGCGATTACAGGTATATTTCAGATTCAAATCCAAGTCTTATATGATACCAAAGTCTCATATTTAACCACTTGCTACTATATTTTGTCTTTTATAGACTTTGTTCCATGGATTGTTTCAATTTTTGTTGCCATTGTAAAAAGCATCTGACTTTTTATAATTCCATTTTATCCAAACTGGCTATTTCTGATATGTAGAAAACATATGTATGTTACAATTAGAAACCTTCCTAAAGTCTATTATTTCAAATAGCTTTCTTATTGAATTCCTTAAGTTTCCTGGGCAAGCAATTACATAATACACAAACAATAATAATCTTCTTCAAATTCTTATGTTTTATTTCTTTCTCCTAAGTATTGAAATGATTAAAACTTCAGAACACTGTTTAATAGATGTGATAATAAAGAGCATATTTCTTTAGCTCTTGACTTTAATCAAGATGAGTAATTTTTCACTGCTGAGCATGATCAGATTTTTATTTTGAAGTAGGTATTTTAATCACATCTTTATGTCTTGTTTAAAGTGTGTTTAACTTTTTCACATATAATCATAAACAATGTTTAAATTAACTTAGTCTCTACATATTTTGAGGGAATCAAATCACATGAATTTGATTATTTCAATTTGATTAAATAAAGCGAATAAAGTTTTTCAATATTATCTTAGTGAATTGTCTTATGTACTGTTTACATTGTCATCACCATTCAGTAAACACATAAAACACATTAATAACAATAATCATTAAACATTACACCCTTTTGATAGCCCAAGAATTCTTCTAAACATTTTGATCCTCGTTTTGTTTAATTTTTACAAGAGTCTTATGAATTGGGGACTATTCTAGTCTACATTTTATAGCTGAATAAATCAAAGTGTAAGTGGCTATAAATCTTGCCAGACTTTACTCACCTGGGAAATATACCATTTGGAATTTGAGCTAATCACATGATTCTAGAACTCGAGTGTTTTAATATTTCATTCTACTTAATTTTGATTGCCCAAGTAGCAGTGAGCTAAGCTAGCCTCAGGAAGGTTAAGTCTAAATCCTTTTGCAAAATGCTTCCCAGTTATATCTGTATCTCTAAGAAGGACTCTCACACATTTACTTCAATGACTCTGGTGTTGTCAGTTACTATGCAATGTTTACTCTGTTCTTTCTTCTTTCTCTCATTCTGTTACCAAAACCATTAGAAAAAAACAGATTTTGTTTAAACTCAACAGATTGAACCTATATGTGTACTTGTACTCTCTCTGTATGGGAGATGTCATAAAATTGGAAGCTAAAATGGAAAAGTGGTAACTGATTAAACAAATCAGAAGAAAGTCAAAATCTGATTAACTATAGTAAGTGGCAGTCAGGTGTGAAGTGTTTGTGTGAAGTCAGATGTGACGTATGTGTGTGTGTATGTGGTAGGGAAGGAGTGGAACTGGAGTTGAAAGCCAGAATTGATGCAGAAAATTCCAGAAAGGCTTCAAGGGTAAGGACTGTAACACTTTCTATGGTTTATGACTCTTGGAAAGTCTAGGAAACCTAAAAATTGAAATACTTGTTTTTGGTTTAGACTTCCTTCTGTTGTGTTTGCAAATGGAAATTATTGTGTTTGGTTCACTACCCATTCTCCTATACTCACTTCTTCTTATTGTCTGATGTGTACTCCTTGCACTGGTCTTTTCCCACTATTGTAATCAGACCTTATGTGCAGTATCTGAGTTCAGGAGTTAAAGTTACAAAGTGGCCTACCGACTTGCTTTGTCTCTATCATCCTGCTTCTTGCCTAAGTAAAACAAAACAAAATCCAAATAAGTATATTAGTTTACCTAGTTTACTAATGGGCTTTCCTGGTGGCTCAGACAGTAAAGAATCTGTCTGCAATGCAGGAAACCCAGGAAACCCTGGGTCGCAAAGACCACCTGGAGAAGGGAATGGCTACCCACTTCAGTATTCTTGCCTGGAGAATCCAGTTTATTAAAGATTATATTCATGGGAAAGTCTCTTAGTAAAAATCTCACAGATTATTCTTTTGATTACTTTTTGTCTTCCAGGCATGTAAGTCCCTCTGAAATTCTTAAAAAGTGACCATAAGAAGGCCAAAGACTAAATTCAAGAATTCAAATACTGTCATCTGCTTTCCTTTCTTATTTGATGCCCAGCAATATAGAATTATGCATAGTATTCACATATAATTTTATTAATTTATTTTCTGAATCTACAGTTATGTCCCTTTTTTCATAATTAATTGTGTGTTTGGTTGTTCATCTTTTTGCAATATTGGTCTAGTAGAAATGCCTATTTTATTCCTTTTTCTTCAAAGAACAACAGATGGTGTTTTTTAATCATTTCTATTCAACTGCTTGATGTTTCATAATATATTATTGCTTTAATATTGACTAATGCATTAAATTGTTTTATTATTCCCCAATATTTAAAGATATATGATTAGCCCTTTTACTTGCCTTCTGTCTTTTTAGTAATGAATGCATTTGTTCTTAAGATTTACCTTTGATTACTGCTGTTCTTACTCTGCAACCACTGTTGAACCCATCCTCTTATTTTAAAGTCAAAGAAAACATTTTTTACCAACAATTTATTTTCAGTCATATCAGAAATATGACTAACATCTATCCTATTACTTTAGCAATTTTTGAAATATTTTCCTTCAACATGACTTATGCTTTGGTACAATATTGTAATCAGTCCATTCTATTTCTTAGCATTAGCAATACAATTTTCTAAAAATATCATTTATGATACAACACTGCCTTGGTACTTTTTAATATTTGGCTCTTTGTCCCAAATTTTTAGAAGGCTGTATAATCCAATCTATAAAACAAAAGTTTTGTACTTTACATGAGATCCAAATAACAAATACAATTTTCTCACTCAATAAGTGTTATTAGAAATAGAATATCCAACTACAGTAATAAAAGAGGACAGTGTACTAAATCAGTTAGAAACATTTAGAGTCAGAATGACCCAGGTAGACTTTGAGGTCCTTCTTACCTATCTGTTCCTTCCAGCATTTGGACCAGGCATTCTACCTGCTTGATAGACCAAGGATTTTCAACACAGAGTGTAGCTTTACACTCTGTACACACACAGAGTGTAGTGTGTGCTGAGTTGCTCAGTTGTGTCTGACTGTTTGTGACACCATGAACTGTAGTCCACCAGGCTCCTCTGTCCATGGGGATTCTCCAGGCAAGAATAACTCGAGTGGGTTGGGTGCCCTCTTCTAGGAGATCTTCCTAACCCAGAGATTGAACCCAGGTCTCCCGCATTGCAGGCAGAGTCTTTACTATCTAAGCCACCAAGGAAGCCCCTTAGAATATTTTAAACAATGAGGTATCATTTCACACCAGTCAGAATGGCTGCGACCCAAAAGTCTACAAGCAGTAAATGCTGGAGAGGGTGTGGAGAAAAGGTAACCCTCTTACAGTGTTGGTGGGAATGCAAACTAGTACAGCCACTATGGAGAACAGTGTGGAGATTTCTTAAAAAATAAGGAATAGAACTGCCTTATGATCCAGCAATCCCACTGCTGGGCATACACACTGAGGAAACCAGAATGGAAAGAGACACGTGTACCCCAATGTTCATCACAGCACTGTTTATAATAGCCAGGACATGGAAGCAACCTAGATGCCCATCAGCAGATGAATGGATAAGAAAGCTGTGGTACATATACACAATGGAGTATTACTCAGCCATTAAAAAGAATACATTTGAATCAGTTCAAATGAGGTGGATGAAACCGGAGTCTATTATACAGAGTGAAGTAAGCCAGAAAGAAAAACACCAATACAGTACACTAATGCATATATATGGAATTTAGAAAGATGGTAACAATAACCCTGTATACGAGACAGCAAAAGAGACACAGATGTATAACAGTCTTTTGGACTCTGTGGGAGAGGGAGAGGGTGGGATGATTTGGGAGAATGGCATTGAAACATGTATAATATCATATATGAAATGAATCGCCAGTCCAGGTTCGATGCATGATACTGGATGCTTGGGGCTGATGCACTGGGATGACCCAGAGGGATGCTACAGGGAGGGAGGAGGGAGGGGTTTTCAGGATGGGGAACATGTGTATACCCATGGCGGATTCATGTTGATGTATGGCAAAACCAATACAATATTGTAATTAACCTCCAATTAAAATAAATAAATTTACATTAAAAAATAAAAATAAAAACTAAAAAAAAATAAAATTAATTAATTAATTTAAAAAAAAGAATATTTTAAATGATTCTAATGAGGAACTTTCAAACAGGATACGTTTCAAGCCCAACCTAAGAGTAATTAAATGAGAATTCATACTTAATTCCTTAGATATTCTACTGAACAACCAGAGTTAAGTATCATTGTTATATCCTTTAGTTTGTAGGCTTCAAACTAGTAACTATATTCTCTAGTACAAAATGTATTAACCAATATTCAAACAAAAAACTTTGCATATACAAATAAGCATATATATATGTATATGTGTGTGTGTCTATGTATGGATGATAATAAAAGATTATTATGTATATATGTTTGTGTCTATGTATGGATGATAATAAATATATATAATATACTCATATATTATATAAATATATATATAATATATATTATATAAATATTATGTATATATGTGTGTGTCTATGTATGGATGATAATAAAAGATTATTATGGATGGTAATAAAGATGAAAAGAGTACTATGAGTTCAATATGATCCAAACAGTGAAGAAATGATATAAGGTAATTTTGATGAGAAATTAAGCTCTTAATAAAGCTGAATATCTCAATAAAACCAGAGTATTTCAATTAGTAATTAGCTACTGAGCAAACCTCTGGGAGTAATAATATATGACACTACAAAGTATCCCAAAATAGTACAAGAAAAAGTTATGCCTTCAAGAAGCTTGTAAGGGAGACTGAGATACAAATATAACATGGAGAAAATCATTGCAAAATTAAATTCTAACTAAAGATATTGTTTGGGTTTCTCTGATGGCTCAGTGGTAAAGAATCCACCTGCTATGCAGGAGAGGCAGGTTGGATCCCTGGGTGGGGAAGATCCCCTGGAGGAGGAAATGGCAACCCACTCCAGTTTCTCACCTGAAAAATCCCACGGATAGAAGAGTCTGGCGGGCTACAGTCCACAGGGTCACAAAGAGTTGGTCAGGACTGAGTGCCTGAGCTCACACATACTCACTAAAGGATATTAAGTAAGTTTCAGAAATAATTCCATAAAGCTCGTAATCCAGATTCAACCTGACACAGCATCAAGCAGCTTATGGAGAAGAGGCAGCATTACTGGGCTTGAAGGATCAGTAGGCTTTAAATAGATTAAAAAAAAAAAGATGCATGTTCGAAACAGAAGGGACAGTAAGAGCTGTGTATATGCTGAGGAGCTGAAATCATCTCTGCTGATTTAGATTGTGTATGTTATGAAGTCCTGGGGATAGTGGAGAATAGTGATATAAGTATGGAGACAAGATAAACTTACAAATCTATTATATCTAATATTTATCATGGTGATCTTTTTTTATACCAGTGTATTTAACCATTCTGTCCCTTGAGTTACTCAGAAGATTGTATACAATGCCAATGACACCTATGGTATGCAATGGTAATTCATTAAATATATATTAATATATATGCATATTTACAGTTCAGTGGTAATTAAAAATAAAGCTTTAATACTTTTATAAACAATAATACATAATTGTTTCACATATATATTATAAACACAACAGTTAATATATTAGCAACATATTACAGAAATTATAAATTAAATTAATGCAATTATACTACAGTCAAACTAAACTCCTTTCCATAAATTAAACATTACTTGAACCAAGACTTTTTTTTATTGCACTTGTATTTTTGTTTGCCTTGTTTTTGTTTTTTCTTACTATGTTTTCCCTGATATTATCATGGCTTAATCTTTCTCATGTATCATTTCAAGGGCAATGTGTTCTCTTGAAGGAAGCCTTTGCTGACTTGAATAACAACTAATGTTGTATGCTCTAAGTTGCTACCCTAGTCTTCCTCTGCTTCCTTTACAGCAGTCAGCATGATGGGTTTGTACTTGTTTCTACTCCTGTGTTTGTCCATTCTCCACAGTTACTGTTTAGTTGCTCAGTCACATCAACTCTTTACAATCCTGTGGATTGCAGCATCACAGGCTTCCCTGTCGATCAC
This sequence comes from Bos mutus, assembly GCF_027580195.1. Taxonomy (NCBI): domain Eukaryota; kingdom Metazoa; phylum Chordata; class Mammalia; order Artiodactyla; family Bovidae; genus Bos; species Bos mutus. The sequence continues at coordinate 60,144,248 of NC_091620.1, read as the reverse complement.
CAACTCGCACAGCTTGCTCAAACTCATGTCCATTGAGTCAGTGATGCCATCCTACCATCTTATCCTCTGTCATCCATTTCTCCTCTTGCCCTCTATCTTTCCCAGCATCAGGGTCTTTTCCAGTTAGTCAGCTCTTCGCATCAGGTAGCAAGCTTCAGCATCAGTCCTTCCAATGAATATTCAGGGTTGATTTCCTTTAGGATTGACTGGTTTGATCTTCTTGCAGTCCAAGGGACTCTCAAGAGTCTCTTCCAACACTGCAGTTAAGAAGCATCAATTCTTCAGTGCTCAGCCTTTTTTATGGTCCAGCTCTCACATTTATACATGACTACTAGAAAAACAGTAGCTTTGACTATATATATCTCTGTCGGCAAAGTGATGTCTGTGCTTTTTCATATGCTCTCTAGGTTTGTCATAGCTTTCCCTCTGAGGAACAAGCATCTTTTAATTTCATAGCTGCAGTAACCATCGACAGTGATTTTGGAGCCGAAAAAAACGAACATCTATCACTGTTTCCATTGTTCCCCCATCTATATGCCTTGAAGTGATGGGACCAGATGCAATGATCTTTGCTTTTTGAATATTAAGTTTCAAGCCAGCTTTTTCATTCCCCTCTTTCACCTTCATCAAGAGGCTCTTTAGTTCCTCTTCACTTTCTGCCATAAGGTGTCACCTGCATATCTAAGGTTATTGGTATTTCTCTTGGCAATCTTGAGTCCAGTTTGTGATTCATCCAGCCTGGCATTTCACATGATGTACTCTGCATCTACATTAAATAAACAGGGTGACAATATACAACCTTGATGCATTCCTTTCCCAATTTTGAACCAGTCTGTTGTTCCATGTTTGATTCTAACTTCTGTTCTTGACCTGCATATAGGTTTCTCAGGAAACAGGTAATGTGGTCTGGTATTCCCATCTCTCTAAGAATTTTCCACAGTCTGTTGTGATTTACACAGTCAAAGGCTTTAGCATAGTCAATGAAGTAGAAGTTGATACTTTTCTGGAATTGTTTTGCTTTTTCGATGATACAGCAGATGTTGGCAATTCGATGTCTGGTTCCTCTGCCTCATCTAAATCCACCTGTACAATCTGGAAGTTCTCAGTTCACATAATGTTGAAGTCTAGCTTGGAGGATTTTGAGCATGACCTTGCTAGCACATGAAATGAGTGCTATTGTGCAGTAGTCTGAACATTCTTTGGCATTGTCCTTTGGGATTGGAATGAAAACTGACTTTTTCCAGTGCAGTGGCCACTGCTGAGTTTTCCAAATTTACTGGCATATTGAGTGCAGTACTTTCATAGCATCATCTTTTAGGGTTTGAAATAGCTCAACTGGAATTCCATCACCTCCACTAGCATTGTTCATAGTGATGCTTCCTAAAGCCCACTTGATTTCACACACCAGGATGTCTGCTCTAGGTGAGTGATCACACCATCATGGTTTTCCAAGTCATTAATATCTTTTTTATATAGTTCTTCTGTGTATTCTTGCTACCTGTTCTTAATATCTTCTGCTTCTGTTAGGTCCATACCATTTCTGTCCTTTATTGTGCTATCTTTGCATGAAATATTCCCTTGGTATGTCTACTTTTTTTGAAAAGGTCTCTAGTCTTTCCCATTCTATTGTTTTCCTCCATTTGCACTGTTCACTTAGGAAGGCTTTCTTATCTGTCCTTGCTATTCTTTGGAACTCCTCATGATGGGCATATCTTTCCTTTCTCTTTTGCCTTTCAATTCTCTTTTTTCAGCGATTTGTAAGGCCTCCTCAGACAACCATTTTGCCTTTTTGCATTTCTGTTCCTTGAGGATGGTTTCAATCACTGCCTCCTGTACAATGTTACAAAGCTCCTCCATCCGTAGATCTTCAGGCATTCTATGAGATCTAATCCCTTGAATCTATTTATCATTTCCACTGTATAATCATAAAGAATTTGATTTATGTCATACCTGAATGGCCTAATGGTTTTCCCTACTTTCTTCAATTTAAGTCTGAATTTTGCAATAAGGAGTTGATGATCTAAGGCATTGTCAGTTCCCAGTCTTGCTTTTGCTGACCCTAGAGAGCTTCTCCATCTTCAGTTGCAAAGAATATAATCAATCTGATTTTGGTACTGACCATCTGATGATGTTCATGTGTACAGTCGTCTCTTGCATTGTTGGAAGAGGGTGTTTTCTATGACCAGTGTGTTCTCTTGGTAAACTCCATTCTCCACAGTAGAATGTAAATATTAGGAGTATTGCAACCAAGTTTGTCTTATACAGCAGTGAGCCTTTTGAGCCCAGCACAATTCTTGGCTCAGAGAGAAACCAATGTATTGGTTTTGCCATATATCAACATGAATCCGCCACGGGTGTACATGTGTTCCCCATCCTGCACCCCCCCTCCCACCTCCCTCTGCATACCATCCCTCTGGGTCATGCCAGTGCACCAGCCCTGAGCATCCTGTATCATGCATCGAACCTAGACTGGCGATTCGCTTTGCATATGATATTATACATGTTTCAATGCCATTCTCCCAAATCATGCCACCCTCGCCCTCTCCCACAAAGTCCAAAAGACTGTTCTATACATCTCTGTCTCTTTTGCTGTTGTAAAGTAATTAGCCTCCAATTAAAATAAATAAATTTATATTATTAAAATATTTTTAAAAATTAGTTAAGCAGATAAATGAAATCTACAATCATATATCCCTCTTGCCTTTCAGTGGTGCTTTCACCATATTATTTCATTTTTTTTGCCCTGAATTGTTTAACAATCTATATTAAGGATGACCTAAGGAAATGGCAACCCACTCCAGTATTCTTGCCTGGAAAATCCCATGGACAGAGGAGTTTGGTTGGCTACTGTCCATGGGGTCGCAAAGAGTCAGACACAACTGAGCAACTTCACTATCACTACTAAGTAAATTATACATATTCCACATTATTCTATGACATTAAAGAAATACATAATCTTTCTTCTCATAATCTATGGCCTTATCTGTTAAGTTAAGCATCTTCCCTAGATCTATTTGAAGCTGTGGAGACAGACCCCAAAGGCCAGGCTGAAACGATAGCTAGCGAGTAAAGCTTCTTTCAATATGTAATAAAGCTCTCAGATCACTACTCTTGTAAGAATCCAATTTAAAGTTGAACATTATTGAATTAAAATCTTTAAACTATAATTGAAATATAAAAATCACAATTATTATTTTGACTGAATTCCTGTTTTCAATAAAAATATCTCCTTTTGAGACAAGAGAGGGATGGATGGCTGTAGCAAAGGAGAGTGATACATACAAATGTCAAATTTACAGGAATGTGGATTTGTAATATGATTTCCTGCTTTATAACAATGCTAATGTTTTATTGTTTTAGATTTTATTTTAAATGATCCTTAAAGTCTGTAAGTGTCACATTACGAACTTTATGCCTTGAGTGGTTGTTACAGCAGAAGTAGAAATAAATTTCTTAAGATATTTCAGAACCCCCTCCAGCTTTTACTGTATTATTGCTACTAATATACTGCATAGAATAGTTTTACCACTCAGCTGGGAGTATAAGGAAATTGAAAACAAAATGCATGCCTTATGTGCTAAGTGCACTGCAATAAACCATGTTTGAATCCTGACCACCCCAGTAAATCAGATGCTAATGAGCTTTCCTATTTATTAACATTGTAAAATTGCCTTAAACATTCCTCTCAATTTGAGGAATTAAAGACAAGTTTTGCTCCCTTTTACTATCATAGAAAAATCATATTGAAAAAATATTTTTTCAAATAGAAATATGAACATATCCAGAACAAGTAAATAGATTCTTTGAAATCATATTGTCCCCAAATCCTTCAGCAAATGCAATAATATTAATGGTTTTGAAACCTTTAAAGCTAGTTTGCAAGGATGTAATAGACAGTTGTTGACATTGATACTGAAGCACAAGACATTTGTTTTGTTCTATTTTTTGCCAGTCGGTTGCTGCTTTTTATGAAAGTTTACTTAGCCTTAGGCACAGAAAAGCAGGGATCAATAGCATGGATTTTAGCTACAGCCCCAGATATATAGCTAACAATAATTTTGTTGATTAGAAGTGAATAGACTGAATAGAGATTTTTCAAAAATAAGTGATGGTAAAAATAATTCAAAACAAATATTCCAATATCTGCATGTGTGCTCAGTCACTAAGTCGTGTCCAACTCTTTGTGACCCCTAGATTGGTAGCCTACCAGGCTCTTCTGTCCATAGGATTTCCCAGGCAAGAACACTTGAGTGGGTTGCCATTTCCTTCTCCATGGGATCTCCCCAACTCAGGGATCAAACCCATATCTCCTGCATTGGCAGGCAAATTCTTTACCACTGAGCCACAAGGGAAGCCCATTCCCATGTCTAATGACCTGCAATTGCAGAGATAGCATTAATTGCATTTTTAAAATAATAACTAAGGTTTTAATATCTAAACATCTAAGTTCAGAAGTGTCTAAGATTACATATGCATGTTTTCATTAAATTGAGAGGCTATTATTATTAAAATATAGCTATTATTGTGCTTCAAAAGAGATAAAATTTTAATAAAATTAAAACTTTATTGTGATGTCAACTTTGGTGGGAAATTCAGAGATCTATTTTATGAGTTTTAGACATTTACTTTTTATACTTTTTCTCCTTTGCACAATCTGACTAAAGCTTTCCATCACTTCAATTCTTGGCATTTCTTACTGTTTCTCAATTGTTTCTTAAATCTCTTAATTATTTCCATACTTTGGTTTCTGACTTTTCCCTTCCAAACCAATGTCTTCTTCATGATTTACTTATCCCATAATACTCTTAATACCAAGGTTTGATATATGTACCAAACTCTACATACCAAACTCTCCCCTCTACTTGCACTGTTCTTTTCCCTCTATTTAAGATTCTTTGATTTTCTTTCTTTTTTTTGCTACGTCAACTCTGAGTGATTCCCAGTCATCTTCCTTATTGGTAGCTCAGCCATATACTCCTGAATCCAACTGTTAATTTGACATCATCACTTGGACATATCTAAAATGTATGTAGGTAACATTACAACCTTAAATAGCTAAAGCTGTTACTCATTCCCATTTCCTTAAATCTGCTCTAGACTTCCTTTTAGCACAACCATTTTTACTTAGGACACAATTCTTGGACTCACCATTGATTTCTCTGTTTCCTTACACCTCACATCCAACACAGCAGTATAGATTCTTAGATTTACCTCCGAAAATAGCAGAATTTATTTATTTTTTCTGCAGCTGTGCCACAGGACATGGTATCTTAGTTCTCCAACCAGGGAATGAACCCGGGCAGGGAAAGTGCGGTGTCCTAACCACTGGACTGTCAGGGAATTCCCAAAAGAATAGCCAAATTTAACTTAAATTTCTATTGCTATAATCAAAGACCTGGAATACTACAGGCTACTGAGACTACTTTTGACTAATTTCCCCCCATTGTTAACTTCACAACAGAACACAACACAACTTCTTCACACAATAAGAGAAATAATTCCTCTAATCAAACATGAGGTCATAATAATTCTCTGCTTAAAAGAGCCTTCAAATGGGTTTATATTTCCACTAGAAAAAAAAATCAGACTTCTTATCATGGCCTTCAGGGATTTCAAGTTAGATTTAACCCTAACTTAAATGTCCAAGCTTATGTTCTTTCCTCTGTTGTATCCAGCCACACATCTACTCTATCCAGCTCTTTATTTGTGTCCTTTAACACATCAAATGTGTGTTTGATCTCAAAATCTTTTGACTTATTGTTTCATCTACATGGAATGTTCTTTCCCTGGAACATATATGCCTGGATCCTTATCATCATATAAGTATCAAATCAAATGAAGTTGTCTGTATGCCAAGCATACACTTAGCAGAATGATATATATGGAAATATTTAAGGGTTCTGCCAACATTTCCTGGACTCAAATCTTAATCCTGTTATTTACTTGTGTAAAGGCACATGCAAATTAAAAATAAGAGGCTTAATTCTTCCTATTAAATACAAGGAAAGCAACGTCTCCCTTCCTTTGAGCATTACATTTAGAGTACTTGCAACTCTAAGTTCTTTCTCTGTCTTTTGAAAGTGTATGCAAAATGTTTAAAAAACTAAATAAGACCTTTGTCAGATTTATAACCTTATAAGTAGGGTATGTCTTTCTCAAGGACCTGGGAGCCATCTCTTTGGTATGTAATTATCACAGAAGATGTATTTCTATTTCCCATTTTCCTTAAAAGCTTAGGACTCTAACTTTGGCAGGTGCCACACTCCAAATTGCAAAACTACCACCTGTCATAAAGAGAAGTTTATTTTTCCTTTGGATAAGGCCAATTCATTGACAGAGAAGGTCACCCTAATTATCAGGTTAACTTAGGGTGAAGTATGTATGATAAATGGTGCTTTCAAGTCTCCTTGCTCAAGGGCTAGTTATTGTTTATCTTGAAGACATATCTATAATGGGTTGTATCTGCTTGGCTACAGATGCGGTGAGATTTCTTTTTGCCTTTGCAATCTCTTAGCAGATTGCCTACAATGAGCATCACGTTCTGGTTTTATGCTCATTGAATAAACTGTTTTCTTTCTCTTCCACTTTTGGAGAAAATGGAGAGGTTTCCTGGGTTAGCAGGAAATTTTATTTTAATTATTTTCTCAATACTTACTAGCTGTGAAACAAGTTACTTATTTAAAATATTTCTTCCTCATTTTCCTCATATGAACAACCAGGTGTAATAAAACCCCTTAAGTTCCTATAAGGAAACAAATTAATTAAGCCATGGAAAGAAGGGTATCTATTACAATAAAAGTGTTCAAAAATTATTAGGCATTGTTGTTATTCTAACAGCATAATACAATCCCTAGTAATATAAGAAATTATTTTTATGCATTTTAATGTTCACCAGTTTATTATATGTCTCCTTCAAAAAAGCTCTGCCAGTTTCTCCTTGAATGTATTTCAATTGCTTATTCATAAACAATAGTAAATATTTATTTACTGATGTAATAAGTAAATTTGAAGAAACAAATTTAAAGATGACAAACACTATTAAAAGGGAGGCATTTCTTCTACTTTTATTCACAGCCTGTTAGTAAGTCAGAGCCCATAAAGTTGTTTTAAATATTTTATAAATGTTTATAAAAATACTATATATAAATGTATGAAACTTAAAAAAGTATGCCTTGCTGGCTATTTATTTTTAGGAAAAGAACCTTACAGTTTTAATAGCTTATTAAAACTATATCTCTGAATCATCAATAATAGAATAATATATTCAGTGTAATTGATTTTAACAGAAAAAAATTATAGCATACTTCAAACAACAATAACTTTTTAAAAGTTTCAATGCCTAAGGGATCCTTCATTTGTTTGGAAGATTCATTTATAAAACAAAATATGTTATTTCAAAAAAGAACACATAAATTGGACATTAGATGTTTTATTTGCTTGCTTCCTCAATTATAGAAATATACATATATGGACATCTTAAATGTGCATGTATGTACACCTGTATAGATGCATATTGGTAAGCACCTTGAGTTTTAAACAAAAGAAATTTGGGTTTGCGTGTTCAAAGTAGATAAAAGTTAAAATTCTACTCACATTGCTGTGATATAGTCTTTACAGTTTAATGAAAATGCAAATGAGCTAACAGTTTAAATGAATAATACATGTCTTTATATGCTGTATGAACTAAAAAAATATCCCTCAGATAAATGAGTTATAAATTTAAGCTTAATTTCAGCATTTGGTTGTACAATATACACTTTATGGGTTATAAAAACTGGCTATTGTCTCATACCAGTTAAAGGCACTCCTTTATAAACAAAATATTAGCATAAAATAATTGTTAGTAGCTATTTCAGAAAGCCTTACATATTCATTGTATTATTGACTTTAGAGAATTTTGCAACAGTTATCACTACTCAAGTACACCAAACTCCCATTTCTCATCAAATATGTATTTTCTCCTTTGTCAAATTCACAGGTCATTTTCAATTTTTGAACTTTGAACTTGTACTTTTACTCTGGAGGAAAACATGAGATAATCACTAAGTGGATAAATAATTTTTAAAAGCATAATTTTGAAAAACTGTTTAACTTAAACATTTGTTGTTATGGTTCAGTCACTAAATTTGTTTTTTAAACATTACAACTAACCTTTGATTTCACACAAGCCTTTGAGGTTTTATGCTATTATTATACAATTGGCAGAGAGATGTAGGAACTTTAATTTCTTACTTCCATTTCCTTTACAGTAGCTGCTTTAATTAACAGAAGTCAATGTCCACTTTCCTTTGCATTGGAGACTTGTAATAAATCTCCTCAAACATTCCTTGCTCAGTATAACTTCTAGACATGCTATAAGATGACTTCCCCTGAAAGCAGGAATGAAAATACATTATACAGTGGTACCTATGGCCAACAGTAGTTGTTACTATTTGTAATCTTATGTTCAGATGATTGTGTGCTAAACATATTTCATGTTACCTACATAGCCATGCCTGCTTGAAGGGGAAGAATGAAACCCATGTACTTTGACAAACGGGGTGGCCTTGGTGATCATTTTTCTTTTTCATGGCTCTACCTGCTCACCCTACCACAGCTAATGGAGCTTCTCTGGTTGCTCAGATGGTAAAGTAGTATCTGTCTGAAATGCAGGAGACTGGGTACAATCCCAGAGTCAGGAAGATCTCCTGAAGAAGGGAGTGGCTACCCACTCCACTACTCTTGCCTGGAGAATTCCATGGACAGAGGAGCCTGGTAGGCTACAGTCCATGGGGTCACAAAGAGTCAGATGCAACTGAGCAACTAACACTTAATACTTGATCTCTTCCAAAAAGCTTGGTTTAAAAAAAATGAGCTAGACTTAAGAGATTTTCTCTCAATAATCTGAACCAAAATAGCTGATTACCAATAGGTGTCAAAGATGAAAGAGTAACTTCTTGAAAGTAGATTAATGGTCATGGTACAGTGAAGCCATGAGAGAAGAGAAATAATGAATAAAGATGAAGAAAATAGATCAGGAAGAAGAGTTCATGCAAACTATGAGTCATGTCTGGAGTTATGTCCGTCAGAGAGCACTCAAGTTGAGGCTGTTATGATTGATTCCTTAGTATAGCTGAGTCCAGCATTAATGTCCAAGCTAAGCTTCATGAGCATTGACTTCATATAGTCTCTTCTTTGTGGATTTCTATTATGTCCCATTTATATCCTCATAATAAATAACACTGGGCTAAAACTAGCTTCATTAGTCCTTTCTTCCCTGGAATAAAAAATATCTAGGGAAGATACATGTTTAACGTGACATTTCAGCTCAAAGTAAAATTCATCTTTTCAAGCAAATGTAGGACTTTCAAAACTGTTCATTTGAAATTTTTCATTGCCATGTTATATAACCCCAGGTGGTGCTTCATTATGTCTTTGAATCACAGAATTTCAGGTCTGAAAGCTACACTAGATATCATCTATTTTATGTTATCATTTTAAAGGACCAAAATTTAGAATCCCAAGTACATTTTGTTATTTGCCCAAGGTTATACTCTAAATCAACTTAGCAGAGACTAGAAATGAAATATTCTAACACCTAATGTGGAGGTAGGAGAGAAGGAGAGATAGAAAAAGAGAGGAGAGACAGACACAGAGAAAGGAGGAGACAGTGAGAGAGACCAAAATTTGTGATACTATAAAAAAATCACTTGGAAAATTTATTTTAGTGTCTACCCAGAAGTATATTTCAATTTTGGTATTTCTTTGTTTCCACCAGCACCTATTTAGAGAGAATATCTTTCTATTCTGACATATGAAACAACCAGGACTTTGACATAGGATGTCAATATCATCATGGCAGAAGGAAAAGCAGACTTGTCAAAAGAAAAAGAAAAGTGAAAAGAATAGTGATTGTCTTGAGTAAACTTAGAGAAAAGCAAGTGTTGAAAACTAGACATTAGTAAGATTAATATTAGAGTCTTTGTGAACCTTTTAAGAAGCATAGGTACATATCACATATTTCTACACTGAATCATTCATATTATTGTGTGTGTATGTATATATATATAAATATATACACATATATATAATGTATATATACTTCCTTGGTGGCTCAGATGGTAAAGCGTTTGCCTACAATGCTGGAGACCTGGGTTTGATCCCTGGGTCAGGAAGACCCCCTGGAGAAGGAAATGGCAACCCACTCTAGTATTCTTGCCTGGTGAATCCCATGGATGGAAGAGTCTGGTGGGCTACAGTCCATGGGGTTGCAAAGAGTTGGGCATGACTGAGTGACTTCACTTTCACTTTCAATGAATATTAATCAGTTTGAAGCATTTTATTGTCTCTGCTGCTGCTGCTAAGTCGCTTCAGTTGTGTCCAACTCTGTGTGACCCCATAGACAGCAGCCCACCAGACTCCCCCGTCACTGGGATTCTCCAGGCAAGAACACTGGAGTGGGTTGCCATTTCCTTCTCCAATGCATGAAAGTGAAAAGTGAAAGTGAAGTCGTTCAGTTGTGTCCGACTCCTACAGACCCCATGGACTGCAGCCTACCAGGCTCCCCCGTCCCTAGTATTCTCCAACTCAAAGTAAAAGCTTGATATATATATATATATATATGATTTCTAAATAATGCAGAATAGTAATAACAGATGCTAGGTAGATAAAATATGATATAACTGCCCTTTATTGATTGTGATACAATGATACAATAAGTTTCCTTTCTCTAACTAGTTTGTTTTCTCTGTATACTTTCTCTGTTTAACTTTTCAAATAGAATGATTTTTTTTTCCACTAAAGAGCTTTTGTTTTTAAACAAACATATAATATTTCATTTCTGATCATATGGGCCTATTGTTATATATACATTGGATTGTTAGCTTAAAAGTTTACTCAAGGTAGTTTAAGGATAAAAGCTAAATTTATTGTCCTAATAGACATATCATATGGAATCAAAGGCAAGAAATACAACTAGATATCATAAAACTGTAATCAAAATTAAATATCAGAAACCCAGAATATTTAGTTCCATATAAGTTAGCACTTGGCCTATCCCTCCATTGATAAATTTAACACTGATATACAATCCAGACAGATGAATATAAAAATATGAACTAACAATGGAACTTCAAAATATATGAAGCAAAAAACTGAAATAATTGAATGGGGAAATGAATAATTCTGCAATAGTTGGAGACTTCAATATCCCACTTTCAGAAATGGAGTTAACAACTAGACAGAAAATCAATTACAAAATATAAGATTTGAACATATATAAAACTTTCCACTTCAAAAAAATAGGATACCTTTCCTCAAGTGCACATGGGATATTCTTCTGCACAGATCATATGTTAGACCACAAAATAAGTCCAAATAAAATTTTTAAAAATGAAACTGAAATTATCCAACATATCTTCTCCAAGTACAGTGCAATGAAATTAGAAACTAATAACAGAAGGAAAACTGGAAGGTCACAAATATGTAAATTAGATAACAACCACAAGGTCAAGAAGAAATCATAAAGGAATTGAGAAAATACTTTGATATGAACTAAATTAAAAAAAAATATATATATATATCAGATCAGATCAGTCACTCAGTCTTGTCCGACTCTTTGCAATCCCATGAATCACAGCATGCCAGGCCTCCCTGTCCATCACCAACTCCCCGAGTTCACGCAGACTCACATCCATCTAGTCAGTGATGCCATCCAGCCATCTCATCCTCTGTCGTCCCCTTCTCCTCCCGCCCCCAATCTCTCCCAGCATCAGAGTCTTTTCCAATGAGTCAACTCTTCGCATGAGGTGGCCAAAGTACTGGAGTTTCAGCTTTAGCATCAGTCCTTCCAAAGAAATCCCAGGGCCGATCTCTTCACAATGGACTGGTTGGATGTCCTTGCAGTCCAAGGGACTCTCAAGAGTCTTCTCCAACACCACAGTTCCGATGCATCAATTCTTCAGCGCTCAGCCTTCTTCACAATCCAACTCTCACATCCATACATGACCACAGGAAAAACCATAGCCTTGACTAGACAGACCTTTGTTGACAAAGTAATGTCTCTGCTTTTGAATATGCTATCTAGGTTGGTCATAACTTTCCTTCCAAGGAGTAAGCGTCTTTTAATTTCATGGCTGCAGTCACCATCTGCAGTGATTTTGAAGCCCCCAAAAATAAAGTCTGACAATGTTTCCACTGTTTCCCCATCTATTTCCCATGAAGTGATGGGACTGGATGCCATGATCTTCATTTTCTGAATGTTGAGCTTTAAGCCAACTTTTTCACTCTCCACTTTCACTTTCATCAAGAGGCTTTTGAGTTCCTCTTCACTTTCTGCCATAAGGGTGGTGTCATCTGCATATCTGAGGTTATTGATATATACAACACTTCAAAATTTACAGGATGAAGCAAAATGACTGCTTAGAAGCAAATTTATAGCTCAAAATGCTTACCCTAAAAAATCGAAAGATCTCAAATCAATAACCTAACAATGAAAGAAAAAAGAACAAAATAAATACAAAACTAGCAGAAGGAAATAATAAAGATTAAAGTGTAGATAAACAAAATAACAGAAAAAGAGAAAACCAATGAATCTAAAAGTAATACATATGAGTGTCACATATAAGTAGAACATGATGGTATGCAATGAAATCTGAATTCAGTGATACATACTATAATAAATGATGCATTGGAGGAAGGGTATTTTTAAATTGAAGGCAAATTCTATAACAACTTCAGAGAAGAGATTGCTATGTTTTATGTAGGTCAAGAGAAGATTAAAGGAAATTTACATCAGTAATGCCAGGAGGAAATTTAAAAAGTTGACTAGTGGCATTCATAGGAGAAACAAGGAAGACAGAAGTGTAAACAAAGAAAGGTCACCCTGAAAGTGCAAACAAACAAAAAAGAGATTAGGTTATAGATCTTAGTCTGCTGCTGCTGCTGCTTCTAAGTCGCTTCAGTCATGTCCGACTCTCTGCGATCCCATAGACAGCAGCCCACCAGGCTCCCCCATCCCTGGGATTCTCAGGCAAGAACACTGGAGTGGATTGCCATTTCCTTCTCCAATGCATGAAAGTGAAAAGTGAAAGTGAAGTCACTCAGTCGTGTCCGACTCTTCCTGATCCCATGGACTGCAGCCTACCAGGCTGCTCCATCCATGGGATTTTCCAGGCAAGAGTACTGGACTGGGGTGCCATTGCCTTCTCCGAGATCTTAGTCTGAAATGAAGTAAAAGTCGCTCAGTCATGTCCGACTCTGCGCAAACCCCATAGACTGTAGCCCACCAGACTCCTCTACCCATGGAATTCTCCAGGTAAGTATACTGGAGTGGGTAGCCTATCCCTTCTCCAGTGGATCTTTCTGACCCAGGAATTGAACCCGGGTCTCCTGCATTGTAAGCAGATTCTTTACCAGCTAAGTAACCAGGAAAGCCCCAGCTCTTAGTCTATCCATTAATTATTCTGTGACTAACTTTCACTATATATAAAAATTATTGGTCATCAGAAGAGCCAATACAAATACAGAAGATAATGAAAATTTCAAATGCTGATATATTGAAATTTTTCATTTAAAATGTTTCATATCTATTAAATGTCATTTTCCACTGGTTATGTCAATTTCAGAAACTTACTGTTACTTATTGTTTTGAATGTGTGTGAGACTAAATATCTAGCTCTTTATTCCCATAGAAGTGCTAAGGAAGGTTTTCCTAGAATGTATCTAGGAGGGAGGAAGAGTGCACACTAGAGAAGATTTTAGCAGAATAAATTTAATAAACTGTGCCTTTCTATTTATTACATTATTGTCAGAAAAAACATTTATATTTCAGGGGAAAGCCAAAGTACCGCAAGGCTGGGCAACAATAGGAAATGATGTCAAGGCTCAAATTGATGATAGCATTCATAAATTAAGGACTGGGCCAGGAAAAGTTTTGATGATCCAATATGTAAATCTACTTGTGAAGTCAATTTATCTAGCTTCTTGGTCTATTTGTATTTTTTATTTATGCTTTTAATTTTGGCTTAGACAGCAGCTCTAAGTTTACTAAAAGAAGTAAACATAAGATTCTCTCTGGGTTTGCCTTAGGGAATCAAGCTGATTTCATACATCTTTTCCTTGAAATGGATTAGACCTTTTGAAGATAAATATAACTGTGTAATGGAAAAGAGATTTTTGAAGACCTAATGTGAATACTCTTATCTTCAAAACAGTTATCTTTCCTTCTGAGGTAAAAATGACTTAGGCTTGAAGTTCAGTCAAAAAAAAATTTTCTATATGTGCTACATAGATGAAATTGTAACATTTATTAAGGATTATATGGAAATCATGGAGAGCAATAACGAGAAAGGAATAAGAGAACAATAACTACTATTTAGGCTTAAAAAATAAACTGTAGAGCTTATTTTTCCCATTCCTGAATACATACACAGTTCTTAACTGCATTTCTAAACTACTAATTTTTGTAGCCCGATCAGTCAGCGACTGTAAACTTTTTTCATGGCAAAAATCTAGAACAACCAAAATCATCTTGAAAATGAAAAATAATGTGGAGGATTTACATGTCCTGATCTTACTCTAAAGTCAGAAATCAAACACTGAGGTACTGACGAAAGGAAGGACTAAAAAAAAAAATCAGTGACACATAATAGATAATTCATTAATAGGGCATATGTTATCAGATGATATTTTGATCAAGGTGTCAATTCAACTGGAGAATAAAATTATTTTTAAAACAAATGGTGTTTGAAACACTGGATATATACTGGAAAAAAGAAACTCATTCCTTCATACCGTCCCCCTAAAAATAACATTTGATATGGATATCATAGACCAAACAGAATATCCAGAATCTCACAGCTTCTGAAAGAAAACTCTGTGAAAACTCCAATTTAGTACCAAAACAGCACAAAGGAAAAATTAAAAAATAATAAACTATACCTTGTCAAATTTGAAAATATCTGCTCATTAAAAAAAATCATTTAGGAAACCATAACCAAACTGCTGACTTTATATAGTATTTGCAGCATACAGGAATTAGAAGTTCACATTTAGCCTTATTAAGGTAGAGCCCTGTGAAACATACCAAGAGAAATGTCATGTGGACAACTGGATATCAAATCCGGAGGTCAGGAGATTCAACCTGAAGATACACATTTCAGTCATCATCATGTAGTTGAAATCCCAGGAGAAAACAGAATTGCGGAGAGGATAGCAGGAACTGAGTCCTAAAGTAGTTCATTGTTTTGAGGCTGAAAATTTTAGAGGCAACAAGTGAAGGAAAGGAATGAGGAACAACCAGTAATGGCAAAGGAGAATCAAGAGAAGAAAAATCCAAAGGTGAAGAAAGCATTTCATGAATTGTGTTAACTACTGCTAATAAGTTAGAATTGTTTATAACTAAGTCAGCCTTACTATTGCATGATAAGATCTCAGATACAAGGGTGGCTTCAAATTCTACACACTTAGTTTTAAAATGCTGTTTATGATTCATTTGCCCAGTCACCAAACTCAAGTACTCAAACAGGATATTTTAACCCTGGATACACACTAGGTGGTATCTTTTATTTAAAAACACTGTCTCTCAAAGAAAAATCTGATGTAATTTTCCTGAGATGGAATTGAGCTTTGGTAATTTTTTTTTCCAGTCTTCCAACATTAATATGCAGCCAGGACTAAAATCACTGACTGTGACCATTGCAGTGATGAGAATTCATTAATTATTTAGATAATTTATTTTGCTCTTAGACTTCTGTGAT
This sequence comes from Bos mutus, assembly GCF_027580195.1. Classification (NCBI taxonomy): domain Eukaryota; kingdom Metazoa; phylum Chordata; class Mammalia; order Artiodactyla; family Bovidae; genus Bos; species Bos mutus. Next base: position 60,128,511 of record NC_091620.1, on the reverse strand, counting down.
ACACTATTTCAAATCTCTCCAAAAGCTTCTCTCCTTTATAATAACATTTCAAATTTTTGTAGATGGCAATAAAGTGATACAGATCAGACTGCCCTCACACTCCTGATTGCTCTTTTCTGAAACCACCTTAGATGATCAGTGTCTGTCAAGAAGTGAAATCTAATAGGAAGCTGTTATGATCATAACACAAAAAAAAAACACAGAAGTGTCCAGAGTCAGACTGTTGCTACAGGTATGATCTAACTTAGGTTCTCCTTGTGAACACAGGAGTATATTAAAACAAACCTATTTGTTTGTTTGCTTGCCTGTTTGTGTTTAATTATGGAGGTAACATCATAATGGTGATATTTTTAACCTACTATCAACTATAACCTTTAGAAAGTTATCACACCTTATGAAGTACTGTGTCCTCTGCTTTAATCCTTCTTTACCAACTAGGATTTGGGTACTAGTTAAAGAAATTCCTAAAGCACTCTCCTAAATTTCATCTTGTCAAAATTAAATCATCATTAGAAATAGAAATGAATATAAATTGCATTCCTTGTCTAGTAAGTGGTTTAATAAATATCCCTTCATTCGAAATTTATAACAACATGACTCAGGCTAATTGCTTATTTACCATTTATATTATTGAATTTATCTTCATTATTATTTTGTTTATCATGTTCTCTGCAGCAGATTTTAATATTCTTTAATAATCCAGCAAATATCCATTATAGCCACTGTAACCAATCTCCACAATACCATCCACAATGTATATGTCCATAATATATTATTAATGGAAAGATCAACATAAACAACAGGGCTCACAGGATGATCCCACAGAGTACAGTGTATGCATGTATATGTGGATAGGCCAGTATAAGAAGATTAAAAGGTAACCTGTAAGTATATGTATCACATGGTCAGCAATAGCCATCTGCAGAAATAAAAGGGATTTTACTTTCTATTTTCAAATTTCTATAATGTTGCTAAATTTTCCTTTTGGGTTAAAAAAACCAAAAGTATTAAAAAAAATCTTCAAAAGGAAAGGTACCTTCTTCATTAGGTACAGTAGGCACAGTGCCTACCACCCACAATACTTTTAGGGGTCCATGATTGCATTTTAATCTTTTGTAAATTAGAGGAAAAGTGAACTTATTTTAGTATAGAACATTAATCTATTAATTTATATACCAATACAGTTATAAAATATAAATTTAATTTTTTTTTAAATCAGGGGTGCATGGAAAGTCAGAATTCAGCCCTAGGTATAGGCTTGGAGAAGAAAAGCATCTTGAAGCTCTTACCTGTCAAGTACACAATCACACAGTCGATCCTAGAAGTCACAGGACAGAAAGTCTCCAGATCAAGTTAAGATGTTCGAATCACACAGTTTATTGAGTCAGTTTAAAACATACAACAAAGCAACTTAGCTTAATGTGCTATGGCAGCATGAAAGTGGGAGAGAAGGAAAACAGTACTTCAGTCTCTCCCTCTCTGTCTCCATTTGCCCCTCTCTCCCTTGTTTCCCTCCCTACTCCACCAGTTTCTCTCTTCCATCATCCTTCCCTGTGATAGTATGGCAAAAAGGGCCAGTTAGTTGAAGGCAGTCAAGATGACTCAGCAGAAGGAAGGTGACTGGAATCAACACACATACTTATTTTATGAGAAAATTAGGAACAAGACTCCTGGCAGGTAGCTGTAGCTCCTGTAACTTGCTACACACCAGTGGTTGGTTTCTACACGTCTTAGAGCTAAATAGAGCCAGATAAGGAGCACTGAAGAGTGTCCAAATTAAGGGTATATAACTGTCATAAAAATGGGGTGCTCCTTGAATATGTGATACTTGTTCATTCTATCCCTTCCTGTTTATGTCAGCACACAAATGAACTACTTCCCTCATCTATGTCTAACATGTTTCAGAAGCTTCTTGTTTATCATCTGTACTTCATTTTACTATCTTCTGTTGCTCATTTCTCTTCCTTTCCATAATACTGTGAACTATTCTTAAAGAACATCACAAACATACAATAAAATCAGCTGATCTGATCACAATAAAATTAAATGAGAGCTCTGCAATAACAATTTAACTGAAATGACAATAATTGCAACCATTTTAACAAATTAAAAATATTTAAACCTATGAGTTTTTAATGATTTAAAACAAACAACCATAGCAAAATTTCTATCATGTCTGGAAGATATAAGTAAAATCAGCTAAATATTTGAAAATCTGGTAAATAAGAATAAATAATCTGTTATCTTTATATAAAAACTGTTATTCATGATAACATAATTGTTGATGAGGAAAGTTTCTCTTTGTAAAGGCATCACAGCTAATAATTAGGATTGTTAAATTAGATGTTATCTTTTCATAATCCCTAATGTAATAAAAGATGTTTGTAGTGATTGTCAATGGTTACTAACATCAAAGAGGGATGGGGTAAGATGTGGAAAGAGAAAGACATGAGAGAGAGATTTTTACCTCTGGAAATAAGTATGAGACATTATTTCTGAAGTGGTTTTGTCAAAACCTTAAACCAGTTTCTGATCAAACTTCTCAGTCTACCTCACAGTTTATACAGAAAAAAAAAAAAAAAGCTAGCAGATTCTTTACCACTGAGCCACCAGGGAAGCCCAAGGTAACAGAGAGAAGCATGTTAATAAACACATGGAAATATAATCAATGAAATCCAGATTTAAAATTTCTATGGACATGCCACCTGGTTTATTCATTTAGAAGCAAATGTGAAAGAAAAATAGGTACAGAGGAAGAACATTTTTCAAAAGACAATTAATTAAAAAGCACACCAATCATTCTCCATTCACAAATGAAATTACATAATTTTCAAAATTATCTTCAAAGAATTTTGGAGAAATAGAGGGTTAGGTCATCAATAAAATAAGACTGCCATGAGGGGATGATTTTTGAAGCTGAGGACATGGGAATATTATATTATTTTCTTTACTTTTGTATATCATTGGCCTTTTTTATAGTAAAGAAAAGAGACTTTCTGGTTCTTTGTTGTCATCTAAGGTCTATAGATAAGGTAGGTTTTGTAGAACATGTGTACAATAAAAGAAACCAAGAACATAAATGTGGTAATGTTTACAAAGAAGCCTAAACAACTTGATGTCTCAGAGTAAACAGAATACTCTGTAAAAATCAGGGAAATGTTTTATTCCTTTTTATAACACAGACACTTACTCTATTAACGATCATACACAGAACTGCTTTAATTTTAATTTTAATCATAGAATTTATGATTTTATAGTAAAACATAATGATCAAATGTTTTAAAATTACCAAGTCATAGTGACAACAAAATGTACATACATTTTGTACATATATAGAACATACATTCTATGCAAAATGTACTGGGTTGATTTTCACATAAGTCCAAAAATTAAAATTGCTCAAAAATCTGAATTAACTAAAAAATATCTGTATTTGGTCTAATTTACAGATTTTAAGGGACAGCATTATTGAAAAGAAAATCCTAGCCATTCTAAATGTAACTCATTAAGTGAGAAAAAGCAGTTACAATTGCAACAAAAGTAGACATAATTATACATACTCCTGTATTTATATCTAGGTACTTCTAAAGCGACTACCTACAATGCAGGAGACCTCGGTTCGATCCCTGGGTTGGGAAGATCCCCTGGAGAAGGAAATGGCAACCCACTCCAGTATTCTTGCCTGGAAAATTCCATGGATGGAGGAGCCTGGTAGGCGACAGTCCACTGGGTCACAAAGAGTCGGACACGACTGAGAGACTTCACTTTCTTTCAGGGGCGTCCTAGGTGGCTCATTAGTAAAGAATTGGCCTGCAATGCAGGAAACGCGGGTTTGATCCTTGGGTTGGGAAGATCTACTGGAAAAGAAAATGGCAACCCACTCCAGTATTCTTGCCTGGGAAATCCCATGGACAGAGGACCCTGGTAGGCTAAGTCCATAGGGTCACAAACAGTTGGACGTGGCTGAGCACACACAAGCGTGCACAGGTAATTTGGTCTTTTAATCCTTATTTGAAAATGCTTTTATTGGCATACAAACATAAAATCATAATAGTGACTTTTTGACTTATTCATGTACTTCTTTCTCAAACTTTTCTAAACAGTCTCTTTGCTTGGCACGTGGCCATTTTAGGAAGAGGGTACCAAGGGTCCTGTTTAAGTGAGTTCCATTTGAGCAGACTTGAAAAGGCTCTAAGAACATGCAGTTATTTTAAATAAATTGTTTAATTTGCTTTCAGTTTGCAATAATCATAAACTTTTAGAACTGTAATTGACCATAAATATAATCCAGTGCAATTTCTTTATCTAAAACACTGAAATTAAACCCAAGGTGCTCTACAAATAAGAAAGCTGGCTGAATGGTAATCAAAACAGTTGGGGCAACTTTAAAAAGGCCAATAATTAAATTTTTTTCCAATGACTAATTTTTCAACTATACCAGATGTTCCTTGAAAAAATACACCAATGGTTATATTTCCTTTTATCCCTACATACAATACAGAACCCAGCCCTGTAAAATATTAATTAAAGTTACATATTTTAAAGTCAAGAAAATTTGGGTTTAAATCCAATTTTTGACCCTTACTAGACATACAACATTGGAAAGATTATTTAACTAATTTTAATACTCAGTTTCTTCATCTGTAAGATAGGAATTAAAACAACAATTAGTTGTTAGTTTAATTATAATAATGTTCTCAGAAGTACTTACTATTTTTAATAATAAATTCTATTATTAATTTAGTAAATATTTAATAAAAAAGTTAATGAGGTTTTCACTAGCACTCAACTGACATTATATACCCTATGTAAATTATTTTAAAATAATGTTTATAAATCTTATTTATAGTTATAAATATTTACCATTTTACATATAAGATTATAAATCTTGTTCTAATAATATACTAGATTTTGCTTGTGAGAGTAGCATTAACATGTATTAAACATGAATAGAATTAACATTTGTTTAAAAATAAGCACAGGGTATAAATATTAATAGATTATGTATTTAAGGCTTTGTGAGCGGATTTCAACTTGAAATACAACACATATAACTGTATTAGAATTATAACCTATGGATTAAAAGAAAAATGTAATTTCTGATGTGATATATAAATAAGTGACATAAAAAAAGATATAAATCTTTAGTATGATTTTTCTGCAAAATAGCCCAGTGCCCTTCTGAATACAGCCATCATCTATACTATTGCTTCTTATCTTGGCATCTGAAAATCCTTCCACAATGAAATTCAAAGATGAGCCTTAACTGCATAGATCCCCAAATAGCAGGAGCTATTTATTCTTAGGAACAACTCAAAACTGCTATCATAAATTATATTTCCACCATGTGGCATTTGATTGTCTACTTTTCTCTTTGGTAAAATAAGAAATCTTAAATATTCCTTTTCTGAATAATAAACACAACAGATATATGAGTTAACATTGAGAAAATGTATATGTCTTAATTTTTTTCTCTAACAGGAAATCACAAGAGTTCAGGAACATTTATGTTTTATAAATGACTATGACACTGAAATTTAAAGATGGAGAACTAGCAGTCATTCCGTTGGTGCACTGGTTGAAGGAACCTTTTTTTAGTGTAGGGATGTTTCCCATTGAGCATTAGATTTTATCCTACCCCACTCCCAATGTGTATATACACTTTTTTCAATTTTTATACCAGGAAGAGAATCTTGTGTTTAAGAAAAGAACTTGAGAAAAATCTTAGTATTGAAGTAGAAATGGAGAGTTCTAGAGTCATATTTACTTTAAGAAAGTGTTTCCCCTTTTAGTTATGGATGCGTAATTATAGCCACATAATCATTAATTTCACAAGCAGATTCAGCATGATTTTTATATACTAAGTGCTTAACAAGACATTTGAAACTAACCATCTCGTTCAGCTGATCAACACCCTTCTCTTAGAATCATATAATGACTCTAACGTTTGCCTTTAGGATAACTAACACATTTAGCTGCAGAATAAATAAAACAATCAGATAGACAGGGAGAAAGCAAGACTAAATATCACAACCAGATAGGTACTTAGAAAATAATCTCGGCAAAACCTAAATATTTAAGCTAAATGTGTTTGAACTCAAATGACTATTCTTCAATTTAATGCTAAATATACTCCTATATATATAGTTAAAAATTAGCTCAACCTAATTTTTATTTCCAGTTTCAACAATTTCACTGTTTTGGGAACTTTTCATCCCAGTCTTTGGCACTAAGTTAACACATAGTCACTTATTTACTTTTTTGACTGAAAGCAAAAGCCTACCCCCTCCAAAGAATAATAATGACAATATTGAGCTCTGAATTTAAAACAAGTGCTCTAAATATAAACTTGTAAAATGATCCATCCCTATGCAAATGCAACCAAGTTATATATTCATAGACTCACAAACTCATTTCATTAAGCCCCTTTTGCTATCTCATAACCTTTCACTCTCTGAGAATGTATTCTACATATTTTATACAAATAGTTCTCTAATGGCCTTTGGCCAAAACTGTAAACTTCTGAACTAATTTGACCTAAAGACATTATCTCTACTACTAACTGCTTTACATTGAATATAAGCTTGAGAGTAAAAATTTAAAGAGATAGCGTTTTATACAGCTATTTAAAAGTATATTGCCCAAACACGTATTAAGTATTTTGTAAGCAAAAATGAACATTTTCTGTTGAAATCAGCTTCAGCAGGGAAAGTGACTAGAGATCTTTCTCATGACTATTGCTTCATAACAATAATCACCTACTGATGAAGGTACACTAACTCCCTGGAAAGTCAAAGTGTTGTTCAGTCGTGTCCGACTCTTTGCAACCCCATGGACTGAAGCCTGCAAGATTCCTCTGTCCATGGAATTCTCCAGGCAAGAATACTGGAGTAGGTTGCCATTTCCTGTTCCAGGGATCTTCCCAACCCAGGGATTAAACCTGGTCTCCTGCATTGTAGGCAGATTCTTTACAGTCTGAGCTACCAGGGAGGCTTTAGCAAAAGCTATTCCTTCTATTTTCTATTTCAGTGAAGCTACAGCCTGTATCTGTAAACAATCCCATTCACAAATAGGTTCTTATGATTTAGAACTTATAATAAATTAAAATAATTAAAAACTAACTGTAGTCACATCTCTCCTTGAAAGTGAGTTACGTTTACATAGATGACAAGTTCATGCTAAACTGGAATTATAAATCAAGTCATAGGAAAAAAAAAAAGTGTGATATTATGGCCTGGTTTGAATGAAGTGGTTGCTCATTCTTTTTTGCTAAGGTCAAAACTAAAAATCGGTAATTGTGAATGTCAATATCTTCTAATATTAAGTGAGATCCAAAGACACGGTTATCTCAAAGCTGACAGTTATCACATAGATGCCTTACAAAAGTTAGCACTCCATTAAATAAACATTTATTTTTTAATGTAGTATAAAAAAGCAAAAAATGAATGGAAAAGAAAAATACAAAAATAGCACATAATATCCTAAGTATTATATAAGAAAATTAGTATTCTATAATAAAATATTTTTAAAGTTATAGAATTTCTAGATTTCTCCAGCTATGAAGTCTCTTATTTCAGTTGCCCAGGAGCCAGATAATTTCAAACTTTTAAAAATGTTCTCACTTTTGATCTTTCCATGTCCATTTCCAAATAATGGGAACAAAACTACATTCACAGTAAGCCAAAGAAGGGAAATTTGGTTAAAAACAAGACTACTTGCTTTTCAAATTACCTCTTCTCACATCCTTAATTTAGGATGCATTAATTCTCATTCTCTCTGCCATTCTCCTATTTTCAGAGGTTCAGGGAAGAGCGGTAAGAATATAACTGATTCTTTCCCAGACTTATTTGAATATCGAGAAGTAGTTATATAAATAATATTTATATATAAATGATATTTATACATACGTCTGTGGGGTTGCACAGAGTCAGACACGACTAAAGTGACTTAGCAGCAGCATACATGTATACTCTTCATTAACACTCCTTGTTACAACAACCCCTTCAGGATTATTCAAGATAGAACTTTTCCTTTCTCTTGTCCATCTAAGATTTTGATTCTGATTTCCAAAAATAACCTCTTTCTTCAAGCAAAATTTTGCCTTCCTAAGTAAGGGCATAGGGTACTCACATTAGAATGAAGCATATAAATCTATATGTTTGCATAAGTGATATACACACATTGGAGAAAACAAAAGATGATATGATTTCTTAATTGGCTTACCTCACTGCAATTGTTGAATGTAGGTATTTATGGTCCTTTTTAGAAGGGATGTATATGTGGTAGATACAGAAACAACCAATTTTCAGGCTAACGATTATTCAAATGTCCTTTCCTCTTTAGACTTGTGATGACATAGATTGCTTGCCTGGGTGGCACTAGAGGTAAAGAGCCTATCTGCCAATGCAGGAGACCTAAGAGATGCGGGTTTGATCCCTGGGTCAAGACGATCCCCTGAAGGAGAGCATGACAATCCACTCCAGCATTCTTGCCTTAAGAATCCCATAGACAGTGGAGCCTGGCGGGCTACTGTCCATAGTGTCACAAAGAGTCAGACATGAATGAAGCAACTTAGCCCATAGGCATGTATTGCTTGCCACCTTGTAGTCAAAGAAATTAGAAACTAACACACTCCAGAGCTAGCTAGCCTTTGCATCCACTTGTCTGGTGGTTTTCAACTCTGACTTCACATTAGAATTATTTTGGAAAATTTTAAAAATTATTTTTAAAAATTTAAAAGTGTAGGATGCCTCCATCCTACACTTAAGATTCAGTTCAGTTACTCTTGGGTAAACTCAAAGCCTCAATGATTTGAAAAGCTTTTTAAATTACTCTAATGTGCAGCCAAAGTTGACTGGTTTAAATGATGTGGTTAAAAGAAATTAATATAATATTGAGAATGATATAATTGAATATATGTATATATTCATTCAATATAGGATCCTAGGGTCAAGCCAGGGTATTCTTTGAACCCATGAGATTAACATTACAATAGTTTATCCAGAGAAGGCAATGGCACCCCACTCCAGTACTCTTGCCTGGAAAACCCCATGGATGGAGGAGCCTGGTAGGCTGCAATCCGTGGGGTCGCTAAGAATCGGACACGACTGAGCGACTTCACTTTCACTTTTCACTTTCATGCATTGGAGAAGGAAATGGCAACCTACTCCAGTGTTCTTGCCTACAGAATCCCAGGGAAGGGGGAGCTTGGTGGGCTTCCGTCTATGGGGTTGCACAGAGTCGGACACGACTGAAGCGACTTAGAGAGTTTATCAGACATAGATTCTTTCAGCCTATGATTCACTCTCAGAATAAAATACAGCTTCTTATTATTTTGTTACTTTTTTTTTTTAATTTTTTTTATAGCGCGCCCGCGCGCAGTGGTAGCACCGCCCCCGCGCACGCTGTCACGCTTCCGACCCCGCCTCCCACGTGACGATCCGGAGCTATTTTGTTACTTTTTGGTAGTAACGTAGATCTAGCATTTGACAAAATGCACATATTGGAGAGAAAATAAACTGAACTGCCTCATCAGTTCAAAGGATATTTTAAATTGTTTTATTATATATAAATCTATTTTGTCCTTTCCAAATTTTCAGTCTGTTGTTCACTTTCAGAAATAATGTTGTTTGACAGTAAAAGAATAAATAACAGCAGAACACTTGAATTTAAACACACTCATTATAGAATCATCAATATGAAACAATGGTATGCTTCCAATTTCATGAAACTGTGATGGTAAAACAACAAATGCTTTTGCCTTTTAAATGAAAATCAGACATGAAGACTATTTATTATTCATTTGTAGAATTATATGTTATATACCATCAAACTGAAGTGTGTAGTAAGTTTTCACTGGGTAGTGTTTTTAAAATTTGGAAAGCCACACATATACACATGTCCTCTAAAGGCAATGTTGAAAATTTAACAGTGTAAAGATTTATTCAGTCATCTGATACTCCTCTCAGTTAAAGGATCTTTCAGAGCAGTGCCTTTTCCAGTGGCTCTGTCAGCCTGGGTGGCTGATAAGCAATGGGAACACAGTGGAAGGCATCCGTGGGTGAGAGCAACATCAAAGGTAGACTCTACCACACAAATAGTTATGAGAATATGAAAATGTCACAGATGTGGTAAATACACGAGGAAACACAATGTAACAAGGACCTGATCTGCTCAACTAACCGTTGAGAAAGAAAAAGAGGTCACGTTCACTGAGAGCTCCACTTAAGAAACGAGCTGAAATTTTGCAAAAGCACAGAAGTGATTTTAACTTACCTCTTCAAAGCATCTTAATTTGAGGAGGAGATGGATTTGAATAGGAGAGATGAGAACAGCAGTCATGTTTAATTTTTGATTGGCAGTATTAGCAAAGGACTTTCAATTTTCTTAACAGTATTTTACCTCCTGTCTTCCTCTACATGCTTTAACCTGTGGTGGATTCATTTTGATATTTGGCAAAACTAATACAATTATGTAAAGTTTAAAAATAAAATAAAATTAATTTTAAAAAAAAAAAAAAAAAAAATAAAGATGTCTTATTAAAAGAATACAAAGACAATCAGTATTTCTGCAGTATCATCATTGGGAATCAAAAGCTTGAAGAAGAAATTTGTGGAATGGCAGTGGGGCTACCGTGACTCTCCAGAAAATAAAAGTATAGAGATAGAAAGGAAGTGGATACAGGATGTAAGTAAGAGCCAATTAGATATTTCACACACACACACTCTTCAGCTATTTGCCATTATGAGAGGCCACAGTGTGGACAGCAGATGACCGTGTAGCTCAGGGAGTCAAGGAATGCCAATATACACACAGGTGTTGTTCTTAGGCTATGAAGACCACTCATCCACAGAGATACTAGAAACACAAACATTCATTCATTCACTCAGCATGTATTTCTTGAGCTCTTACTATGAATAGAAATCTGGTAGACACTGACAATCCAATGGTTAAAAAAAAATGGCATGGTCTCTACCCTAGTTTAAAGGCTCTCAAGGACTTCTTCCTCACAAGTGTGAAAGAACATTCACATATTAAAATTTTGATACCATACAGAATATTGATACAGAGTGATCTTGGAAAATGATTGGAGTATAGCATATAGACACCCAGAATACTGAGACTTACAATAGTACTGTAAATATGACATCTTTTCATCACAGCAGATAAAGCTTAAGTCACATTGGTCACACATAATAGTGGTATTGGGAAGCAGGAATATATGTCATCAGTGAGAATTATAAGACACTTGGGGAAGGAGACTTGGGGAGAATTATAAGACACTCTTTGAATCTACAAACTCTATAGGTGAGTTCTTAGAAAAGAGACAAGGAAGTAGTTTTTAAGTAATCAGTCAAAAATAAAAATACTTTTTAGAAAGGCAAGAAGAAAAACAAAAAAAACAACAGAAGCAGAAAGAAAAAAAAGAAACAGAGAAAGTCTTGGAGTCAGAGGGTTAGAGAATTACATTCTGAAAGAAGTGCATAGACAGCAAGAAGTCCGAGATTTTGTCTACCAACGACAGAAATAAGATCCAAATCTAAAGGAGAAAAGAAAAAAAAAAGTTCTGTAGGACGAACTCATAACTGCCAGCAATGCCCATAGTCACTCATAGCCGTCTACTACAAGTTGGCTACTACTCTGGTTTAATGAAAGCAAACCGAATCAAACATTTGTCCTGAAGCCATGAAGGGCTGGATCAGATAGATAAAGATCTACTTTCTCTATGGAATGATGAAAAGTCTCATGTTTATGGGTGGGATCAGGAAAAATTAAAATCTGTACTATTTAGAATTTGTGACAAGCTAAAAATAATGCCTATATGGAAATTAGATCTAAATTTTATTTAAAAATAATTGTGCATATTTTATACTATGTATTTTTCCTACTTTAAAAAAGCAGTTGTAAATGACAGCAGAAACCATTATAAAACATTGGGAGTATGCTCTGTAGGAGTGATTCCATAAATAGAATAAGGGACAGTCTCTTTATAGTGATTAAATTCTTTCAAAAATCATGTAAGACACATCGATACTCATTTTCACACACATTAATACTTGCATGTGTACAATAAACATTAAAAAAGAAGGAACCAAGTAATCAGCATATTTTAGAACATGATGGATACGTATACGAACAACTAACTTGGTCTCAAAGTTCCTCATTCATTAATGGGTCCTTGTTCTGTAATGAGAAGGCTGTTTTGTGGGAGGATGGTTTGAAAAATCAGTTTTATGGTTTAGTCAGTTTCATAAGAATTATCAAAATATTCATAGTACTCTGACTTACTAATCACCTGTCCTAAACTGGACTACATAGGACTCTGAGAACTTCCTGCATAAACTTTCTTATATTTTTTATCAGCCAAGTATAGGCAAGCTGGAATTAAGATTGCTGGGAGAAATATCAGCAATCTCAATATGCAGATGATACCACTCTTATGCATAGCTCAGTTAGTAAAGAATCCACCTGCAATGCAGGAGACTCTGGTTCAATTCCTGAGTCGGGAAGATCTGCTGGAGAAGGGATAGGCTACTCATTCCAGTATTCTTGGGCTTCCTTGTGGCTTAGCTGGTAAAGAATCCACCCATAGTGCGGGAGATCTAGGTTTGATCCCTGGGTTGGGAAGATCCCCTGGAGAAAGGAAAGGCTACTCACTCCAGTATTCTGGCCTGGAGAATTCCATGGACTATACAGTCCATGTGGTCGCAAAGAGTTGGATAGGACTGAGTGACTTTCACCACTCTAATGGCATAAAGTGAAGAGGAACTAAAAATCCTCTTGGTAAGGGTAATAGAGAAGAGTGAAAAAGCTAGCTTAAAAAGCAACATTGAAAAAATGAAGATCATGGCATCTGGTCCCATCACTTTGTGGCACATAGATGGGGAAACAATGGAAACAATGACAGACTTTATTTTCTTGGGCTCCAAAATCAATGTGGACAGTGACTGCAGCCATGAAATTAAAAGCTGCTTGCTCCTTGGAAGAAAAGCTATGACAAACCTAGAGAGCATATTAAAAAGCAGAGACATTACTTTACTGACAAAGATCCATATAGTCAAAGTTATGGTTTCTCCAGTAGCTGTGTACAGATGTAAGAGATGGACCATAAAGAAGACTGAGTGCCGAAGAACTGATGCTTTTGAATTGTAATTCTGGAGAAGACTCTTGAGAGTCCCTTGGACTGCAAGGAATCAAACCAGTCAATTCTAAAGGAAATCAAGACTGACTATTCATTGGAAGGACTGATACTGAAGCTTTAATAATTTGGCCACCTGATGTGAAGAGCCAATTCTAGATAAGATCCTGATGCTGGGAAGGACCAAAGGCAGGAGGAGAAGGGGGTGACAGAGGATGTATGATTGGATGACATCATTAACTCAATGGACATGAGTTTGAGCAAACTCAGGGAGATAGTGAAGGACAGGGAAGCTTGGCATGCTGAAGTCCACGAGTCACAAAGAATCAGTCATGACTTAGCAACTGAACAACAAGAAGTATAGGCAAAGGAAACTAAAAAATGCAATCCTGTCATCATCCTCCATAAAGCACATTTTCAAACTCACTAAGATACTACATTTAGAACAACACAAAACGTGCATGTATTCACAGTTTTACATATGTAAAATAACAATAGAAAACAAGTACTCATCAGTCCATTGCTTTTCTGTGTTGTCCTTCATAAGTAAGCCAAGCCGGCAGATCAGTAAGGTCAATATTAGCCAAAATCAGCTTTGAGACATTTTGTGAACCAATTTCCTAGCCATTTACTTGGACCCACTAGCTAATCAGCCACAGCATAATGATTAAAAATGAATATGACTCACCAGCCCTCAATTTTTTCAATCTCAACTGAAAAAAAAAAAACTCCATTTCATTTTAAGGGGAAAAAAATGCATTATTTCAATTAGGGAGAATTTTATTTAGGTCAATAACATTTTTTTTTCCAGTTTCGTTCAGTTCAGTCACTCAGTCATGTCTGATGCTTTGCAACCCCCATGGACTGCAGTATGCCAGGCCTCTGTCCATCACCAACTCCTGGAGTTTACTCAAATTCATGTCCATTGAGCTGGTGATGCCATCCAATCATCTCATCCTCTGGCATCCCCTTCTCCTCCTGCCCTCAATCTTTCCCAGCATCAGGGTCTTTTCAAATGAGTCAGCTCTTCACATCAGGTGGCTAAAGTACTAGAGTTTCAGCTTCAGCATCAGTCCTTCCAATGAAAGGACTGATTTCCTTTAGGATAGACTGGTTGGATCTCCTTGCAGTCCAAGGGACTCTCAAGAGTCTTCTCCAACACCACAGATCAAAAGCATCAATTCTTTGGCTCTCAGCTTTCTTTATAGTCCAACTTTCACATCCATACATGTCTACTGGAAAAACCATAGCTTTTTGACTAGACAGACCTTTGTTGGTAAAGTAATGTCTTTGCTTTCTAATATGCTGTCTGGGCTGGTCATAACTGTTCTTCCAAGGAGCAAGTGTCTTTTAATTTCATGGCTGCAGTCACTATCTGCAGAGATTTTGGAGCCCCGCAAAAATAGTTTGTCACTGTTTCCAGTTTCCCCATCTATTTGCCATGAAGTGATGGGACCAGATACCATGATCTTAGTGTTCTAAATGTTGAGCTTTAAGCCAACTTTTTCACTCTCCTCTTTCACCTTCAACAAGGGGCTCTTTAGTTCCTCTTCACTTTCTGCCATAAGGGTGGTGTCATCTGCATATCTGAGGTTATTGATATTTCTCCCGGCAATCGAGATTCCAGCTTGTGCTTCATCCAGCCCAGTGTTTCTCATGATGTACTCTGCATATATCTTAAATAAGCAGGGTGACAATATACAGCTTTGACCTACTCCTTTCCCAACTTGGAACTAGTTTGTTGTTCCATGTCCAGTTCAATCTGTTGCTTCCTGGCCTGCATACACATTTCTTAGGAGGCAGGTCTAGTATTCCCATATCTTTCAAAATTTTCCACAGTCTTGTGATCCACACAGTCAAAGGCTTTGGCATAGTCAATAAAGCAGAAGTAGATGTTTTTCTGGAACTCTCTTGCTTTTTTGATGATCCAGTGGATGTTGGCAATTTAATCTCTGATTCCTTTGCCTTTTCTAAATCCAGCTTGAATATCTGGAAGCTCATGGTTCACATACTGTTGAAGCCTGTCTTGGAGAATTTTGAGCATTATTTTGCTAGCGTGAGATGAGTGCAGTTGTGTGGTAATTAGAGCATTCTGTGGCATTGCCTTTCTTTGGGATTGAAATGAAACTGACCTTTTCTAGTCCTGTGGCCACTGCTGAGTTTTCCAAATTTGCTGGCATACTGAGTGCAGCACTTTCACTGCATCATCTTTTAGGATTTGAAATAGCTCAACTGGATTCCATCACTTCCACTAGGTTTGTTCATAGTGATGCTTCCTAAAGTCCACTTGACTTCACATTCCAGGATGTCTGGCTCTAGGTGAGTGATCACACCATTGTGATCTGGGTCATGAAGATATTTTTGTATACTTCTTCTTTGTATTCTTGCCACCTCTTTTTAATATCTTCTGCTTCTGTTAGCTTCATACCATTTCTGCCCTTTATTGAGCCCATCTTTGCATGAAAAGTTCTCTTGGTATCTCTAATTTTCTTGAAGAGATCTCTAGTCTTTCCCATTTTTTCCAGAATATTTTCCCGTTTTTCCAGAATATTTCCTAATTCATAGCTTTATAGTTATTCAGTAAGAGATTTTTGAAAATCGTCATTCCAAATCTTTTAAAACGTTATTTGAGAATAGCTCCAATTTTCTGACTTTCTGGTACTTCCCAGAGGCAGAAACTCAAATAGTCTTACATGGTATAAAATGAAAATTAGCCAAAGAAATTCAGTGACACAAATGTCGAGCCAAATAGGCCTAGGATAAAGGTGAGTGCTCTGGTGGGGTAAGGGGGAAGCCGGGTGACTAAAAGTGTGGGAAGAATGATTTTTTACTGCCTTAAGGATCCATTCCTGTAGCAGGACAAAGGGCCTGCTTACTGCCCATTAGAGAACTGAAGAATTATTTACTAGCTCTGATGAACTGGTTTTCCAGAAATAGCCATCACTAGGGAAAAAAAATTAAGTTTGAATTATAGCAGAAATTACTTCAGCAATTAAAACAAATGTTATCATATTTCACTCTAAAAAATGGTAATTTTATTTTGTTTTCTTTTTATTTAACATCAAAAGTAAATGTGAAAAGTAAAAGGGAACTAATATAAAACAATTCTATTCTTTAGCTAGTTTATTTTTTGCAATAACTAATCTATATATTGTATTGTCTTAGCTTTAGGTATACTTTTAAAAATTATGTCTAATGATTGCCAGTACTATGAAGATGATATGCTTAAGAAATGTACTTTAATTAACTGATAAGATCAGTGAAGTGGTAAATTAGTCAGCCACAGATGAAACATTTGACAAGTATCCTCAAAAAAGGAAAAGTTATTTTCTACAATGCATGTCAGCTTTAACACTGTCATGGTTTCATGGGTATAGAATTTTAAAACTGAAAAGTACCTTAGAGAGGATGAAGCTGAAGACAGTGTTCATGGGTTGCAGATCACTCTGAGGGCAGAGCTTAGGAATATTATCAGGTACTGCTTAGCACTATTTCATTGTGTTGAAAATGCACACAGACCAGAACTCATGATTTTTTTAAGTTCTATGCATCAAACACCAACATTTCCCAACAATTGCTATGGATTACTCAGCAATTCATTAAAACAAAGTAACAAAATAAATTCAACAATGAAATAATCAAACAATGAAATTCAGTATTTTCTAATAATTTTATGAACAGAGCTGTTACTATTTGCCTGGAGTAGTCTTAAAATCTATAGCAAATGAGAAAGGAAAACTCAGGCACATTGTTTGAGTATGAGAAATCTATCTTAGTTTCTCGTCTTCTCAGTTCCTAGTCTCTTCTCTCTCACTCCCTTGTCCTTGACTTCTGGTCTTTTTTCTGTTACTCTCATTCTCATTCTCTCTCTCTTTTTTGTATTGCTCTCATTCTCATTCTCTTTGTCTCCCTCTTACTCACTGCAAACAACCAACACATTCTGTTAAAATTCAGCCAGTACTACACTGAAGTTGTACTACTCAAAATTCATTTCAGAAAAGTTCTTGACTGAATATGTCATTAATTACCCTAATTAAATAAGCCTGTATTGAAATATTCCCACTTTGTGCAAATACGCTAGGCACCAGAGAATCACATGCAAATAATATGGTGCAACTCAGTTATAAACAAAGGAGAGAAGATAATATATATATTTTACCATAAATATCAACATAGAACAAATTATTTAAAAGTGATTCCAAGTACAATATAAGCAAGTTGGGAAATTAATAGCATCGAGTTATTCAATTTGTATTGCATATATTTTAAGTTTCATGCACTTTTCTTACTATGTATTGATAATTCAGGCAAAGCTTAAGTCTGTTTTGTTTACTCATTATTTTTAAAGCCACATAAATGAACTTATTAAAAGTACTCAGAATATTTAATTGTCAAGTTGTAGAATATTTCCCAATCAGAAGAGGAAGAAAAAACTGTCACTAACTGATGATACACTTTGAGAGTCACAGAAATTTAAAAAGAAAAAATAAGCAACATTTTAGCCCCCAGACACTAGGCATGGGCCTTTCCTTCTGATTTTACCATTCTGAATGGGGTAGCTGAATACACTGAAATCAGAATCTGAATGCATCCTTACTTTGACAGGTTATGCTATGCTATGCTAAGTCGCTTCAGTCGTGTCCGACTCTGTGCGATCCCATAGACGGCAGCCCACCAGGCTCCCCCGTCCCTGGGATTCTCCAGGCAAGAACACTGGAGTGGGTTGCCATTTCCTTCTCCAATGCATGAAAGTGAAAAGTGAAAGTGAAGTCGCTCAGTCGTGTCCGATTCTTCGCGACCACATGGACTGCAGCCTACCAGGCTCCTCCGTCCATGAGATTTTCCAGGCAAGAGTACTGGAGTAGGGTGCCATTGCCTTAGGCTTATGGTAACTCTGACTTCAATTTACCTTCTAACTCACAGGGCTCAAACAATCCTTTTGCCCATTTATTGACACACTCTTAACAACCCCAGAATGGTTTGTTTTGTTTTGACAGAACTGAACTCCCAGCAAATAATCCAAATGTTTAATCTGGTCTAGCTCAGCTGAGATAACATAAAAATAACCCAAAAATGAAGTACTAAAGAAAATATCGGCAGAAAATAGACTTATTTTAAGCTAATTATAAGCTCCTTTTAAAGGAAAATATTATAAATAAAAATCCATTGTGTTGTATGTACTTTAAAGGACACTAAGTTTTGGCTGGAATTTTTCTGGTCAAAATATGATTATGCAAAGTAAAGAGCCTTTAAGGTCTTTCTTAAGCAAATTTGCTTTTGCTAAATTTAAAAATATTTTACATGCTACATGTCATGTCCCTGTTGATTACAAAGCTAAAGATTAATATTGAAATATCAGTACTTTAGTTTTAAATTCCATGATTCACTTGCATTCCACATAGAAATTATTTTTAAAATATCATAAACTGATATTTGGCCTGTGTACTTACTTTCCAATACTAAAATTCTGTTTAAACTTATGATGGGGTAATAAGAAATTATAGCTTCAGATACAAACCCAGTGCTAACTTAAATGAAAACCTCTAATATTTCATTTTAATGTTTTTAGGAGTTAAGAGATGTCAGGATTTCCTATTGTAGTTTCTTTTTACAAGTGTTTTACTTATTTTTACTTATGCAAGGTGAAATTAGATTATTCTAGGCTGTTTTAGCAATGGCACCCCACTCCAGTACTCTTGCCTGGAAAACCTCATGGACGGAGAAGCCTGGTAGGCTGCAGTCCATGGGGTCGCTAAGAGTTGGCGCGACTGAGTGACTTCACTTTCGCTTTTCACTTTCATGCACTGGAGAAGGAAATGGCAACCCATTCTCGTATTCTTGCCTGGAGAATTCCAGGGACAGGAGAGCCTGGTGGGCTGCCATCTATGGGGTCGCACAGAGTTGGACACGACTGAAGCGACTTAGCAGCAGTAGCAGCAGGCTGTTTTATTAATTCCATTAATTCTAGCATAATTATTTTATATAGAAGACAGAGAAAATTGATTCCTATATAAAATAATAAAAGCAAAACATAAATTTTGTTAGATCAAAAGAAAATGAAATAAGACAAAGAATTACTATACTACAATTTTAAAAACTAATTTTTAAGAAGAATATGTATTTTTCTTATCTTTCTCACAATAAAATGAGATACATGTGGTGCATGAGTTTTAATACACGTCAAAAGTGAAAATATACCCACAATATATATTTTAACTGTAGACAATCCTTGTACTGGTGATTTTTTAAGAACAAAAGAGGAGAGGAATAAGAAGAATGATAGGATTAGAACAATTCTTAACATTTCTATTAGTATTACATCTGGAGGTATTTGGTGTTCTGAAATATTTATACTTAGCATTCCAATGAACTGCTTTTTGAAATGCAATAAACAATTTATTTCTTATTGTAAGGAATGTATAACTGCACACAATAATGATTACATACACTGAAATTTAAATTATTCATTCTTTATACTACAAAAAAAATAGTTCAATATTTAGGCAATGCTCTTGACTCATTATTAAAGCCCTTGCTTCAACATTTGATTAAAATTAATTCTGAGTCCAGTAACACTATAATAACATATAGTGTCAATCATTTAAAAATTGTTCTATGTCATGAGGGAGAAAAGCTATTATCAGGCCTAAGAATTAGTAAAAGTGTCAAGCAAGTAAATAACCTGTCATACAGCTGTTAATGCTGATTAATTTCTGAAGCAGCATCCCTTTTTCATAAATGAAGGAGAAATGGAGAGGCCAATGAAACTAGCAAGCTTTTACTAAATGTGTAAGGGCAGCCTGGTCCTAAAACAAATTTCCCTCATATGAACAAGTTTAAAATATTCATTCTAAAAATGTTTATTTTATACCATTGTACTGTGTGAGATAAATTTATTGCAGAAAACTTATAAAGGTGTAGGTCATCAAAAAAGAAGATTGAGGAAGGAAGAAGAGAGAAACAAAGAAACAGGGGAAAAATTATCCTATCATTAGGGGTACTGGTTTTTGTTATTTGAAATGAAGAAAGATTAAATAGATAAATTGTAAGGAAAATAATCAGTTTTCAATTTGGCATTCTACATGATTATCTTTTTCCGTTGATAAAATTTAATCTGTAAAATCATTTTTAATTTGTAAATAGTATTCTATCACCTGGGGCTTCCCTCAATGGTAAAGCATCTGCCTGACAATGCAGGAGATGGAGGTAGGATCTCTGGGTTGGGAAGATCCCCTGGAAGAGGAAATGGCAACCCACTCCAGTTTTCTTGCCTGGAGAATCCCATGGACACAGAAGCCTGGCGGGCTACAGTCCACGGGATTACAAAAGAGTAGGGCATGACTTAGGGACTAAACATACATACATAGATACATACATTACACATTCTATCACACGGATTGACTTTGAATTCTTCAACTATTATGAGTTGTATTTAAGAACTATTTCTAATTGAGTAAGAAGCACCAACCTAGTACCATGATACAGCTCTCTGAGGGGAACATGGTAAACAAGTAAAATACCTCTGTAAACAAGGAATCCCATGGACAGAGGAGCCTGGCGGGCTACAGTCCATGGGATTACAGAGAGTCAAACATGACTGACCAATTGAGACTTTCACATACTATTATAAATAAGTGAACAGTGAGAGAAAGAGGAGGGAGGGCATGTGAGGGTTGTATTTCATGAATTCTAGGAGAAAAACTACTCATGTGCTTTCAGTTCAGTTCAGTTCAGTCACTCAATCGTGTCCGTCTCTTTGCGACCCCGTGGACCGCAGCATGCCAGGCCTCCCTGTCCATCATCAGCTCCCGGAGTTTACCCAAACTCATGTCCATTGAGTCAGTGATGCCATCCAGCCATCTCATCCACTGTTGTCCTCTTCTCCTCCTGCCTTCAATCTGTCCTCGCATTAGAGTCTTTTCAAATGAGTCAGCTCTTCGCATCAGGTGGGCAAAGAACTGGAGTTTCAACATCAGTCCTTCCAATGAACACTCAGGACTGATCTTTAGGATGGACTGGTTGGATCTCCTTGCAGTCCAAGGGACTCTCAAGAGTCTTCTCCAACACCACAGTTCAAAAGCATCAATTCTTTGGTGCTCAGCTTTCTTTATAATCCAACTCTCACATTTATACATGACTACTGGAAAAACCATAGCCTTGGGTAGATGGACCTTTGTTGGCAAAGTAATGTCTCTGCTTTCTAATATGCTATCTAGGTTGGTCATAACTTTCAAGGAGTAAGTGTCTTTTAATTTCATGGCTACAGTAACCATCTGCAGTGATTTTGGAACCCCCGCCCCAAAAATAGTCTGTCACTGTTTCCACTGTTTCCCCATCTATTTGCCATGAAGTGATGGGACTGGATGCCATGTGCTTTACAGTGGTGAAATGTCAAGGCAATTTGTAATCAGTACTGTAGACCAATGCCTCATAAACCTTGTTCCAAAAGGTTTCCTTACAGTTTCCTATGTGTGTGAGTGAGCAGAACTCAGAGCCAGAGGACCAAATCCAACCAGGGCAGGTCAACTTCATCATGGTTTTCATATTTATTGTGTTTATATGGACTTTTGCTTTTAGCAACAATTTCTTAGACTTAAAGACTTTTAAAACCACCATTTTTGACAGTGCATATTATAAATTCATTCCATGACAGTGGTTTTGAGAAAATTTAGAAGTTGTGCCAAAAGTATTTAGATTTCACCATGCTGTCTTTTATGAGTTCCTACACATGCACATGTTGTACTGTATAAACCCATTCATTCCATTCTTTGTTAACAGACTGAAAAGGAAGCTCATGTGAAAGGAAAGAGATGTTCATAAACACTCTTTAAATGGTTAAAGTGTAAATTATCACAAATATCCATTAAGATCACATGAAAATGTGATATTTAGAGTTTTTAAAATATTTTCTATTGATTTCTTAATTTCAGTCTAATATTTTCAAGTGATGAGCTATCCTGCATCTCACCAGAGAATTCTCAATCAAGAGGTAAACTTTATACTTTGAGAACTACTTCCTTCAGAAGCTATTTAGTATTAGAAATGTATCTCATTAATTTCTCTTCCCCAAATTGCTCCAGCAGCTTGAAAGCATGAAGAGTTTTTCTAAATCCAGTGTTGGTAGATGAATTTCTCATATTTCTAAATGCTGATTCTCTGACATCTTGAATAAGAGATAAGCCATTTTTTTCAAAGGCATTGAATAAAGAAATCATATTAGTATAGTGTCACCTCTGAGAATTTAATTAAAAGCATCACAATTACTTTATTATATGATATTAATAAAAATTTTGCTAGATTTCCAGCAAACTTAAGCTTTAAGTAATAATTACTTGAATCAACATTTTTATTGTTTATAATTATGAATTTGACTCCTTAGCAATTTTTCATTAGAATATTAACATACTCATAAATTTTATAAGGCTATAAAGCCCATTAGCAAATTTTTTGTCTATGAATATCTTCAATTTATAATTCTAACATAGTTATAATTTATAACTACAAAGTTCCTTTTCAAGAGGCCAAAAAACAATCACAGGTAAAATCGACAATAATGTTTCCATATTCCTTAGAACCTTGAAGGGCTAAGGCTTATTTTAAATATATTAAACCCCCATAAGTCATTAAGTATTATACACAGTGTGATTTTTAAAATAACAAGCAATTAAAACTATAGCACTAATCCGGTCCTGTAGACTAGTATAAGCCAGTTTGTTCATGCTCTTTCTAAGTCAATTTTATCCATTAGCTTCCTGACTGAATCCATTAACCGTAGCCCCACATTTTTGCATGGCTATACGTTCCTCTACTGAGAAGAAATATGATTATTTGAACATACTTCACATCAGTCAAAGGATAATCCCTAAATCAAAGTGATTTGTATAACAACCAAATGATGAATAATAACCTCAGTAAGAAAATGCATACTGTCAAGTCATCTATATATGAGTTGTGTTTTGGATATTGGGTGGTATGCAAATGGCAGGAAGGAATTAAGAAACTGAAGGAAGAAATTTTAAGAAACAAAGCAGATAAGATCATACTTATTGCAATTATATGTATATAGGAAGCCATCAGCATCTATGGAGGAAAAATTATAGATATATATATTCCTGTCAGCAAGGGAAATTAAATATCCATGAGAGTGAAGGAACAGATGGTGGGATTAAGTAAACAAATCATAAAATGATTTAAGTATTTAAATACTTGCTTTACACAGCTTTCACTAAGAAATATGTGCTAAAAAATAGCTATTTGCTCTACTTCTTCCTCATTCTGTGTGTGTATGTGTGAGGGAGGGAAAAAAGAGAGATAGAGAAGAAGGTAAGCAATGAGGGATGGGAGGAAAGAAGGCAAGAATGAGAGAGGAAATGCTCGTCAGAAATGGTAGACACTAAATAAACTGAAGAGTAAAAGAATGAAAGATGCCCAAACTGACAGAACGCTGTCATTATAGAAACAAAATCTGACATCCTAACCCCAATAATTAATAATTATGCCACACATTTTTTCCCACTCAAGGTCATAGCTCAATTTACACAGTCCTTCAGACCCATCTAACTCCTTTCCCTTCCTTATCCTCAAAGGCTTTCCATTATCAAGGTCATCAGATTCAACCTTATTGCACAGTGCACTTCATTTCAAAATTTTCATTCTTTCCAAAACTCCTTTCAAAAAAGTAGAAAAGTAAAAAGAAGAAACAAACAGAAAAAATTCCCTTCACTGAAGTTGATCTCCCCAAGTTACAACAGATTTCAATAATCCCCAAGAGAAACATGCTAATCCTAAAAAGGGTATGGTGTCTGATGTCAGGAGTTTTTTGTTTTTGTTTTTTTTCACTCAAAGCTGATTACTTACTCAGAACACCTCAACTACCACAGACTAATTTCCTCACCTAGATAGTAGGTAAATAGAAGGAGATAATCTGCAAATTACCTTCTGTGATATTATATGTATTGAAAGAATTTGTACATAAGTGTGTATGGAAATAATTATCTCAAGAAATGACACCAAAATTATTAAAGTAAATAATATATTCTACATAAAGAGAGTATCAGATCAGATCAGTCGCTCAGTCGTGTCCGACTCTTTGCGACCCCATGAATCGCAGCACGCCAGGCCTCCCTGTCCATTACCAACTCCCGGAGTTCACTCAGATTCACGTCCATCGAGTCAGTGATGCCATCCAGCCATCTCATCCTCTGTCATCCCCTTCTCCTCCTGCCCCTAATCCCTCCCAGCATCAGAGTCTTTTCCAATGAGTCAACTCTTCGCATGAGGTGGTCAAAGTACTGGAGTTTCAGCTTCAGCATCATTCCTTCCAAAGAAATCCCAGGGCTGGTCTCCTTCAGAATGGACTGGTTGGATGTCCTTGCAGTCCAAGGGACTCTCAAGAGTCTTCTCCAACACCACAGTTCAAAAGCATCAATTCTTCGGTGCTCAGCCTTCTTCACAGTCCAACTCTCACATCCATACATGACCACAGGAAAAACCATAGCCTTGACTAGACGAACCTTTGTTGGCAAAGTAATGTCTCTGCTTTTGAATAAGAGAGTATAGAAGATATTATTTGTTGACTGCTTAATGTGTTCTTAGAATGGTAATGGTCAAGGCAGAAGCATGCAGGAATTACAGATCTGCAGTCAACAAATAAAACAGAAAATGTGTACTGAGAAAATCCGAGGAACTACTTATTTGATAGAGTATTACAAAGACAGCTGAAGAGCAATTTCTTTCTTCTGTTAGTTGTTAATTTATCAGATATTGTATAAGTGTATCCATATTTTATCATTTTCACTTCCAGCTAGAAAGTAAGAATTTTCCCAAAATAAGAAGATGAACATGTAAGGCTATTCCATATATATCCACTGATGGTAGGTAGAATTTCCTATTTTCCAAACTATTCATGTGTCTTTCTATCTATACAGTTATCTTTTTCCATCTTTGTCCATCTGTGCCATCTATCTCTGTATCTATATATCCATCAGCACTTCTCCAAAGCCTACCCAAAAGTCTGGTAGACACACAATGGAAAGACTAGCACCCAATGGGCTTTGACAAATGAATATTAAAGCCTAGGGTCATATGGAGAAGGCAATGGCACCCCACTCCAGTACTCTTGCCTGGAAAATCCCATGGACAGAGGAGACTGGTGGGCTGCAGTCCATGGGGTCACTGAGTCCGACACCACTGAGTGACTTCACTTTCACTTTTCACTTTCATGCATTGGAGAAGGAAATGGCAACCCACTCCAGTGTTCTTGCCTGGAGAATCCCAGGGACGGTAGCCTGCGGGCTGCTGTCTATGGGGTGGCACAGAGTTGGACATGACTGAAGCGACTT
Source organism: Bos mutus (assembly GCF_027580195.1). Classification (NCBI taxonomy): domain Eukaryota; kingdom Metazoa; phylum Chordata; class Mammalia; order Artiodactyla; family Bovidae; genus Bos; species Bos mutus. Next base: position 60,103,032 of record NC_091620.1, on the reverse strand, counting down.
AGCAGCAGCAGCAGGGTCATATGACCATTTCCAACATTGAAAACCATGGCTCTAAATACATGGAAATGACCAGAAATAGGATTGGTCTGCACATTGGGGAAAAGCCACATAAAATTAAACAATAAAAATACCCAGCATACTTTGGTAGTTTCTTAAAAACAACTATTCCAGATGGGTTAACTGTTTTCATCTTACTCCTCAAAAAAGAATGTGCATCTTACACATACACAGCCTTAGAACAAGTAGCCCTCCTCTAATTTAAGGTTATCAGCTTCATACTTTCTGCCTTCACAGGGAATCTGTGCCAGATCAAAAAAAAGAAACAAACAAACAAACAAGAACTTATTTTAACTTAGAAAATTGTAAGTTGATTTACCAATAATGTGAGTATTATACCATTTGTGTTACATGTGAGATGAATAAAATAACTTTTTTTTCTTAATAATACAGTATATAAAAATGTATATATTTACTGCTTCATTAGTGATCATTAGCTGTCCTGAAGCAATACATACGTACTCGGTACAGATTGTTCTCATTTTTGTGCCTTTGGTTTGCTCTCTTCTGTGTTACTCCTTCCTCTTCCTGGTTACTTATGGGATGGCTGATATTTCCTTGTCTGCCTCTTAGGTGAGAAATGCCAGTAATTATGACTGAAATTAGAGTTCCGCTTTAAAAATACGGATGATATGATACACTAAGAAATAATTTCAAATTTTGGCACTTCTTAATTAAAACATTTTTTAAAAGGACATACAGAAAGGGTGACTGCACAATTGATGTTAAAATGAATTTTCCAATGTTATATGTCCTCACAAGCCTTCACTTTCATTATTAATTGTGACTTTTAAAACCATGCAAAAGGATATTTGTATGCATTCTTATTTCTCATTACCAGCATAATTTCACAATAAATGTATACGAGTTTGATCCTTAATACCCTAAAAATCGACTGCTTTAAAATGACAAATTACATATTGCACATTTAACAATAACTAAAACCTCAAAAATTATTCCTTAGGTAACTATTTTCTAGGTTTAGTTTTTTTTCAGGTTTAGGTCAAGATTTGCCAATATATCTTTGTGATTTAGACCTATGTTCTACATAAATTCTGGTTTGTCACAGGTCGATCTGAAATGCCCAAAGCTTTTTCTGTACTTTCCCTCTACATTCTGGAAGTATTTAGGGAGAATCATGTTTCTTCCATGCAAAAGAATTTGAGACTTTATTTGGAGAATATGTCTTTCCATTTAGTGATTTAATATGTTTCCCCAGTGAATAAACTAACTTGCAAAAGTTGGCAAGGGATTTTCTTAAGCACAAATAGTTAATCTAAAAAAAGTTTTTTTAATTGTATTGCCTGTTCAGAGAAGTGAATAAGAGATTTAAATAATCCATTGTAAATTTTTTAAAGGAAAACAATCAATATGCATGATCTAGGCACATTTTATGCTCTCCTAATTTGATAAATGTTTCAACCAAATATCATAACAAAATTCTGTTTCTACTCAATTCTCATTTAATTGAATTTTCACTTCTTTACAGAGCCCAGAATCACTACAAGCTCATTGACCATCTACCATTTCCTCAGTATGCTTTGCTTCCAAATATTTTATTTGTATCCTTGAATTTATCCATATCCAATGTAATTCCAAAATCATGCAAAGGAGAATGTCTTATGCATTTGTACAGCTTCTTATTGAGCCTCCCTTTGCTCCTCAGATGAAAAAGTCAGTAAATATCACCCTTTGAGAATCTTTACTTTCTGCCACACTTGGCCCTGACAGATTAGACCATTCAGCAGTGAATGTTGTAGGTAACTATGAGCATAATTCCAAACTGTTGCATGTGTTCTCTGATAGTATTTTGGAAATGACCTCTCAATGATGAAATAATAAAAAAAAAACAACACTCTTGGAAGATGAGACTACATATATATATATATATATATATATATATATATATATATATATACATTAAATTTAAGAGTTTTATTTGTTTAATAGCCTTCTTAGGATAGATGAAATTGACTTACTGGAAAACAAACTTTACAGAAAAAATCCACCTTCCAAAGTTTTCTTCTATTTGTATATTTTGCTACTAGATAATTCTTTAATAATGATTCTCCAAGGCCCCAAGAAGACTTCATTTATCAAAATACCAAAATACCAAATACTCATGCTCAAGCCTTGAAAAAAACATGTAAATTTTGTTTTTCACGATGGTGTGATCACTCAGCTAGATCCAGATATCCTGGAATGTGAAGTCAAGTGGGCCTTAGAAAGCATCACTATGAACAAAGCTAGTGGAGGTGATGGAATTCCAGTGGAGCTATTTGAAATCCTGAAAGATGATGCTGTGAAAGTGCTGCACTCAATATGCCAGTAAATTTGGACAACTCAGCAGTGGCCACAGGACTGGAAAAGGTCAGTTTTCATTCCAATCCCAAAGAAAGGCAATGCCAAAGAATGCTCAAACTACCACACAATTGGACTCATCTCACACGCTAGTAAGTAATGCTCAAAATTCTCCAAGCCAGGCTTCAGCAATATGTGAACTGTGAACTTCCTGATGTTCAAACTGGTTTTAGAAAAGACAGAGGAACCAGAGATCAAATTGCCAACCTTTGCTGGATCATCGAAAAAGCTAGAGAGTTCCAGAAAACCATCTATTTCTGCTTTATTGACTATGCCAAAGCCTTTGACTGTGTGGATCACAATAAACTGTGGAAAATTCTGAAAGAGATGGGAATACCAGACCACCTGACCTGCCTCTTGAGAAACCTATATGCAGGTCAGGAAGCAACAGTTAGAACCAGACATGGAACAACAGACTGGTTCCAAATAGGAAAAGGAGTACATCAAAACTGTATATTGTCACCCTGCTTATTTAACTTCTACGCAGAGTACATCATGAGAAACGCTGGGCTGGAAGAATCACAAGCTGGAATCAAGACTGCCGGGAGAAATATCAATAACCTCAGATATGCAGATGACACCACCCTTACGGCAGAAGGTGAAGAGGAACTAAAAAGCCTCTTGATGAAAGTGAAAGAGGAGAGAAAAAGTTGGCTTAAAGCTCAACATTCAGAAAACAAAGATCATGGCATCCGGTCCCATCACTTCATGGGAAAGAGATGGGGAAACAGTGGAAACGGTATCAGACTTTATTTTTTGGAGCTCCAAAATCACTGAAGATGGTGATTGCAGCCATGAAATTAAAAGAGGATTACTCCTTGAAAGGAAAGTTATGACCAACCTAGATAGCATATTGAAAAGCAGAGACATTACTTTGCCAACAAAGTTCCATCTAGTCAAGGCTATGGTTTTTCCTGTGGTCATGTATGGATGTGAGAGTTGGACTGTGAAGAAGGCTGAACGCCGAAGAATTGATGTTTTTGAACTGTGGTGTTGGAGAAGACTCTTGAAAGTCCTTGGACTGCAAGGAGATCCAACCAGTCCATTCTGAAGGAGATCAGCCCTGGGATTTCTTTGGAAGGACTGATGCTAAAGCTGAAACTCCAGTACTTTGGCCACCTCATGTGAAGAGTTGACCCATTGGAAAAGACTCTGATGCTGGGAGGGACTGGGGGCAGGAGAAGGGGATGACAGAGGATGAGATGGCTGGATGGCATCACTGACTCAATGGTCATGAGTTTGAGGGAACTCTGGGAGTTGGTGATGGACAGGGAGGCCTGGCGTGCTGCGATTCATGGGGTCACAAAGAGTCGGACACAACTGAACAACTGAACTGAACTGAAAATGTTTCAAAGCGCCTTCCCTTGTAGCTCAGTCAGTAAATCTGCCTGCAAGGCAGGAGACCTGGATTCAGTTCTTGGGTTGGGAAGATCCCCTAGGGAAATAAATGGCAACTCACTCCAGTATTATTGCCTGGAGAATCCCATGGACAGAGGAGCCTGGCAGGCTATACAGTGCATGAGGTCACAAGTTGGACACAACTTGGCGAATAACCACCACCAATATTTCAAACAGTTTGTCTGATGCCATTAGTTCCCCATTCCTCTTAGGATTATAGAACTGCTGCCTTTCCTTGATATGACAGATGCTGTTCTTATTGTACCAACATCACTTTTCTCAGCCATTTACCATATCCTTGCTTTCAGCATCATATCTCTATGCCTAAGTAGTCACTGACTGCTAACACCTGTTCTTACTTTGTATAATCAGGAGAGAAGTGTACTACAAGGAGTGCTTCCCATAAGTAGAGCTCCACTGATAATTCACACGAGTTGGTGTGTGTTCTACATCATTTCTCAGACTCTTTCAGTGATATTAAGCTCTATTTGCTCACAGAGGCAACTTATTAGATAGAATACTCTTTATTTACCTCCTATACTTTACTGCCACACTTCTTTACTTCTCTATTGGCATTTCCAGGGATTGTGTTTCAAATAAATTTCTTGCCCTCAAATATGCTTCTCAAGGCTTATGCCTGGGGAAACTCAAATTAAGATACATATCTTTGAGATGCTTGATTTTCCCCACATTTCTACATCATTGAAGTTGGGATGTAACTTTGTATGCATCAGTTCTATTTGGCTGACTACTTGGTTCACATTAAATTCTTAAATGGCCCTATCTGTGCTATTAGGATTCTTCTCTACACACCATAGGTGCCCTAGCTATAGAATCTGACCCTTATTTCGTCCAAGAAATTAAAACTTGAATAAAGGGTCCAGAGATTGAACTGGCTGATGCACGTTAAAGGTTGTGTCCTAGAAGAATGAAGAACTCCTTTATTGAGGCTCCAAAGCTCCAAGGCTTCTTTACTAAGGCTTGCTGCCTCTTCAGTATGAAGAGGTGATCTCAAAGCATTTCAATAAACTCCCCTCCAAGAACGTATTTATGTTCCATGAAATGCCTTGCTCACCATTTTCTTTACTGCCTCCCCGCAAAAAAAGAATGTTTAATGCTCCAAACCACAAGTTATTAGTACAAAACTCCTGATCCATTCATCTCTCCTATCATCTAGAGTTTTACTCTTTTTCATTTTTTTTTTTTGTTGTTGTTGTTGTTTTGTCCTTAAGACACAAGTCAATAAGTATAGCCACCTGGAATCCTTCTTGGAAATAAAGTACTCATTTTGGAAATCCTATAGTCATACACGACTGAGTGACTTCACTTTCCCTTTCCCCTTTCATGCATTGGAGAAGGAAATGGCAACCCACTCCAGTGTTCTTTCCTGGAGAATCCCAGGGACGGGGGAGCCTGGTGGGCTGCCGTCTATGGGGTCGCACAGAGTCAGACACGACTGAAGCACCAGCAGAAGCATAGTCATCAAAGAGTGAAAATACAGTTTAAATCTGTGAAACACTAATTATCAGCTAAGAAACAGAAATTCATTTTAAAAGCTTTTTCTCTAAGTGCTATTCTGTGATGGCCACCATGCTGAGTAAATGTGACAGAGATGAATGATCTATGTGCCTCATTCTACTCTTGTTCTGCAAAATGATTTTTTTTTTTTTGGGTTTCTGAATATTTACTTACAATGTGCAAGCTAAATCTTCTCCTTTAAAGGTAACAGGCAGACTAAACTATAAAGTTTTAGCTACAATTCTAAATTCCTGGGTGAAGAACTGTGACAGGCCAGCTTGGTTCAAGTGTTAATTCCTCCAGCACCCAATTAAGGCTAAGGCAGAAGAGTAACATTTTACAAAACAGTTGCTGAGACCTCATCACTGTTGTGATTAGGAAGTTGGGAGTCTGTAGGATGTGGGACTATGAAGAACTTCCAGGAAGGGTCTGTTCATTGTACACAGGCTGTTCATACATCCTAGGTTTCCTGAGACATTCTTGATTGAGTCTGTGTTTCAGGTATAAATATTAACACTGCCATCTTTTGCTCTCAAAAGAGAGTATTCCATTGGATGATATATGTCACCCTGGTTATAGAGATCATTGAAGGTAACCCTATCCTTTTACTTGAGATGACAAATGAGACCTGGAATGTTGAAGGGACTTTTTCAAGTTCATTCAATTAGTAGTATATTTATCAGTAAAATTCAGTGTGCAGTATGCTGCTGCTGCTGCTAAGTCCCTTCAGTTGTGTTCGACTCTGTGCGACCCCATAGACGGCAGCCCACAGGCTACCATCCCTGGGATTCTCCAGGCAAGAACACTGGAGTGGGTTGCCATTTCCTTCTCCAATGCATGAAAGTGAAAAGTGAAAGTGAAGTCGCTCAGTCGTGTCCGACCCTCAGCGACCCCATGGACTGCAGCCTACCAGGCTCCTGCATCCATGGGATTTTCCAGGCAAGAGTACTGGAGTGGGGTGCCATTGCCTTCTCCGATGTGCTGTATACCATTTTATTTTTTAGTTTATATTGTTGAATCCATTCTTTCATCATTCCACCTTGTGATTGACAGCAAGCTGTCAAGATATGGTTAACGTTCAGCTGATTGAGTAGTCAAGGAACAGAGCAGCCCCAGCTCCACTCAGTAACATCAGGATCATAATTAGCATACTAAACAATGAGCCAGGTAAAGATAAGAGGACACTGTCCTGCAGAACTTTTCTTGGAATATAAAATGTTATTATAAAATAGAGTATAATTCCAAGTCACTTTTTTTTTGTTTCCTTAATATTTGCTGAAGAAACCTAGCCTTGAATCTATCATTAAATATTTGTACTCTTAAGAAAACATTCAGCCTAAAAGTTTAAGCAGTAACTAAGGGTAGTCTCCCTTCCAACCGGCTAATTAAGCCAGAAAATAGTATCTGAAAATGACTCTTCTCTCAAAACAGACATCTTATCAATCCAAAAAAACATAAGAAATATAGCTTTTCAGAGAAAAAAAAAAATCCCACTTCTGAGGAAATTACCTTCTTCTGAGTTTAGTGTTAAGAAAATCTGTAAAGCAGAAAAATTTGGTCACATTTCAATATGCTAAAACCACCACTTCTCTATATCCTTAGTGATACCATTTTACCAACCTATCCTCTGGTCTCTGAGTCTTTTTATTTTGTCATTATATTTGAGTTTGAATTTTGTTCTCTGGTAATGAATTTTTATGTTTTTCTAAAGAATCGATGATTCCCAAGATCCCTGTTCTATAAGTCTTATCTACAAAGCCCACACAGTTGGAACTTCAGAAATTAAATTTTAAGTGTAAGCAAAATACAGTATTGTTTGGCATAGGAGAGACTTAGAACTCCTTTAACCATGCCAGGTGTGTGGCCCCTTAATCCATTCACTTATACCTATTAGAAAACTGGTTCTGCCTTCCAGCTCAAGTTCTGGGTATAGTTAGCAAAGCAGAATGAATGCTCCTTTCAAAGTATTCCAAATTGGAAAATTAACTTCACAGATTTCCAATTGTAAAAGCACCCTAAAATCATGGCAAAATGATCAATAGCTACTATATATTTCAATGCCAGGAGCTGAGAAAAAAATCACAGGCAAAAGATGGAATTTAGATGAGTTGCCTAAGGGAAAGCTTTAGATTTGTGCATACTGATAGGTGATTTTCAGAGAAAGCTGAATTATGACTTTTCCCAATCAACTCATCCTTAAAAACGTCAACAGCAGCACAATGCTTTGGATGCTTTGAACATGCTCACTTAAACATACGCCAGCTGAAACTGTGAACAGAGTGAGCTGGTGAGCAAGAACTTCAAATAAGGGAAATTTCTCATACCTCTTGCTACTGCTAAGTCACTTCAGTCGTGTCCGACTCTGTGCAACCCCATAGACCGAAGCCCACCAGGCTCCCCCATCCCTGGGACTCTCCAGGCAAGAACACTGGAGTGGGTTGCTATTTCCTTCTCCAATACATGAAAGTGAAAACTGAAAGTGAAGTCGCTCGGTCGTATCTGACCCTCAGGGACCCCATGGACTGCAGCATTCCAGGCTCCTCGGTCCATGGGATTTTCCAGGCAAGAGTACTGGAGTGGGGTGCCATTGCCTTCTCCGTCATACCTCTTACATGATATTAAAAATAAGAAAAGTAAAAGATGTGTTAAGACCTTAGTCTAATTTCTGATTATTAATTGCTATAGCAGTAATTCAAACATGTTTTGATTTCTTACAGTTAACTATGTTTGTAAGTTTTGTTGCCTTTTGAATAGCAGAATGTGCTAAAGAATCAGCAAAATAGCTTAGTGAAATTTACATGACTATCAGATTTCAGGGCTTATTTCTTTTAACTTGTTGGAATTTTTGAACAAGATAATGCATCTAATTATAACCATAACCTACCTATTTTATGGGGAGATTATAAGAAATTACTTGATGTTACCAATATACCCTTTAAGAGTCTTAAGAAAAATAAGTACAAGATGGCAAGATAATTTGCGGAGCAGAAATAGAGACGCAGCATAGAGAATGGACTTGTGGACACAGTCGGGTAAAGAGAAGGTAGGAAGAGCTGAGAGAGTAACATTGACATATATACACTCCCATGTGTAAAATATATAACTAGTGAGAAGCTGCTATATCACACAGGGAGCTTAGCTCGGTGCTCTATGATGACCAAGAGGAATAGGATGGGGTGCAGAAGGGAGGCTAAAGAGGGAGAAAATATATGTATACTTATGCCTGATTCATGTTGATGTATGGAAGAAACCAACATAACACTGTAAAGCAATTATCCTCCAATTAAAAATAAATTTAAAGAAAGATGGCAGCATATATTTTTAGAGGGTGTTAAAATATAGAAAATGGACAAAAGTAGTGGCTTCAGGGGTAACTAAATTAAGCATTCATGAATCGGTCTGGAATTTTCAGTACTACAATTCAGAAGAATGCTGCTGCTGCTGCTAAGTCGCTTCAGTCATGTCCAACTCTTTGCGACCCCATGGACCGCAGCTTACCAGGCTTCTCCATCCATGGGATTTTCCAGGCAAGAGTACTGGAGTGGGTTGTCATTGCCTTCTCTGCAGCAGAATGCTATCAGTAACTAAATTGAAAGTTACATCAGGACTTCTAATTTAGTTTACTTTATCACCTATATATTTAGTGGACATAAATATATATTTATTTCCAATTAATTCATCAAATTATAATCAAAAGTATTAAGATTTTGTTTTCTTCCACCTTCCAAGCTCATTTTCAACTCAAGTTACCATCATTACTCACTATTTTGAGCTTACAATTACAAAAATAAAGACTTCCAGAGAGTGGATACATAGGTGATTTCCTTTAATTTCTCTCTTCTTAAATCTTGTTGCAAGCATAATCTATAAGGGTACTTTCTCCATAACTGAAATATTTGAATCACTTTTCAAAGTCATCAGTTTTTAAAAAGAACCAGTCATTTGGGATTATTTCTACAGTCACTTCCATCTGGAAACAAACAAACAAAAACTACGGTTCTGCTATGCAGAACATTACTAAAATACCTAGTTGATATGTTAAAGAGTTCTACAAGAGTAGCTCTAATCAATAAATACTAAGATTTGCATCTAACTTATCAATTGTTCATGTATAGTCTGGTTTGTAAACTCTGTTTCTTTCAGTTTATTCCATATAAGAAAATTCTATTATACTAGAAAATTCTTAATGATATTATTTCGTAATAGGTTGTATCTTCTCCCAGAAATTTCTGCTTAAAGGCAGACCCTGCATTTCAGAACTGTTCAACATTCAGCATTCTTAGTCCTCAAATGATTGAAGTATCTTATTATCTTAGTTATTCACAGTTTTCCTTACTATACCTCAATTTAAACTCAGTGGCTTAACATTGGTCTTTTTATTTTCCTTTTTTTAAAATTTCATATTTATAAGCCTTCCCTGCTTTATTCAAAGTATCTAGATTTGGGGAAGTATTGAAGGCATAGAAGGACAGCACACTCTTGCTCACTGTGGGAAATATAACATACTTTTCTTCTCTATGTGAAAAGAAAAGTATTAACCCAGTGGAAAAATAGGCATAAGAAAATTGTTAGCAAAATTAGAACTTTTTGTCTGCTACCTCATTTATCGAAATTATTTCCTAAATTACAAAGGTTCTTACATATTTGTTTCACTTTATAATGCTGTTTGAATATTATTGTTGTTCAGTCACTCAGTCATGTCCGACTATTTGTGATCCCATGGACTGCAGCATGCCAGGCTTCCAGTCCTTCACCATCTACCAGAGCTTTCTTAAACTCATGTCCACTGAGTCAGTGACGCCATCCAACCATCTCATCTTCTGTCATCCCCTTCTCCTCCTGCCTTCAATCTTTCCCAGCATCAGGGCCTTTCCAATGAGACAGTTCTTCACATCAGATGGCCAAAGTACTGGAGTTTCAGCTTTAGCATTATTCCTTCCAAAGAACACCGAGGACTGATCTCCTTTAAGTGTACTGGTTGGATCTCCTTGCAGTCCAAGGAACTCTCAAGAGTCTTCTCCAACACCACAGTTCAAAAGCATTAATTCTTCAGTGCTCAGCTTTCTTCACAGTCCAACTCTCACATCCATACACGACTACTGGAAAAACCATAACCTTGACTAGATTGACCTTTGTTGGCAAAGTAATGTCTATTTCATGGCTGCAATCACTACCTGCAGTGATTTTGGAGTCCTCAAAAATAAAGTCTGGCATTATTTCTACTGTTTCCCCATCTATTTCCTATGAAGTGATGGGACCAGATGCCATGATCTTCATTTTCTGAATGTTGAGCTTTAAGCCAACTTTTTCACTCTCCTCTTTCATTTTCATCAAGAGGCTTTTTAGTTCCTCTTCACTTTCTGCCTTGATGTACTCCTTTAACAATTTGGAACCAGTCTATTATTCCATGTTCAGTTCTAACTGTTGCTTCCTGACCAGCATACAGGTTTCACAGGAGGCAGGGAAGGTGGTCTGGTATTCCCGTATCTTTAAGAATTTTCTTCAGTTTGATGTGATCCACACAGTCAAAGGCTTTAGCTTAGTCAGTGAAGCAAAAGTAGATGTTTTTTCTAGAATTCTCTTGCTTTTTCTATGATTCAGTGGATGTTGACAATTTGATATCTGGTTCCTCTACCTTTTCTAAATCCAGCTTGAACATCTGGTAGTTCTCAGTTCATGTACTGTTGAAGCCTAGCTTGGAGAATTTTGAGCATTACTTTGCTAGCATTTGAAAAGAGTACAATTGTGTGGTAGTTTGAATATTTTTGGCCACCGCTGACTTTTCCAAATTTGTGGCATATTGAATGCAGCACTTTCATAGCATCATCATTTAGGATTTGAAATAACTCATCTGGGATGCCATAATCACCAGTAGCTTTGTTCATAGTAATGCTTCCTAAGGCCCATTTGACACCACACTCAGGATGTCTGGCTCTAGGTAAGTGATCACCCCATCGTGGTTATCTGGGTCATTAAGATCTTTTTGTATTCTTCTTCTGCGCATTCTTGCCACCTCTTCTTAATATTTTCTGTTTCTGTTAGGTCTATACCATTTCTGTCCTTTGTTGTGCCCATCTTTGCATGAAATATTCCCTTGATATAGCTAATTTTTTTGACGAGATCTCTAGTCTTTCCCATTCCGTTGTTTTCCTCTATTTCTTTGCATTGATCACTTAGGAAGGCTTTCTTATCCCTCCTTGCTATTCTTTGGAACTCTGATTTAAGATGGGTGTATCTTTCCTTTTCTCTTTTGCCTTTCACTTTTCTTTTCTCAACTATTTGTAAGGCCTCCTCAAGACAACCACTTTGCCTTTTTGCATTTCTTTCTCTTGGGAATGGTCTTGATCCCTGCCTCCTGTATAAAGTCAAGAACCTCTATCCATAGTTCTTCAGGTACTCTGTCGATCAGATCTAATACTTTGAATCTATTTGTCACCTCCATTGTATATTCCTAAGGGATTTGATTTAGGTCATACCTGAATTGCCCTATGGTTTTCCCTACTTTCTTCAACTTCAGTCTGAATTTGGCATTAAGGAGTTTAAGATCAGAGTCACAGTCAGTTCCCAGTCTTGATTTTGCTGACTGTATAGACCTTCTCAACCTTTGGCTAAGAATATAATCAATCCGATTTCGGTATTGACCATCTGGTGATGACCATGTGTAGAGTCATATCTTGTGTTGTTAGAATCAGGTGTTTGTTATGGCCACTGCATTCTTGGCAAAACATTGTTAGCCTTTGCCCTGCTTCATTTTTTACTCCAAGACCAAACTTACCTGTTACTCTAGGTATTTCTTGACTTCCTATTTTTGCATTCCAGTCCCCTATGATGAAAAGAACATCTTTGTTTGGTGTTAGTTCTGGAAGGTCTTATAAGTCTTCATGGGTTTGGTCAACTTCACCTTCTCTGGCATCAGTAGTTAGGGCAAGAGAATTTCAGAAAAACATCTATTTCTGCATTATTGAATATACCAAAGCCTTTGACCGTATGGATCAAAACAAACTGGAAAATTCTTAAAGAGATGAGAATACCAGACCACCTTACCTGCCTCCTGAGAAATCTGTATGCAAGTCAAGAAGCAACAATTAGAACAGGATATGGAACAACAAACTAGTTCCAAATTGGGAAAGGATTACATCAAGGCTGTATATTGCCACCCTGCTTATTTAACTTATATGCAGAGTACATCATGAGGAACATTGGGCTAGATGAGGCACAAGCTGGAATCAAGATTGTGAGGAGAAATATCAATAACTTCAGATAATGTGCAGATGACACCACCCTTAAAGTAGAAAGTAAAGAGGAACTAAAGAGCCTCTTGATGAAGGTTAAAGATGAGAGTGAAAAAGCTGGCTTAAAACTTAACATTCAAAAAACTAATGTTTGGCATTGGTGATGGCATCCAGTCCCATCACTCCAAGGCAAATAGATGGGGAAACAATGGAAACAGTGACAGACTTTATTTTCTAGGGCTCCAAAGCCACTGCAGCCATGTAATTAAAAGAAATTTGCTCCTTGGAAGAAAAGCTATGACCAGTCTAGACAGCATATTAAAAAGCAGAGACATTACTTTGCCAAAAAATGTCCATATAAACAAAGCTTATGATTTCTCCAGTAGTCAGGTATGGATATGAGAGTTGGACTATAAAGAAAGCTGAGCAACAAAGAATTGACGCTTTTGAAATGTGGCATTGGAGCACTCTTGAGAGTCCCTTGGACTACAAGGAGATCCAACCAGTCAAACCTAAAGGAAATCAGTCCTGAATTTTCATTGGAAGGACTGATGCTGAAGCTGAAGCTCCAATACTTTGGCTATGTGATGTGAAGAACTGACTCATTGGAAAGACCTGGATGCTGGGAAAGATTGAAGGCAGGAGGAAAAGTGGATGACAGAGCATGAGATGGTTGAATGGCATCACCGACTCAATGAACATGAGTTTGAGTAAACTCTAGGAGTTGGTGGTGGACAGGTAAGCCTGGCATGCTGCTGGGGTTGCAAATAGTCAGACGTAACTGAGCGACTAAACTAAACTGAGTTAGGGCATAGACTTGGATTTCTGTGATATTGAACGGTTTGCCTTGGAAATGAACAGAGATCATTCTGTCATTTTTGAGATTGCACCCAAGTACTGCTTTTCTAACTCTTATTGACTATGAGGGCTACTCCATTTCTTCTAAGGGATTCTTGCCCACAGCAGTAGATATAATGGTCATCTGAATTAAATTCACCCATTCCAGTCCATTTTCGTTCACTTATTCCTAAAATGTCAATATTCACTCTTGCCATCTCCTGTCTGACCACTTCCAATTTACCTTGATTCGTGAACCTAACATTCCACATTCCTATGCAATGTTGTTCTTTATAGTATCAGATTCTGCTTCCACCACCAGCCACATCCGCAGCTGGGTATTATTTTCACTTTGGCTCAGCCTCTTCATTCCTTCTGGAGTTATTTCTCCACTGATCTCCAGTAGCATATTGGGCACCTACCAACCTGGTGAGTTAATCTTTCAATGTCATATCTTTTTGCCTTTTTGATACTCTGCATGGCCACCTCATGCGAAGAGTTGACTCATTGGAAAAGACTCTGATACTGGGAGGGATTGGGGGCAGGAGGAGAAGGGGACAACAGAGGATGAGATGGCTGGATGGCATCACTGACTTGATGGACATGAGTCTTGGTGAATTCCGGGAGCTGGTGATGGACAGGGTGGCCTGGCATGCTGCGATTCATGGGGTCACAAAGAGTCGGACATGACTGAGCGACTGATCTGATCTGATCTGATGGGGTTCTCAAGGCCAGAATACTGAAGTGGTTTGCCATTCCCTTCTCCAGTGG